>NC_138217.1:6062141-6234641 GCF_964194415.1 Vipera berus | reverse complement strand
CGACGGTCATAAATATGAACCAGCTGAAAGCGTCTGAAGTTCGATCACGTGACCATGGGGATGCTACAACGGTTGCAAGTGTGAAAACCCTCCTGAGCCCCCTCTTAAAGTGCTCTTGTAACTTCGAACTGTCATGAAACGAATGGTCGTTAAGTCGAGGACTACCTGTCGACGGCCTACTCTAAATGCAGGGCAGATCTGACCGTAACGTTGCTGGGAAATCTTACATTCACCAGGAGTTTACAAAAGGATGAAGGCAACAGTAACAGTAAGAGGAACAATGCCTGGTTTGGAAGCCTCCCTGCTTCAGACAGGAAGGTGGTGCGGAGAGTGGTGAGGATGGCCGAAAAGATCATTGGCAGTTCCTTCCCTCCCATCCAGGACATATCACAGAAGCGTCCGTATGAGTATCTGGGACACTACTCATCCTCTTTACAACCTGTTCTCCTTGTTGCCTTCTGGAAGGAGGCTTTGTGGTATCCAAAGAAGAACATCTAGATTCAGCCATAATTTCATTCCATACAGCATTAACCTTGTTAAGCTTCCTCCTTCTGTTGTCCATATATTCAAGATGGACAATGTTTAATATTTATTTGTTATGTGAAGCTATGGCAAATCTAGACAGCACACTAAAAAGCAGAGACATCACCCTGCCAACAAAACTGCGTATAGTCAAGGCTATGGTCTTCCCAGTTGCAATGTATGGCAGTGAAAGTTGGACCATAAGAAAGGCTGAGCGCCAAAGAATTGAGGCCTTCGAACTATGGTGCTGGAGAAGACTCCTGCGAGTCCCTTGGACTGCAAGGCGATCAAACCGGTCAGTCCTAGAGGAGATCAACCCTGACTGCTCTTTAGAAGGCCAGATCCTGAAGTTGAAACTCAAATACTTTGGCCACCTAACGAGAAGGAAGGACTCACTGGAGAAGAGCCTAATGCTGGGAAAGGTCGAGGGCAAGAGAAGAAGGGGATGACAGAGAATGAGGTGGCTGGATGGAGTCACTGAAGCAGTAGGCGTGAGCCTAAACAGACTCCAGAAGATGGTAGAGGACAGGAAGGCCTGGAGGAACGTCATCCGTGGGGTCGCGATGGGTCGAACACGACTTCGCAACTAACAACAATATGTAGGGGTGTGGGTCTATACATATGTTGTATATAGTATGTTTAGGTGTGTGTCATATATGTGTTCACCTTGAGAGCGGGCAACTAAATTTCATTTCTGATGTGTGCCGTTGTGCCCACAGTAAAGAAAGGACAATCAAGGTTATCTTCTCTTCTCTTATATTATATCTATGGCAATCAAATCTTTGTGCTGTCAAGGCTGCCCGAGAATTCTCGCGCTCTGTTGCTGCTCGCACTGGGGAGCTGCCCACCCATGACGCCATGCTCAGTGTCCCTGTGGGTTCTGGGAGTCTGTGACATATGGAGGCACACATTTCATTCAGAATTTTTTCTTTTTTCTTTTGGCAATTTGGGGCAAGTTAATTAGAGTTGCTCAAAGGGCAGAAATCCCTTAAATGCTGTGGAAATTTTAAGGAATAACAAAATAACAGAGCTGGAAGGGACCTTGGAGGTCTTCTAGTCCAACCCCGTTCAAACAGGAAACCCCATACCATTTCAGACAAACCGGTGTCCAATCTCTTCTTAAAAACCTCCAGTATTCAGACAATAAGGAAAAGGCATTAGCTTTGCATATTTGTAAACATCAGGTGTATTTTTCTGGATGCAGATTTGGCTATTTTAAAAAAAAAATTGTGCTAAACGGGGAAAGGTTACTGCCGTTCGTATACCATATTTTTTTAAAGGCAAAACATGGATTGTTGTTTGAGACTACGAGGACTATTAGTAAGGACTTCCAACTTTTTTAAGCTAGGTTAAAACCCCTTCAAGTTGCTAATCACTTCCCATTCTTAAGGTAAAGGTAAAGGTTCCCCCGCACATTTGTGCTAGTCGTTTCCGACTCTAGGGACCGGTGCTCATGTCCGTTTCAAAGCCGAAGAGCCAGCGCTTGTCCGAGGACGTCTCCGTGGTCATGTGGCCGGCATGACTAGACGCCAAAGGCGCACGGAGCGCTGTTACCTTCCCACCGGAGTGGTCCCTATTTTTCTACTTGTGTTTTTTACGTGCTTTCGAACTGCTAGGTTGGCAGAAGCTGGGATGAGTAACAAGCGCTCACTCTGTTATGCGGCACTCGGGATTCTACCCGCCAAACTGCCGACCTTCTGATCGACAAGCTCAGCGTCCTAACCCATTGAGCCACCGAGTCCCTCCCCATTCTTAAGAGCAGCATCCAAAAGACTGCCTGGGAGAAAAGAACTGGTTTTGAAGTGTTATTTCTGCCTCTCTCATCAAGGGAAAAAAACAAAAACACCACATTTTGAGAATTAGCACTCCCGACTCTTCCTTACAGAGACCAGGAACACGTGAAGTTTCTTTATGCCAATCAAGTCCTCTTACACGCTAAATCCTTTAATGATGCCTTCCCTTGCTAATTACTACATACAGATCATTAGCTGGGTAAACAGAGTAGGTGGCTTAGCATGTAACCTCTTAGGAAGTACAGACGGAAAAGCAATTCATGCCAAATGAAATTTAGCCTTTAAATGAAAGGCAGGCGTGCAGTTTGCCCAATCTCCTCCATCTATCCGTTTTGGGGGAGGTTTTTTTTTTTAAATATAATTGGGACTTTCCAGGTGGATAGCTTGAGATCCCAGTTGTCAAATCTTTAGTGGTAAAAGCACTGAATCACTTGCTGTCTAATTGTATTTCTTTGCACCAGTCTCCTTCCTCCCTTTCCAGTCTGCAATGCTGTGCTTTTGCAGAAAGTTCAAAAAAAGAATTCGCACTGACTCCGGTTGCAGTGATTACGATCCTTAGGTGTGACAGTCGTAAATGACTTGTGGCCAGGGTGAGAGGTGTCAGCTAAGCAGGGCCAGAGGTTGACGATGAGACTGGGAAGTTGGAAAAAAACCCAGAAGGCAATAAGCAGGCAAAACCTCCATGGTTCTGCTGAGAACATAAAACCCCCAAATGTCTCCGTGGAATCGTTTGGAGCTGATCTGGCTTTGAAGGGCATTTTACTCTGCGCACCCTGTGAAATTAGAAACATCTCAATTTTAAAAGCAGCACGGAGGCCCTTCAAGATTGCCCAGCTGCCGAAGTACTGCACTGCTGATCTTTTCTTGGGGTCCGTATTTAACCCAGGATGCTGAAGACCTCGTGGGAAATTTCATGAAAATCGGGATCTGAACTCGGACGAGCAAAAGGTGACCTGAATGTACAAATTAGCTAAAATGGCTCTCCTATGAGCCATCACACGATGGGAAAGGTCAGACTAGGAAACTAATAAGGAGAAAGAACTGGGTTAGATGTTAATCTGTGTTTTCCTTCTGCTGCAAAAGGAACAATAGTTGGAATCTTAGTATTCTAGTAAAGAAATGTGTGTCTTTTAACACAGCGGTCCCCAACCTTTCCAGCTTGGGAGGGGGGAGGCGCATGCATGCACAGCTCCTTTTGGTGTGCATGCACGCCCTCCGCTCGCACTAATGGAGCTTTGCCCACGAGCGGAGGGACCTTTGCCCTCATGCGTGAAGCTCCATTCGTGTGAGCAGACGGCACCTGTGCTTGTGTGTGAAGCTCCACTCGCACACACTTGCCCATCTCTCCCATGGTGCAGTTTCCAACAGGCCTTGTCCCGGTCGTTGTGGACCCCTGTTTTAACACAGGAAGGCACGGAACAAAACCTAATTGGTGTATTTCTGAGGCTGAAGCCATTCTCCATCAGCCTCTAATTCAGATTGGCAGCCCAGAAGAAAATTTACAATATAATGTTTCCGGGGAAAAAAAAAGATCCTTAGAAAATTTGTACACAGCACAGTGAATGGGTTTGAAGGACAGAAGGAAAAGGCGCTGCCAAGACAAGAGTCAGATGAAAGAAATTTTGAGTCTAGGACAGAACTGTAATTCGAGCAAGCTTCTCAGTTCACATTAAGATGCTCCAATATCTCAGGGGCTGCCCCAAAGAAGAGGGAGTCAATCTATTCTCCAAAGCACCTGAAGGCAGAACAAGAAGCAATGGATAGAAACTCATCAAGGAGAGAAGCAACCTAGAACTAAGGAGAAATTTCCTGACAGTTAAAAAAATTAATCAGTGGAATAATCTGCCTCCAGAAGGTGTGAATGCTCCAATACTGGAGGTTTTTAAGAAGAGACTGGACAGCTACTTGTCTGAAATGGTATAGGGTTTCCTGCCTGAGCAGGGGGTTGAACTAGAAGACCTCCAAGGTTCCCTCCAACTATTATTATCTTTTATTTATTAGACATGAACCACAGTCAACTGAACACTGAAATTGACTGGCGATTATTATTATATAAAACTTTTATTCATAAAACATGAAACTCAGTCAACTGAACACTCAAATTGACCGGCGCTGATGGTTGACACGGGTTGCTGCCAGCATCCTAGGTATCAACCAGGTATCTCCTTAAAATGTAAGATGTTCCGAGTAGCACAGTTTTTTGTAGCTTTGCTGGAGTTATTGCAGGAAGCTGCAATTTCTTGATGTATTGTGCAAAATTTTTGGACATAGTTCCCAGTGCCCCGATGACAATGGGTATCACTGTTACGCGTTTCATCCATAATCGCGCAGTTTCAATGGCCAGGTCACGGTATTTCGTAATTTTTTCCAGTTGTTGTTGTTGCTGTAGTAGTTGTAGTTCTTCTTGTTCTTGTTCTCCTCCTCATTATTTTATTATTATTATTATTATTATTATTATTATTAATTATTATTATTATTATTATTATTATTATTATTATTATTATTATTATTATTATTATTATTATTATTATTATTATTATTATTAATTTATTTTTATTTTAATTCCATTTATATCCTGCCCTTCTCCGAAGACTCATGGCGGCTTACAAGCTTAGCAGTAGCCTTCATTCTATGTATATGCCTGCTTATTAGGGCTTTCACACACACCCCAAGCGGCATTATTACAAAGTCAGCTTATTGCCCCCAACAATCTGGGTCCTCATTTTACCTACCTCGGAAGGATGGAAGGCTGAGTCAACCTTGAGCCTGGTGGGACTCGAACCTGCACTAATGGCAGGCAGCTGGTGTTACTTAAGGAGGCATTAGCCCTCTGCTCCACCAAGACTAATAATAATAATAATAATAATAATAATAATAATAATAATAATAATAATAATAATAATAATAATAATAATAACAACAACAATAATAATAATAATAATTATTATTATTATTATTATTCAGGGGAAGACATAGAATCACAGGACTGGAAGGGACTTTGGAGGCCTTCTAGTGGTCAAACCCCCTCCTCCAGGCACAAGACTTTATACCAACCTAGTCTAATGGCTGTCCAGTCTATTTCGAAACTTCCAATGATGGGGCACCCACAAATTCAGGAGGCAAACTGTTCCATTGATTAATTGCTCTCACTGTCAGGAAATTTCTCCTTTCTTCTAGGCAAGTTCTCTCTTTAATGACCTTCCACCCGTTACTTCTTGTCCTGCTCTCTGGTGTTTTAGAGAATAAGTCCAAGTTTAAGAAGAGACTGGACAACCACTTGTCCGATATGGTAGAGGGTCTCCTGCTTAAGCAGGGGGCTGGACTAGAAGACCTCCAAGATCCCTTCCAGCTCGATTCTGATGAAGCCAATCCCCTCTTTTTTGGGACAGCCCCTCAAGTACTGGAAGAGAGTTCTCATGTGCCCCCCCCCCAGTCTTTCTCTTTGATACCTAGCTCCCACAACCGCTCTTCGTATGCTTGCTGGCTCAGGAATTCTGGGAGTTGAAGTCCACGAGTCATAAAAGAGCCAAGGTGGCCTTCCTCTGGACTCTAGACCAGCGGTTCCCAGCCTTTTCTGATGCATTCTCAGACCCCTTACAAAATGAATACCTGGTTATGCATATACCCTATAATTTCGAAGCCCAAGTTTTCGACACCCCTGAAATATGGTCTTGCGCCCTCAGTTGGGAAGCCCTGGTCTAGACCAACTTGTAGAGCGGACACTCCTGCAGAGGCCGATTTACAGATCAAACTAATACTCAAATTTTTCCAGAAATCTGAAGAGACACCTGGGAGAAGATCCTTCATCCTTCATTTACCATCAGGCTACCTTCAAGTCCTGCCCGTCTCTACTTAGTGAAACCAAGTGCACACAAATTCGGCCTCACCGGACCTTCTGCCTGCCCTCTCTACCCCCCCCCCCACAGCTCTGACCTGACAGCGCTTGGGTCAAGGAACTCTGGCTAAGGGGGGGGGGAGAAAGAAAGAATCAAAACAATATAAATCGCTTTATCCAGCTGGAGGGAGCTTGGAGCCCGAGAAATTTGCAGTGAAGACATCGAAGGGCTGTCAAACCCCCGCAGTACACCTGAAGCCATTTCCGGAGGAATGTTATCCTGTCAAAAGCCATCTAAAGCCTCTCTCTGCCGCTAGGAAGGAATTCCCCTTAGCCAAGGTCTTAACTTCTCTCTTTGTAGCCCAGGGATGGAGAAGGGCTTGGAACGCAATTCTCTCCTCTCCGTCATATTTGCATCGTCTCTTTTATCCGGGGGATCTGAGCCGGGTTTTTCTGCAGTGAACTAGTGCCTTCCCTTAAGACAGATTGTTAAAAAACAAAGCCTTGATTTCCCTACTGCGTTATCCTCTGTTATGAAGCTAGCAGTGGCATGTACGAAGGTTGTCAAGATGTCCCTTCCAATCTGAAAAAACTAATTTAATCCTCCGATTCAGCTAGGCAGAAACCGCTTTATGTCTCCAAGGGAGTCTGCTTTTGGGGGGGGGGAGAGACTCAGGACAGTAATTGAACAGACACGGGGTGAAGGAGCCATACGGTTTTTAACAAGAACGTGCAAGATTTGACATTTTTTTTTGGGGGGGGGGAGAGAGACAAGCTGTCAAAGTTTCCCATCCCAGCCTGCACAACTCAAATGGCACGTTTCAGTTACGTTTATTTGCATTTTCTTAAAATAAACATACCAACATCTTACCGTGGTCCTTTAAAAAGGAAAAAAAAAAACTCTCCAAAACTTTTAACTTTTGAAGCATCTTCGTTATGGATTTTCTAAAGGCTGACAAGACCCTCCTATCGTTTTGATCAGCTTCTCCCTAACTTATACCTTAATCTTTAGCATAATCTCGTATCCTAAAGAGGCGTGAAGCAGGTGTGGGAACCATCTGACGCGCCATGTCAAGCGACGCGGTGGCGTTGGCAAATGTTGAGGAAATGCCATCTTTTGCCCCTGGCAAACTGACATGAAGCTGTCTTTAACACCCTTAATTGGCTTCAGCAATCTGCCACCTATTTGGGGGGGGGGCGCTGAACCCCTGGCAGACGTGCCGAGAAGGAAAGCTTCCCTTGTTCTAAACATGTCACTTTTAGAAAGCGCATCGTGCCTGCCTTTTAACGCCGGAGCGGCTAAAAAACATCGGGCGGCGCTCAGAAAAGAGCTGTACGGCGAACGAGAAGCAGGATGCCAAAAAAAAAAAAGCGCTTTTAAGCATTTCACGAGTTAGAAAAAGCTCACCTGGAATGCCGGACGGTTCTGTATGCCGTGGGAAGCGAGTGCTTGGCTTTCGAATGGGACCGGGATCTGGATTTGGAGGACGAGTGGTATTTCAAAGGTGGGGTCTGCGAGCGAGATCTGGATCTTTTCTTGTGTTTCTTCTTCTTCTTCTCTTTCTCTTCTTCTCTGGGCGGATCTCTGCATTTGCTCCTAGGCCTTTCGGCCGCCTTGGCTTCTAGGACTGGCAACGTCCGGATGCCGGTCAACAGAGCGCAGGGGATGTTACTGACCGTCTAAAAAGGAAGGCAGCGGAGAGTTAGGGTGGGGTTTCTGGGAACCTGGGGCTGCAAGTTCACCTAGGAGAGTCCTGGAAAGTCAAAGAATCATTCCTGAGCGACAAATAGCTTCCTGGAAAGCAAGCGGTTTCAGTCTGCCCGCTGTAAAAAAAAGAAAATATCCTCCCAGACCTAAGTAAATTGCCACAGGTTATTAGTCCAATGTTATTGGGTACCGCAGGGCAGAAAATTTGTCTCTTTGCTTCTGTTCCTTATCATAGAATGACAGGGCTGGAAGGGATCCCGGAGGTCGTCTAGTCTAGCCCAGCTGCCTGCTCAAACAGGAGAACCGATACCATTCCAGACCAACGGCTCTTCCTCCCTTCTTAAAACCTCCGGTGAACCAGTATTCACATCTCCTGAAGACAAGCTGATGAACTGCTCCCACTGTCAGGAAATTTCTTCTCAGTTTTAGGTTGGATCTGTCCGTGGTAAATTTCTGTAGGTTACCCCTTGTCCTACCCTCAGGGGCTATGAAGAATAAACCTATTCCCTCTTTCCTGGGATAGCTCTTGAACTATTGGAAGACAGCTATCGTGTCTCCCCTAACCCTCCTCTTTGTTAGGCTAAACAGACCTAGTTCCCTCAATTGCTCATCGTGTGAATCAGCCTCCAGACCCCTGCTCATCTTTGTTGCTCTTCTCTGCACTCTTTCTGGGAACCTTAGCATCTCAGAACCGCCAGAGGGGGTTGAACTAAAATTGAATTCTCAAAGAATGAGGGCCTACCAGGGGATTATTTTTTTTAAAAAAAAGTCTAGGTAATTCAACTCTGGAATTTGCTATGAGGTGTACCACTCTGGCTATCTTCAATATACATACCGGTAAGTAAGGTAAAGGTTCCCCCGCACATGCGTGCTAGTCGTTTCCGACTCTAGGGGCCGGTGCTCATCTCCGTTTCAAAGCCAAAGAGCCGGCGCTTGTCCGAGGACGTCTCCGAGGTCATGTGGCCGGCATGATTAGACGCCAAAAGCGCACGGAACGCTATTACCTTCCCACCAGAGTGGTCCCTATTTTTCTACTTGCATTTATACATGTTTTCGAACTGCTAGGTTGGCAGAAGCTGGGACGAGTAACAGGCGCTCACTCTGTTACGCGGCACTTGGGATTCGACCCGCCAAACTGCCGACCATCTGATCGACAATATATATATTTGAATATCTAGACCTCCTGGGGATCGCTGGCCCTTAGCTTTGATGTCCTTGGGACGTTAGCAAGGAGACTAGCGGACTTCCTCGTGTCTTTGGCTGCCCACTGGGAGAACAGACTGCTGGATATTACATGGGCCAAGGGATCCTTCCAGCCAGGCACCGGTGATCTTCTTATGCTGTCGTTGTCTAACAAAAATCCCAAAGGGGCTTTTTGCAAAAAAAAAAAAAAAAAAAAAAGCAACTGGACTTCCTTTGTTTCAGGACGTTGAAGCAGCTCAAGTTTAGTTCGGCAGCCGAAGGAAGCTTCTCGGAGGAGAAGCGAAACGTCTTCCAGGAAAAAACAAAGGACGTCCAGTTGCCTTTTGCAAAAAGCCCCTTTGGGACCACCGTGATCTGGAGGGCTGAGAATCTCCACAGACGTCTTAACTAACCAGAGATGTCCAACTTCTTAGGCTGTGGGCGTAAGAAATCGAGAGCCCTCTTCCACAGAACACGCCCTGACCTGACGCAAAGAAACCATCCATCCCTCTGAGAGCCTGTTTTTCATGAGACACCTTCTGCCACCCGAAGACCCCGGACAACTCTCTAATTTCCCCAAGCTGGAGATAAAACAGTCAGCAGTAATTCCTTGGCCACCTTAAAAAAAATCATATTGAGAGAAGTCTAGACAATTTTTTTCCCCCACGCCGACTGCAAAATTACGGTTCTGGGCAAAATAGAGCCTTGGTGGAGCAGTGGGCTAATGCCTCCTTAAGTAACACCAGCTGCCTGCAATTAGTGCAGGTTCAAGTCCCACCAGGCTCAAGGTTGACTCAGCCTTCCATCCTTCCGAGGTAGGTAAAATGAGGACCCAGATTGTTGGGGGCAATTAAGCTGACTTTGTAATAATGCCGCTTTTGAGGGGGTGTGAAAGCTCTAATAAGCAGGCATATACATAGAATGAAGGCTACTGCTAAGCTTGTAAGCTGCCCTGAGTCTTCGGAGAAGGGCAGGATATAAATGGAATTAAAATAAATAATAAAAAAATGCATAAAAACCCTGGGCAGGCTGAAATGTAATTATGGTTGGTGGGAAGGGGGCGTGGGGGAGGTTGAAGAGGAGCAGCAGCGTTTGTTGAAAAGATTTTTCCCAACTTTTATGGAAAGTAATATAGACTTGAGAATATATGCCCGAAAAGGAACATAAAGCTGAATCACAGACTCACCCAGTAGTCAGTATTTCTTACCGACATTGGTCGGTAAATTTAAATTTACTGGTTTAATTTAAATTTAATTACTTGAGCCTGTAATTTAAGTACTTTTGTTATTTAAATTTCTGGCCAAAGCTTTTCAGGATTTTAAAGAAGTCTTTCATTTTTAATGGGTGCCAGTGCCACAGTAAAAAAAAAAGTGACAATAAAGGTTATCTTATCTATCTTTATCTTTGGCTGGATCTGGACATTCCTACCACTATTGATAGCAGGAAGTCTAAGCCAGCATCAGATTTCTAGTTCTTTAACCGTGACCTGGAAACACCTCATCATAAGGCTGAAATTCCACCATCGCTACACCTTCAGCCCTGCACGACCTACCAACCTGACGGATCAATAAGAGATGGTCTTCCTTTGACGCTGGAAGAGCGGAGGACAATTGCTGGATGCATCGAACGCTTCTAATTTTAGCTGCCTTCTGCAGGGTTTATTTTAGCAGATCATCAAGTTCGTGAAAAGTTTAAAAGCGCCTCCCTCCCCCCTCCCGGAAAAAAAAAAGGTTTTACATGACAAAGCCACCTTTGTTTCACACAATGGGCTCAACTAGGATGTTTGCACAACCTGATAACCTTGGGTTTGGTTGCCGTTTGGCTTTGGGGCTGCGATGCAAAGCCATCCAGCTTGTTCACTTGGTCAGCTCAGAAGTGATACTGAAAATCCAAAAAGGGCCCCTAAGTCTGCGCAATTTCGAAGCACGGATAAAGCAGTCTTTTCAATGCATGAAAAGAACCAAGGGGGGGTGGGGGTGGGGAGAAGAAATGACCTTTTTTCTTTCTGAACAGCATTTTCTGAAGTTTTCACAGCAGACTCTCGAGAAAGCTTTGCTAGGATAAAATCAAAGCGGGTCCCCTGTGCTGAGACATCTGTCAAGGGAGCCGAAAAAGCTCTAATTAAAACGCCAAAACGTTTGCTGAAGTGTAGAAGACAGAAATGCACGAGAGAGACACGTCAGGGCAAAGAGAGGATAAGATGTTTGGGAGGGAGAGAAGAAGAAGAAAGATGGAGATAGAAGGAAAGTTTATTTCCAGCATTTGCAGAAATAAAAGTCACGGTGCTCAAGTTGTCTCGTTATAAAACAGTGTCAAAAATGCCGGGAGTTGTAAAGCACCCATCTGCAGGGTAGCGAGTGTAGAACATAACAATTTTGGGTTGTCTTGCAAAGACCTTTTTAATTTGATCTTCGGAGGAAGTGCCCGTTTTAATATTCCAGGCAAAGCTCTGGACTAATTGAAAGGGGCAGGATTTGAAATATTCTGAGCAATTAGAGGAATCAATGGAAGTGAATACTTGTAGCTCAAGGGTTGAGCTGTGGGGTCCTTGGTGCTCTCTGAGCTTGGTGGTTTTCTTGTGGGCATTTCATGACCCAACTAAGGAACATCATCAGCATTGGAAGGGAGGAGGAGGAGGACTGTGGAATCCTTGGGGCTCTCTGATCTGGGTGGGTTTTCTTGCAAATGTTTCATGACCCAACTAAGGAACATCAGTGCTAAAGGGAGTGGGGTTTGCAGAGAGGAGGACCAAGGGGGTCCTTGGTACTCTCTGAGTTGAGTGGTTTTCTTGCACGTGCTTCATGACCCAACTAAGGAACCTCATCAGTGCTAGAAGGGAGTGAGGTTTGCAGAGAGGAAGAGGACTGTGGGGTCCTTGGTGCTCTCTTGAGCTTCGTTGTTTTCTTTCAGATGTTTCATGACCTTACTAGATAACACCATTGGTCTAGAAGGGAGTCGGGTTTGCAAATAAGAAGAGGAGGAGGATTGTGGGGTCCTTGGTGCTCTGTGAGTTTGGTTGTGTTCTTGCAGACATTTCATGACCCTACTAGACAACATAATCAATGCTTGAAGGGAGTGCTGTCTGCAGAGGAGGAGGAGGGAGGATTGTGGTGCCCTTGGTGCTCTCTGAGCTTGGTGGTTTTCTTGCAGATATTTCAAGACCCTATTAGGTAACATCATCAGTGCTAGAAGAGAGTGGGGTTTGCGGAAGGAAGGAAGGAAGGAAGGAAGGAAGGAAGGAAGGAAGGAAGGAAGGAAGGAAGGAAGGAAGGAAGGAAGGGAGACTGTGGGGCCCTTGGTGCTCTCTGAGCTTGGTGGTTTTCTTGCAGACGTTTCAAGACCCTATTAGGTAACATCATCAGTGCTAGGGTTAGGGTTAGGGTAAGGGAGTGGAGTTTGCTGAAGGAAGGAAGGAAGGAAGGAAGGAAGGAAGGAAGGAACGAAGGAAGGAAGGAAGGAAGGAAGGAAGGGTGACTGTGGGGCCCTTGGTGCTCTCTGAGCTTGGTGGTTTTCTTGCAGACATTTCAAGACCCTATTAGGTAACATCATCAGTGCTAGAAGAGAGTGGGGTTTGCTGAAGGAAGGAAGGAAGGAAGGAAGGAAGGAAGGAAGGAAGGAAGGAAGGAAGGAAGGAAGGAAAGAAGGAAGGGAAGGAAAGGAAAGGGAAGGAAAGGGAAGGAAAGGAAAGGAAAGGAAAGGAAAGGAGTCTGAGTCTTCGGAGAAGGGCGGGATATAAACGGGATTAAAAAAGAAATTCGCTTCCACGACTTTTTTTTTTTGGCAGCGGTTGTTGAACGAATCCACTGTCCCCTGGGGGCTGTTTTGTTGTTGTTGTTGTTTGCTGGAATACGGAAGGAGGTGCCAGTTTCTGGAAAAACACCTTGTGACTGCAGGACACTGCAAATGGTCGTAAATGTGGACTGTGTGTAAAATCTGGCCACATGGTCGCAGCCCTCCAGGTGTCAGAACGTCTAGTCTAGGTTGCAAGTCCTGTTTTTGGGGGGTCCGTCACAACGCTGAAGTCACTAAGCAAACACTCATAATTGAAGGAGCCCCCCCCCTTTGTTTGATCAATTTTTATTTATTTATTTTAATTCCATTTATATCCCGCCCTTCTCCGAAGACTCAGGGCGGCTTACAAGCTTAGCAGTAGCCTTCATTCTATGTATCTGCCTGCTTATTAGGGCTTTCACACACACACCCCCAAGCGGCATTATTAGAAAGTCAGCTTAATTGCCCCCAACAATCTGGGTCCTCATTTTACCTACCTGGGAAGGACGGAAGGCTGAGTCAACCTTGAGCCTGGTGGGACTCGAACCTGCACTAATTGCAGGCAGCTGGTGTTACTTAAGGAGGCATTAGCCCACTGCTCCACCAAGGCTCCACCAATTGGCCTTGTGGGGGGAGCCCAGAAGAGCATGCAGCCGTGGGGGTCCAGAGAGCCCTTGCTTCGCCTTTTTAACTAATTCTCATAGGGTCCAGCATCCATGCCTCCTTTCAAATCCTAAATTGTTCAGACTTTAATTGAATTCTTATAAGCTGCTTTTGTATTTTAACATTTTATTGGACAATGCCAAGGGTGCTTCTCTTGAGGGTGACGGGCTGTTCAAAAAATGTAAAAAACAAAACAAAACAAACACCAATGCGCGTTCGGGAGATGAATCGTGTCAGTCGCACAGGCGTTTGAAGTGAGGATGGACACAAATGGACGAGCCGCACATTAAGAAAAGGAGCGAAGATGGTGCGAAGATACGATCAAGGAAAATAATAATCATAAAAAAAAAGGTTTCTCCCTTGTGGAAAGAGGACCTGCCTCTAGCTGTCAGTCAAGATTTAGCGAGAAAGATACATGGAACGTTATCTTAGGAAGGACAATGAACAGCATAAACCAGAAACGGGATGAAATAAAAGCACGGGGTGAATTAGGTCCAAAGCTGGCCCATTCTTCAACCTGGAGCCCTCCGAGTTAATGCTTGCTAAGAGGTATTTGAGCAGCTCTTTGAGTTCTTACAGCCATTTATGTAATCAATTCTCTCCCTCTGAATGTCAATTATCCCTGGCTTATGAGGAATGCAGGTGCTGTTCCAACTCCTATTACGCGCAGAAGCCATTTATCGGGGTCTGGGTATTGACCAGCTTTGTTGATATACAGCAAATGGAAATTGCAAGCTAAACCATGGGATGCAAAGCCAGATAAGTGCTTACTAACATTTATAAACCTGTAGCAAATCAGGGTTACTGTGACAGCCCATTACCATATTAGAAAATGTAAAGGATGAAGGTGGATAAATCCAAAAGTTTCGAAGGATATAAACTTCGGCGATAAGAAGAGACACACTTCTGGCTGAGGAATTCTGGGAGTTGAAGTCCACAAGTCATAAAAGGGCCAGGTTTGAAGACCCCCTGGTCTGGCTCCAAGCCCGTAGTTTCATCAAAATGGCCGACTGAGGAATTCTGGAAGTCCACAAGTCATAAAATGGCCAAGTTTGAAGACCCCTGGTCTGGAAAGTAGACCGGGAAGAAAAATCCATCATTCAAGTATGAGGGTTCGCCAGTCTTCCTGTTTCTAACCTTATTTGTCTTCTTCTCCTCCCATGCCTCTTTTCATCAGAGGCTTTTCTGTGGAGAAGACACCTACACAAGATTGTCTGTGCTATGTCTCATCTCCCAAGTGCCTGAAGATGAGCAAGTAACTCCATATCTACCTATCTTAGGACAGGACTTGCCATCAAGATTTTGAAGATTCCAACTTCAAGGAGAATTTGATGGACATACAGATCACACGTCTTGGTCTACTTCTGTGAGACTCTAGAAAGAGTGCAGAGAAGAGCAACAAAGATAATCAGGGGACTGGAGGCTAAAGCATATGAAGAACGTTTGTGGGAATTGGGGATGTCTAGTTTAATGAAGAGAAGGATGAGGGGGGACATGATAGCAGCATTCCAATATCTCGGGGGCTGCCACAAAGGAGTCACCCTATTCTCCAAAGCCCCTAAAGGTAGGACAAGAGGCAACGGATGGAAACAAATCAAGGAGAGAAGCAACCTGGAATTAAGGAGAAATTTCCTGACAGTTAGAACAATTAACCAGTGGAACAACTTGCCTCCAGAAACTGTGAAGGCTCCAACACTGGAGGTTTTTAAGAAGAGATTGGACACTTATTTGTCTGAAATGGTATAGGATTTCCTGCCTGAGCAGCGGGTTGGACTAGAAGACCTCAAGTCCCTTCCAACTCTTCTCTTCTCTTTGAAATGTCACTCTAAAAGCAACCGTTCCAGAGCTGCAAATTTACTATTTTGCCATCTTTGCCAAAGAAGTGTCTTCTCCAGTTTCAAAGCCAGACCCACCTTCAAGAGAAGACTTGGCGAGGCTCTTTTAGTGTCATAAATTCATTGAAGCTGTCAACATTCTAATTCTCAGCCACATCAGACGCATCACACATCATCAGGACAACCAACCGTAACAAAACAATCTAACTTGGAAGATAGCTCCACTCCAAGAATAAGCTCTCAAAATACTTTTAAACGAAACGAAGAGGGGATGGGTGGGATGGGTGATGGTGACAGGGACCCTTGAAATTTGATAGTGGGCTAATAATATACAATTTAATATGTCACTCACACCAACCGCCTTAAATTACAAGAATTGTTGCTTGGGAGCAATTAAAGATATTCACTGTCTTTTGAAATCTGCATTTCCATGTGCTTGTTAATAACCACAACGAGTGCTATTAAAAACACAAAAGCTATTAGAGGAGATTTAAAACAAAGAAGCCTCATTTACATACAATTCCAGTTATTTTTAGCAGAAGCATCACTTTTTTTTTCTTCCTGAAGAGTATGGGGAGTATAGGAATCTCGAGAAGCACCTGAAGGAGCTTTATTCCTAGCTCGGAAGCTATCTCTGGATTGATAATTCAACCCATCTATATGCTCACAGAATTAAGCTAAGAACATTAATCTTTCTCGGGTTTAAGCACTTTACTCACAAATACCTAAGGCACATTGTCTGAGTGGATCAACACCCCCCCAACTTTTACACTAAGATGCTCTCGCTGCTATTCTGCGTATATGAAGTCTTAGATTTAAGTCACTGGCCTCTGATTTACACTTCAATCCTTAAGCTGATGTGCTTTCACGAGCTTACAAAAACGTGCTGGAAATTTTAATTGAATTGGATTTCCTATCCAGGGGGAAAAAAACCCCAAAACAAACCCTAGGTTTTAAGATATAGCTCTGTCTTCATTACTGGGAAGCAGACGGTTGTAATATAGATCCTCTAGCAGCCGTCACATTCTTGCTAAGATAATGTTTATTCTCCCCTCGTGATGGAGAATTTATGATCCTTCTACTGAGTTTGCTCAAGATGTCATTACCGAAAGATGTGATGGATGTCCGGTGTTTTACACTGCAAAAAGAAGAGATATCTGTACCAAGAGCAAAACAATGGCCCAAACGTGAAAGAGGGGGGAAAAAGGGGGGGGGGAGAAACCGAGAATCAAATAAAATCAGAAAAAGATAAAATAATAAGGAAGCTCAGGGCTGTGAAAACGGTCCCTGAAATTGAGAACGAGAAAACGATGCATCCAGAATTACTGTACAGTTTACACGCATAAGGATAGGTTTCAGATGTCAGGGTCAGGCTATGTTCTGCTTAAACACAGTTTGTTGAATAAACCACGGGCTGGGTTCACACCTCAGGTTAGCCAGTTGCTACAAGATTTTCAGTTGTGATTCTTAAGTTTTTGGTCAATGATCAAAGGAGGGCTGGAACCAATCTTGTGGGAATTAGATTCTAGGTCTCAGCTTCAGCTTTGCAGCAGCAATTCAGACCCGATAACCCATCCAACAGTTTTATGGGAATCTTTGCCAAAGCTTGCAGAGCAATTAAGTTTAAAGACTTAAGAGAAGGCCCTCTTTTCTTATCAACACAAAAACATGCATGCAGTTTAAAGCCTGTAGTTAAATCGAGTGTAATCAAGATCTAAATGATTTCTAAGCTGCCTGAATGGTTCTGCCTTTCTCATCGTCTCGCTGTTTTTTACATGTCAGGTCGCACGGATTGGATCGCGCCTTTGGCTCAAGAAACCACAGGAAACCAGTCCCAAGAGTTGGCGATAAGGAACATCCGCACAAAACTATTTTACCAGTTTAACGACAAGCCAAATTTTCTCCCCAAAGAGTGAGTTTAATTACAGTTTTCGTTGGCTTGCAAAAAGATGGATGCTGTGATGAAAATGCCCAGAGATTAGATGATTCTTCGGGGATAGGGAACAAACCATGATCCTCATGACACCCTTTCATGAAAACTAGAAATGCTGGCTAATGCTTTTTGAGGCATCTTAGCCCAATGTAAGTCATTCTTGGATCCCAACACTGATGCTGCCTGAGGTTGGGAGGTTGAAGCATCCATGACAGAAGCTGCTTTAAGAGGGAGCATCTTTTAGAAGTATGTTGGCCTTATGTTGAAATTAAGGCTTGGTAACTTTTAACTGGAATCGGGAATGTCCCATGCAGCTAGTCCTCAACTTACAACAGTTCACTTAATGACTGTTCAAAGTTACAATGGAACTGAAAAAAGGGGCTTATGATGAGGGGGGACATGATAGCCGTCTTCAAATATCTCAGGGGCTGCCCCAAAGAGGAGGGAGTCAAGCTGTTCTCCAAGGCACCTGAAGGTAGGAGAAGAAGCAACGGATGGAAACTCATCAAGGAGAGAAGCAACTTGGAACTAAGGGGGAAGGAAGGAAGGAAGGAAGGAAGGAAGGAAGGAAGGAAGGAAGGAAGGAAGGAAGGAAGGAAGGAAGGAAGGAAGGAAGGAAGGAAGGAAGGAAGGAAGGAAGAAAGAAAGGAAGGGCAACGGATGGAAACTAGTCAAGGAGAGAAGCAACCTAGAACTAAGGAGAAACTTCCTGACAGTTGGAACAATTAACCAGTGGAACAACCTGCCTCCAGAAGCCGTGAATGCTCCAACACTGGAAGTTTTTTAAGAAGGGAAGAAAGGAGAGGAGAGAGGGAAGAGAGTAGAGGAGGGGGAAGGAAGTAGGAAAGTTGGAGGGAAAGAGGAGAAGTGGGGAGAAACGGGAGAGGAAGAAGAGGGAAGTAGGAAAGAAAACAAGAAAGGGAGAAAGAAAGTAGAGAAGAGGGAAGAGAGAGAAGGAGGGTGGATACAGTGAAAGGGGAAATGGACGAGCAGCACCCAAACTCACGTGTATGTATTTATGTATGGCGATATATTTGCTGACTTGTTTGTGGAAGAAATGGGAAGATAAAATTTTGTGTGTGTGTGTGTGTGTGTGTGTATATACATACATACATACATACATACATACATACATACATACAGATAAATAAATAAATAAATAAATAAATAAATAAATAAATAAAAGAAGAGACTGGATAGCCATTTGTCTGAAATAATATAGGGTTTCCTGCCTGAGCAGGGGGTTGGACTAGATCAGCGTTTCCCAACCTTAGGAACTTGAAGATGCGTGGACTTCAACTCCCAGAATTCCCCAGCCAGCATAGCTGGCTGGGGAATTCTGGGAGTTGAAGTCCACGCATCTTCAAGTTCCTAAGGTTGGGAAACGCTGGACTAGATGACCACCAAGGTCCCTTCCAACATCATCATCATCATCATCATCATCATCATCATCATCATCATCATCATTATTATTATTATTATTATTATTATTATTATTATTATTCACACTTATGACCATTGCAGCATCCTCATGGTCACGTGATCAATATTCAGATGCCTGGCGAATGGTTCATATTTATGACCGTGGCTGTGTTCCAAGGTCAGGTGGTTACCTTTTGTGACTTTCTGACAAGCGCAGTCGGTGCGGAAGCCAGTTTCACTGAACAACCAACCGCCTTACTCATTTAACAACTGCAGTGATTCACTTAAGAACTGTGGCAAGAAAGGTCGTAAAACGGGGCAAAGCCGACAACCAATTTCTCACTTAGCAGCCCGAATTGGTACTTTCTCTGTTCTGCCTGTTTGGACTTGGTAAGACGGAAGATGGGTGGACTTCAACTCAACTTCAACTTCAGATCGCTGGCTGGGGAATTCTGGGAGTTGAAGTCCATCCATCTTGAAAGCTGCCAAGGTTGAGAAACACTGATCTAAGATAAAGGAGAGAAGTAACTATTGCTCCGCTTGGTAACTGTAGCCTGGAAACCAGCAACTTGCCAGTTTAGGCTAGGAGAATCTGTGCCTACAAGGGTCTCTCTCTCCCACATACTTTCCGAAGCTTTCCCATTTTAGGCACGGAGGAGTGGGCACTTTGCAAAATGCCAACTCCTCTGCCCAGCCGCAGGCAGAGATGATTAAATAAATAGATCGGAAGAGCCAAAGTACCCACCCACTCCTTGGGGGTTTCGGCTATGACTGATCATCCCTTAGAGGGAGAGAGAAAAATATATATCTTATTTTCTCAATACAGACTAATTTTTTCCCCCCTAATGAGAACACTTGGGACAGCTGCTGCCAGCCCTCGGGTGCCAAAGATCAAGCACAATACACTTTTGTTCCGTAGGAATTTAATTTGGTTTCTCTCTGCCCTGGCTTTGAGGCCCCAAACTTGTTTTCAGGAGCCACCTTAGCGCTAGCAAGTCCCCAAGTTTCCGGGGACAATTATTTTCAGAATTGTAGATCTTAGGTTGCTCCCGGCAACACTACATCCCTCATCCCTCGGGAGCTTTTTAGGTTGGGCTTTTGTTTTTGGCTCCAGAGGCCAGATCCACCCCTTTCCAAACAAGCAAAATGAAGAAAAGCAGTAATTAATCAAACAAAAGCTTCTATTGGTTCTAATGCACCACCTCGGCCGAAATTAAGGGCGATGCAGTTAGCAAAGTGAGTAGTGTCTCGACTCCAGCTTTCACTGTACATGCTGAGGGCTAGAAACAACCTCACACTTGTTCAAAAATAGTATCAGCTCCCACTGTTCACTGCCTGGCTCTGCTTTTAGCTTCCAATTTTGCCTTAAATGCCTGACCTCGACTGAAAAAGAACACTGCAAACCTTAAAGAACTCCAGGACCAAAGAAGCTGTGAGAACTCAGCCAAAATTTCAAGTTTTTAACAGAGGATGTTTGCAGCTGTTTTCAGTTGGCACAACTGTACCAAGTCTTAAGTAAATCTTAATAATCCTGGAGGAGGAGGGAAAAAAAAATCTTCATTTCAGCTGGCATAAACACGTTTGTGTATATGTGTATGTGGATTTATCCTAATATGCTCCATTACCGCAAGTGGTTTCTCCAATGTTTCGACATGTCTTGGTGTGTGTGCTTCCCCCAAAACAATGCTGCTCCTTGAAAAATACATTGTTATCTGGAGGGATAATTGTACTCCGGTTCACGGACGTGTTTGGGAAATGCAAATCACACATGCATTTATTAGAAACACAAATCTTAGCATTTCCCCATGGTTTAGCAAATACAAAATCAAAACAAAACAACCCCCTGCCCTTTTAAAATGGGGACCATTTGCTTGACTTTGGAGATATCAGGAAGAGTGGGCCAATTCAATTGATCACAATTTCTTATATCCCCAAAGACCAATTGCGTGGTTCATTTTAGACAATTTCTCTTCTTCCTTTCTTTTAAAGGTAAAGGTTAAAGGTTCCCCCGCACGTGCGTGCTAGTCGTTTCCGACTCTAGGGGCCGGTGCTCATCTCCGTTTCAAAGTCGAAGAGCCAGCGCTTGTCTGAGGACGTCTCCGGGGTCCTGTGGCCGGCATTACTAGATGCCAAAGGCGCACAGAATGCTGTTACCTTCCCACCGGAGTGGTCCCTATTTTTCTACTTGCATTTTTACATGCTTTCGAACTGCTAGGTTGGCAGAAGCTGGGACGAGTAACAGGCATTCACTGTTACGTGGCACTCGGGATTCAACCCGCCAAACTGCCGACCTTCTGATCGACAGGCTCAGCGTCCTAACCCACTGAGCCACCGCGTCCCTTTTCTTTTAAAGAGTACCCCCTTATTCAATCTCAGCAAACGCTAACGTTTTCAGCAGTACTGGTAGCTCTCCCCTTGCCCACCCTCCAAACAGCCGCTTGGCAATTTTGTCAGCCTTGCTAGGCAGACCGGAGGAAGTAATTCTGCTTTACTGTAAAGCTACATTAAAAAGACTTTGGCAAGTCTGAAAATAGAAATTAACCACTGTCTCCTTTACAGCCTGAGAACGTAGGGAGGCTCCCTTCTGAGTCTCTTCCTTCACCTATTATGCAGCTGTGGGCCATGCCCTCTCTTCTCTGTTACCCAAGGTCTTTCCCACACGCCATTACAGCCGCCTCCTTTACAGGATGAGAAACTAGAGAGGGTCCCATGTGAGCCTCCTTCTCCACCCCTTATGTGGGCTCTGCCGTCCCTTATCTAAACATGCCCTAAAAAGCATCTCACTGTCCTGTTTTTTCACTGTCTTTCTCATATACCATTGCAGTCATCTCCTTTACAGGATAAGAAACTAGGGAGGGTCCCTTTCTTAGCCCTTTATGCAGCTCTGGGCTATGATCTCTCTTATCTGACTGTTCCCTAAGCAGCATCTTGTCTCTCCCTTTTCCAAAGCTCTTTCTCACATACTATTACAGCCCCCTCCTTTACAGCCTAAGAAACTAGGGAGGGTCTCTTCTGAGTGCCCTTCTTCGCCCTTTACGCAACCCTGGGCTATGCTCCCTCTTCTGACTGTTCCCTAAGCAGCATCTCTTTTCCCCATTTCCAAAGCTCTTTCTCACATAATACTACAGCCATCTCCTTTATTTATTTATTTATTTATTTATTTGTTTGTTTTTATATACCGCCCTTCACTGCCCAAGAGACTAGGGAGGGTCTCTTCTGAGTGCCCTTCTTCGCCCTTTATGCAGCCCTGGGCTATGCTGCCTCTTATCTGACTGTTCCCTCAGCAGCATCTCTTTTCCTCATTTCCAAAGCTCTTTCTCACATACTACTACAGCCATCTCCTTTACTGACCAAGAGACTAGGGAGGGTCTCTTCTGAATGTCCTTCTCCATCCATTATGCAGCTCTGGGCTATGCAGTCTTTTATCTGACCTTTCCACAGGCAGCATCTCTACCCTCCATTTCCCAAGGTCTTTCTCACATACAGCCTGGGAAACTAGGGAGGGTCCCTTCTGAGCGTCTTTCTCCACCCATTATGCAGCTCTGGGCTATGCAGTCTCTTACCTGACCTTTCCACAGGCAGCATCTCTTCCCTCCATTTCCCGAGGTCTTTCCCACATACCATTACAGCCGTCTCCTACACAGCCTGAGAAGTTAGTGAGGGTCTCTTCTGAACCTCTTTCTCCACCCATTATACAGCTCTGGGCTATGCAGTCTCTTATCTGACCCTTCCCTTGGCAGCATCTCTTTGCCCCCTCTCTCAAGGCCTTTCCCACTGTGCCATTACAAATTCCCACTGTAGTATAAACTGTGTCTCCTCTGCTCACCTCTATGTTAAAGGCACTTTCCTCCATTTTTTCAACTTCCATATCTGCCAGGGGATTCTTCAGATTCTGCAAAAAGAGGGCAGCTTTTCTTTTTCGTTCTGCTTGAAGCTGTTTCTCTTTCGATTCTTTGGAAGCCTGGGCTAATTTCTCTCTCGCTGCAGCTGCCAAACGGTCTTCTAATTTCTGTTTTGCTGGTGGTGGAGGAGGAAAAAGAGAAGGCTGTCATTTAACTTAAGACGTTGGGAGACCAACCGTTTCTTACGCCAAAATGCAGTTTGTCTAAAAACCAGGCATCTTAAACAAAAACAAAAAAAACAACCCCCCCCCCCACAATTTACACGGCCATTTAAAGATTGTTTGGAAGAACGCCTAAAAAAGGTGTACGGCAGAACAAAAGTTTCTTTTTTAAAAAAGAATAGAAAATGCTGTGACTGCTCTAATAAAAAAAATAACATCAAACAGCAGGGATTTTCAAAGATGACTTTTCATTAGCTAACAAAAGGCATCATAAAGAACAAAGACAAAGACGAAATAGCAAAGATGAGGCTGCCCTAAATTCTGAGAAAAGGAAAGAGTAGGAGTGGGACTAAACAGAGAACAAATCGCACTCAAGTCCTAGCAGGGATGACATTATCTAGACCAGGGCTTTTCAACCTTTCCCCCCCATTGTACCACCTTTAGGATATGGCAACATCTGAGTACCACCAGTCGCCACCAAGCTCAGAGAGCATCAAAGACCCTACAGACCTCCTCCTCCTCTTCTCCTCCAGTTTCCTGCAAACCCAACTTCCTTCTATCACTGATGATGTTATCTAGTTAGGTCACGAAACAACCACAGGAAAGCCACCAAGCTCACAGACCACTAAGGTCCCACAGTTCAATCCTGAGCTACGAACATTCTCTTTCTCTTGGAGACATCCAGATGTTAGGAGACATTCTGAAAGGCACCAGGTCTCTTTTGAGTTGGAGCTACTAATGGAACTACAAAAAGAACTCAAACAAGGCCTGGAGAAGACTTCAAAAAACAGAGCCCATCTCAGGACAGAGCAAGCTAGAATGTGGCAGTAACCATTAGATCCTGGTTACTAAGAACTAAGGCAGCGAAAGCCAACAGGACTAAGATTTAGGCTGGGCACAGAGATATCCAGTGTGGCGGTTTCTAATCTACTGTTTTATCTTTTTCTGGCTCTCATGCAGAGCTGTTCTCACTATCTCCTATTAAGCTACAGACTGAGCTTAATTATCTTTTATATTGCAATGATTCAAAGAACTGAACTCTGCCCTAATGCTGGGTGAACAAAGCAGAAGGCAGATAACCCAGCTCTCTCCAATGCCAAGCAGAGACTCAAGGTTAGAGGAAATTTAAGCATTACACAATACCGGGGAAGATTAATTGGGGCATAAATTGGAGAGGTGGAAAACAATGGTTCTGAGAACCAGTTTCTAAACTAAGTTAAACATTCTGCTGATCGCCCTCACGTGCATCTTCCCTTGCTAATTATGTCTTATTCTAATTATTTCTTAGTTGGTGCTGCTCCCTGCCTCCTTCCACGTAGGGTACAATTACCATGGAAATGTTTTCTGCTTACGCAGACTTTTGGCGCTAGAACCGAGGGATGGTGACAGAAGGGAGGTTAAGCATGCAAGTACAGTTAGTTGTGTACGCTCAACAGCTTTCATTGTCGCTCGCTGTGCTAATTAAAATAGCCCGTGTGTGTTTGGGCGTGTGGCAATTGCAAGCTTGGAAGAGGTGCATTTAAGCCACGTCATGTTATGAATGCTTCTCTTAGCTGGTTTGCTGA
Source organism: Vipera berus (assembly GCF_964194415.1). NCBI lineage: Eukaryota > Metazoa > Chordata > Lepidosauria > Squamata > Viperidae > Vipera > Vipera berus. The sequence goes on along the minus strand of NC_138217.1, from coordinate 6,210,349 downwards.
TAAAAAAAACCCCATTGATTATTATCAGGCAGTGGTGCTCTCCCAGGTTTTAAGTAGACAGATAGACAGTGAACGAGGCTTAAATCACTCAGAGTGCCTTGTGGAGGAGTGAATGCACAGTCCTGATAAGTTCAATGCGACACTGTTGGTGCTGGAGGCTTTTGAACAAAATGGAGAAAAACAGGCAAGGAAAAACTGTTAAGAACCAAACAAAAGACAGACCGAGAGGGGGGAAAAAACACCATGCATCTCTTCACCTTTTGTTTCCATGCTTTCAAGAGGAGACTTAACCTTGACATGGCCTGCCTCTGAATCATGACTTGGCTGGAGTTATAAGTCACAATGAATTAAAAGGGTTGCTGCAATTTATAATCACTGCCCTGCCCTGATAAAATAAACCCGCCCTGAATACACCCACACATGGAAAAGAGCTGTGGCTTAAATAAATTAAGGCTTCATGCACAGTTCCTCAGTGCAACTGTTTAACTGTTTCCACGTGTTTGCTTGCATAAAATATTTTGGCTATTAAGACAGTTCCAGAGCCGTGGTGGTGCAGTGGTTAGAATGCAGCACTGCAGGCTAACTCTGCCAACTGCCAGGGGTTCGTCTCTCACCGGCTCAAGGTTGACTCAGCCTTCCATCCTTCCGAGGTCGGTAAAATGCAGACCCAGATTGTTGAGGGGCAACAGGCTGACTCTGTAAACCGCTTAGAGAGGGCTGCAAAGCACTGTGAAGCGGTATATAAGTCTAAGGGGCTATTGCTATAGATTGACTTAACCCTCCGAGTCAGTTGATTTCTCATAATGTGGGAGTACTTGCATGGTGGATCTGAACCTCTCTGTAAGTCACTTATTGTTATTCTTGAATTTATATAGTGCCTATCCCATGGTTGGAGGCCACTCTGAGTGGCCTTGGTATGTGCAGCATTTATTACTAAGAATATTCTATATAATTTAGGCCATCCATTCACACTTCCTGGAGTAACGATCTGGGTTTAAACAGAACCTTTTAAAAAAACACAAAACAGTAATCTCTGTTGCGACTGATTTCCCAGCAAGCCTCGCATTTCACTGATATTTTAGAAATGAAATGGATTTGCTTTAGTGCTGATGTACATCTGTGGAAGGATATTAAAAAAAGGGGACTTTATCAAGATTTGTAAACAGTATTTTAAAATACTGCCTATTTTCCGAATACGAAAGACGGAAAATTATTTCCCCTGAAATTCAGTCTGCCATGCCTCCCTTTTTTACCTGCAGACATGGAATAAAATACTGAACAGTAATTATCTGTCTCTGGAACCTGATACTATCCTTCTGCCTTCTTCCTGTAGGATATATATATATAATATTTGAAAAATGGGTAATTTTATTTGCAAATGGCTTCGCTTTTTTTATTAATAATCATATGTTTTCACCTGGTGGAGGAGTTTTTTTTTAACAGCAGCTCAAAGTCAACCCTATCACTGTGATGGCTTCATGAGACTTTTTTTATCAAATTACGCTGCTGCGTCTTATTGAATTAGACACACATAAATGCAGATTTAATTACCACCCGGCTCCCTTCTTTCAGGAAAGGAAAAATGGAAAGGAGAATAACGTTTTCTTTCCTCCTCTGGCTCATTTATTTCGTGTCTAATATGGAAAATGTCAAGGACCACAAATGGCTCGGTTATTTACTAGCAAATATATTTCGTGTGCGATGGCTACCTCGGTATAAAACAAGCCAGCATTGCTGATTTACGATGAACATTTCACACAGGTAATCTTTGACTTACAACCATAACTGAGCCCTTAATTTCTGCTGCTAGATGAGACATTGCCTAAGTCAATTTTGCCCCGGTTTACGACCTTCCTTGCCACGGTGCTTAAGCAAACCACTGCAGTTGTTAAAACTAGGAACACGGTGGAATCTGGCTTCCCCACTGACTTGGCCTGTCAGAAGTTTGCAAAAGGGGTTCACTGCAACTGTCATAAATAGGAACCAGTTGCCAAGCAGTCAAATTTGGGTCATGTGACCATGGGGCTGCTGCAATGGCCATTAAGTGTGAAACATGAGCTGTTTTAAGTCGACAAGTACTTGTACTTCCTCTCTTTCATGTCTGCACAGGCAGACGAGAGCCAAAAGGAAGAGAAGAGATATTTAACAGTTGGATTCACGCAACTTCCAGATGTGTGAGCTTCCACGCCCCAAAGTCCTTATTGGTCTAGCCGCTGCTGGGAAATCTGGGGTTCAGACGTCCATGCAGCTGGAAACTGCCGCTTCTGAGAAACCCGTGTATAAGGTAGCAATAATGACACTTTTCTGAGCTTCAAACTCAACAAGTGCTCCTGGTTTTTTATGCCTGACGTTGTATGATCAGGTCTTTTTTTATTTTATTTATTTTATTATTTATTTATTTTATTTTAATTCCATTTATATCCCGCCCTTCTCCGAAGACTCAGGGCGGCTTACAAGCTTAGCAGTAGCCTTCATTCTATGTATATGCCTGCTTATTAGGGCTTTCACACACACCCCCCAAGCGGCATTATTACAAAGTCAGCTTAATTGCCCCCAACAATCTGGGTCCTCATTTTACCGACCTCGGAAGGATGGAAGGCTGAGTCAACCTTGAGCCTGGTGGGATGCGAACCTGCACTAATTGCAGGCAGTTGGTGTTACTTAAGGAGGCATCAGCCCACTGCTCCACCAAGGCTCTGACTTGCAATGACTTGCAATGCAATTTTTGACTTGCAATGTGAGATTCCCGTTTGCTTTCAAAAAGACTTGCTTGGCAATGTTTTCTCTAAGATCCCTTTCAACTCCATGAATCCCTGAGCGGGGAAGCAAGGAATGAAGGATTTGCCTTCAGCCTTTATTCGGTCGCTGGAGAAGACCGTTCTCTGGTGTGCTACGCGTTGGCATTTCACTCTCGATTGCCTTGATCTCGGTTAGTCTGTAGGTATGGCCTCCTCTTCAGAGGAGGGGCCCAGTAGATTTAATGCTTCATTAAAGAGCTAGTGCTTTAACGATTCTGGGCCTGCGTTGTGCTACGCAGGATGCGCACTTCCAAAACGTTTATTGAAACCAAACTCACTACTTCGTGCAATAGCCTGCTCCACTGGCTAATAGCTTTTGCAGTTATAAAGATCAAACAGAGTAGAAGGGACCTTGGGGGTCTTCTAGTCTAAAGCAGGAAACCTTACACCGGATGTCTCCAACCTTTGGGGCACTCCGAACAGTCACTAAATGGAATTTGCAGGACTACCTGCAATTTAATGCCTACTCCTTTGGGGCACCAGGGACCGGTTCCGTGGAAGAGAGGTTTTTCCACGGATCGGAGAGTGCGTGGTTTTGTGTGCTGCCTACATCCCACGGATGGGGCTTTGCTTGTTTCTGCGGACCGGTTGCTGGCATGCCGCGGCCCGGTACTGGTCCACGGACCGGGGGTTAGCGACCCCCTGCCTTACCCTCAAATAGTTGTCCAGTCTCTTCTTAAAAACCTCCAGCGATTGAGGACCCACAACCTCTGGAGGCAGGTCATTCTATTGGTTAATTGTTCTGTCCGGAAGATTCTCCTTAGTTCTAGGTTGCTTCTCTCCTTGATTAGTTACATCAGTCCTGAATCTACTTCCTTGTAATTTTAACTCCTTGGTTCTTAATCCTAAACCCCGTCTAGAAAATCCAGCATCTGCACGAAGGCAATCAATTTTCATATGGGCAAGGCGTTTACACCAGCAGTGTGTTGCAGGTAGTCCGTGAGTTATGACAGCTTCTTTACAATGGGACTGGGGGAAAAAAGTGACCCATGAGCGTTTTTCACACTTACGACCGTTGCTGCATCCCTGTGCTCGCATGATCAAAATTTGGATGCTTGGCAACCGGTTCCTATTTATAATGGTTGCAGTGCCTTGGGGTCACTTTGTATTCCAAATCACCAGCAGGCAGAACAAGAAACAATGGATGGAAATTAATCAAGGAGAGAAGCAACCTGGAATTAAGGAGAAACTTCCTAACAGTGAGGACAATCAACCAGTGGAACGGCTTGCCACCAGAAGTTGTGGGTACTCCATCACTGGAGGTTTTTAAGAAGAGACTGGACAGCCACTTGTCAGAAATGATATAAGACAGACATGTCAAACACAAGGCCCAGGGGCCAGATCCGGCCCATGAAGCGGTTTCATGCGGCCCGCAAAGCCATCCTGGAAACAGTGAGGGAACGGCCCCCACTGCCTTGGCCCTGGCCCAGAGACCCTCCTTCCACCAGAGACCCTCAGATCTGTCCCACTCCTGCCCAGGCCCCCATAGGCACCCTTGATGCCAACGATGTAGAGCTGGCCATGCCCACCCAGTAGGCCATATGCACTTTAGCCACGCCCACCCAGTAGGCCACACCCACCCAGACCACACCCACCTGGCCCTCTGAGGGCAACCGCAATGCTGATGTGGCCCTCAATGAAATTGAGTTTGACACCCCTGATATAAGATCTTCTCCTCAAGCAGGGAGTTGGACTAGAGGACCTCCAAGGTCCCTTCCAAATGTTATTTTGCTATTCCTTCCTTCCTTCCTTCCTTCCTTCCTTCCTTCCTTCCTTCCTTCCTTCCTTCCTTCCTTCCTTTTCTTCCTCCCTCCCTCCCTCCTCCATCACTGGAGGTTTTCAAGAAGAGGAAGGACAGCCAATAGTCTGGAATGGTAGAGGGTCTCCTGCTTGAGCAGGGGGCTGGACTAGATGACCCCTAAGGTCCCTTGCAGCTCCGTTCTGATTATTATACAGAGACTCGTATTTCATCTGCCTTCTGCTCTCTTTCCATCATCCCCCGCTGAGCAAGGTCTCAGCCCCGCCCTAGGCAGAATTAGCTTTCAAACAAGGTGAAGGATAAACCCCAGTTGATCCAGACCATTGAATTCTTACCATGCTTGGCTTCCAGCTCTTCCTGTGTCAGCTGAGGCCTTTTCTCTTCCGGGGCGCTGCTGGAGAGGGCGAGGAGGCTGGCACTGTTGGAGGTGCCGCTGGCGTTCTCTTGGCCCTCTTTGCCTCTTTCCTCCTCCTCCTCCTCACTATCGTCATCAAGTTTCACCCGGTTCTTCTCCAAGGGAAGCATGTCGTTTTCTTTGGCCCGGATCGCGAAGCTGATGGGGGCAAAGGAAGCTGTGGGAAAAGAAAGGATGATTTGTAATTACAAACTGAAACCCGTTGGGTCTAGTGGTCAAGGCGCTAGGTTGGAAACCAGGAGACAGTGAGTTCTAGTCCCACCTCAGGCATGAAAGCTAGCTGGGTGATTTTAAGTCAATCACCGGGTGACTGTGAATTCTAGTCCCACCTTAGGCATGCCATCTGGCTGGGTAATTTTGGGTCAATCACCAGGAGACAGTGAGTTCTAGTCACACCTTAGGCATGAAAGCTAGCTGGGTGACTTTAGGTCAATCGCCAGGGGACTGTGAATCCTAGTTCCACCTTAGGGATGCCAGCTAGTTGAGTAATTTTGGGTCAATTACCAGGAGACGGTGAGTTCTAGTCCCACCTCAGGCACGAAAGCTAGCTGGGTGACTTTAGGTCAATGACCAGATGACTGTGAATTCTAGTCCCATCTTAGCCATGCCAGCTGGCTGGGTAATTTTGGGTCAATCATCAAGGCGATGGCGAGTTCTAGTCCCGCCTTAGCCGTAAAAACTGACTCGGTGACTTTGAGCCACTCCTCTCTCAGCCAAACCACTTCAGAGGGCTGCTATTGTTGAGAAGGAATGTCAGAGACCATTGCCATCTCTGAGTTATTTGTAAAAATAATAAAGGCAGGATACAAATAAATAAATATCTTTTTACTGCCCGTTGAAAAGCTTTTTTTGGGGCGGGTGGGAGGAGAAGTAGGAGGAACAGAATAGAGGATGTAGCCCTCAACTTCATTCATGCTGAATTTTAATTCTCCTTTTAAAGAGGTCTGTTCAGACCAGTGTAGGACATACAGCAGGGGTCCCCAACCCCCGATCCATGGACCAGTACCGGTCCGTGGCATGCCAGCAACTGGTCCGCACAAACAAGCCAAGCTCCATCCGCGGGATGCAGACAGCATACAAAACCACACCCCCTCCAGTCTGCAAAAAAAAAAACACCCTCTCTCCACGGAACTGGTTCCTGGTGCCCAAAAGGTCGGGGATCTTTTGACATAGAGGCGGAAAAATAAAGCCAAAAAGCAAGTATCAGAAAACAAATGGTTACCTCCATCCATTTTTTGCCTTGGCCTCTTAACCACATGCAACCATGTGCCCCCAAAAGCCCTGCTCTGCCCCACCCCCACCCCCAAACGCGGTCCTTGGAACAAAAGGAGGTTGCTCCCCCTGCAAAAACAGAATTATACTACGGAATTCCCTTCTGAGTGTGTCATGCCTGGCCGCATCATTATTTGGATGAAAGCAATATGTTTTTTCCCAGGAGTTTGGGGATTTTTTCCCCCAGACAACTAGTTATTTTCTATGGATTAAGGGTAAGCTCAGTTATCCATCCAAGACCCCTGGGTAATCAAAATGGCTTCCTCGACGTGCACAAGGGAGACCCCAGCAAGTTTAAAGGGACCTGTGCTTGCCAGGAGCCTTGATGTGTGTGTGTGTATGTGTGAAAACATAATGGAGGAGAAAAGCAGAACGCTGAATGGAAATGGAAAATGTTTAATGTTGGGGATTAAAATACGCAAAACTGGCAACCAGGTCTCTGAAAGAGGACCGGTGTGTACGGGATCCCTTGGTTGCAAATCAGAATTGGGCTGCAACCAGTGGCTTAAACCGTCCCTCCTTTGCTATTGTTGATGAGGCTTGGCACAGCCTTCTAATGACTGTTTGTGTGTTGTGGTTCCCTCTAATTAGCTGTCGCCTCAGGATAAAAATACGCAAGAAAATATTGTGACCGTACATCCTGCTGTCTAATTTCTTTTAGATCTCTCTTAAAGGAATGAGAGTGGGGGAGGATTAATATTTAAAAAAATAGAAAAAAATGAAAGTGTGTTTCCAAGCATGCTCTTTTTCTGGAAACAAGGACCAACATTACAGCTTTTTAAAAACTTGCCCCCGACAGACTCAACACACCGCCGCACAGTTGCTTTTAAAGGGAAAAAAAAGCTTTAGTAAATTGACTTTCTATTAAAGGGGATGGAGTGAAAACCATGTGGATACATCTGCCCCGAGGCTTATACCCACTAAGTAGGAAAGGCCCTTTGTACAATTTGCAATTACACGTGAGAGGTGTTCTTCAACTTCCAGGGAGTTAACTTGGCTTTTTTTTTTACCCTGGATAATAAAGCCCCTGCTGTTTGGGTGATATGGACACCATTTGGACCTGATCAGGCTGCCAATCTGTGAAAAATACCACTGGAACCCCCTATTGACATTCAACATCATCAACCTCTTCTCCAAAGCACCTTCAGGCAGGACAGGAAATAATGGATGGAAACTAATCAAAGAGAGAGCTAACTAGAATTAAGGAGAAGTTTCCTGACAGTGAGAACAATTAGTCAGTAGAACAGCTTGCCTCCAGAAGTTGAGGGGGCTCCAACATTGGGAGTTTGACTCTACGAGGTTTGATTCAAGCCCTATTCTATGAGATAGATAAGATAGGTAGATTGGTAGACAGATAGACAGATAGATAGATAGGGATGGAGGCAGAGGGGGGGGATGGATGGAAGGATGGATGGATGCATGAATGGATGATAATGGACAGATGATAAATAGAGATGATAGATAGATTAGATAGATAGATAGACAGACAGAGATAGATAGATATAGATAGATAGACAGACAGACAGATAGATAGATAGAGCGAGCTTCCTGAGGTTTTAAGAAATTGGACAACCACTTGTCCAGAATCGTATAGGGTCTCCTGCTTGACCAGGGGGTTGGACTAGAAGACCTCCCAGGTCCCTTTTCCAACTCTGTTGTTCTGTATTCTTTCGGGGGCTTCTTTTAGCCCTCTCCAATTCATCAAAATAAGGGACGCGGTGGCTCAGTGGGTTAGGACGCTGAGCTTGTCGATCAGAAGGTCGGCAGTTTGGCGGGTCGAATCCCGAGTGCCGCGTAACAGAGTGAGCGCCTGTTACTCGTCCCAGCTTCTGCCAACCTAGCAGTTCGAAAGCACGTAAAAATGCAAGTAGAAAAATAGGGACCACTCCGGTGGGAAGGTAACAGCGTTCCGTGCGCCTTTGGCGTCTAGTCATGCCGGCCACATGACCACGGTCTCCTCGGACAAGCACTGGCTCTTCGGCTTTGAAACGGAGATGAGCACCGGCCCCAAGAGTCGGAAACGACTAGCACGCATGTGCGGGGGAACCTTTACCTTAATTCATCAAAATCCATTTAAGTTAGCAATGCACGGGATTACTTGCCTTTCATTTCATAGCCTGTCTCTCATCTTAAAAATCCTAATTCAGCGGCACCTTTGAAGAGGCGGGCTGGGAGCCAGGCGGAACATTCCTGGGTGCCAAAATGTGACTTTGTCCTCTCCAGGGGTTTGATCTGGGCCGAGACTTACCTTTTATCAGTTTGCCATCGTTGGCAATTCTGATGGCTGCCAGGTCCTTTCCGTTACTTCCTTGAGCAGCTGAATCGGCATCTTCTGGAATCTGCTCGGCAGGAAACTGGGCCTCTCCAGGTGCCGCGCTGGAAGCAGCATCGGTGGGGACGTCCTCTGATAAAGAGGCCACCTGCTTTTAAAGAGGGGAGGAAAAAAAATCCACTATGTAGCCCGCTTCAAAACTGAAATCCGTAGCGGAATAATGGTGAGGAAACCCACCAAGCGACAAACAACATGCTTTCAACTGGGCAGCGCATAAAACCCACGCTGGGTTCTTTAAGGATGTTTCAAACTGATGAATGAAACTGCTTAAAAACAGCACGCATCGCCCCGCTTTTGAGCCAGGAGTTCTTCCACACAGGTCACCATACTGACAGCTTAGCAGGTCTGAATAATTTCACAAGAGCCGAATGGAGCGTTCAGCAGCAGCACAGGCAGGCGGTCCTCGGGTTAGTTAGGGCCATTTATTTAATGACCAAAGTTATGAAAAGCACCCTCAGAGGTGACCCATGATCGGTCCTCGCCCTTATGACCGTGGCAGCATCCTCACGGTCATGTGATCAAAATTTGGGCGATTCTCAACCCAAATTTATGATGGTTGGAAACTGACCAAGGAGAGAAGCAACCTGGAATTAAGGAGAAACTTCCTGACGGTGAGGACAGTGGGACAGCTTGCCACCAGAAATTGTGGGTGCTCCATCACTGGAGGTTTTTAAGAAGAAACTCAACATTCACCTGTCCGAGATAGTATAGGTTCTCCTGCTTGAGCAGGGGGCTGGACTAGAAGACCTCCAAGGTTCCTTCCAGCTCTATTCTATATTCTATATTCTATATTCAATATTCTATATTCTATTCTATTCTATTCTATTCCTGTTATTCTGTTCTATTCTATTCTATTCTATTCTATTCTATTCTATTCTATTCTATTCTATTCTATTCTATTCTATTCTATTCTATTCTATTCTATTCTATTCTATTCTATTCTATTCTATTCTCTTCACAGTAGTAAAGCTGGAAGGGACCTTGGAACTAATCTATTCTATTCTGTTAAATTCTATTCTCTTCTTACTCTCCATTCCATTCCATTCCATTCAGAATGCCATTTATGATCTTCCTAGCCAGCCCTGACAAGCAAAGCCAATGGGGAAGCCACTTGTACATGGGTCTCTGGGCGAGAGAGTCTGGGGCCCTTACAATTTCACCATAGGGAATCTGTTCACAGAGAAAAGTGGATTTCTTCTTGTGTGAGTGAAAAAAGAAAGGATCTTAAAAGGTTATTGTACATGGATTTTAATTAAAAGCCCCCATGGCATTCATTACCTGAATATATATATATATCGTCTCGGAACGAAAAGATAATGGAACATCATTTCTGTCTTTAATCAATGCCGTGATGGAAGGGAGAACTGTGGAAGGCGCACAAATTGTTCAATCAAACCAACTTAAGCAAGTATTTTATCAGAAGCCATACCAATCCAAGCTAGGCTTCCTCAACTTGCAGACCGTTTTTTAACAGGTTCAGGACACAATGAGAACACCAAAACCTGCCTAAAATCAACTAATTCAGCCATCAACACTAACACACCCAAGCCTTTCTGGTTGTCTTAGAGATGAGGTTTGCAAAGCTCTATCTGGTTGCAGAAGCAAAAAAAGACCTGGGTATTTTATGCTCCCTCGGCCACATGGCTGTCCTTGGCCAGCTCATGTGGTCTGTTTTTATTTGGAAGGTGACTGTTATTTTTCTCCCCCCAATTTACGTAAGTGCATGCATGCATCCCTACGCATTTTCACAACCCTGTTGGTTCAGCCCTCCAAAACAGTCCCAGTTCCTCATGTGGCCCCTTGAGATAATTTAATTGCCCACCCCTGTTCTAGAACGTCACTACCCTGAATCTCTTCCCCAAGCTCCCTTCGGGACCGTGCAGTACCTTATATCAAGATTGACTTGGTTAAGATGCCTGCTAACTTCTATCGCTACTCAACTTGCCAGAGAAACAGGAGTGGGTGGCTAGAAAGAGGGAAGGCGACGGGATTCTAAAAAGCCATCCAGGGACCATGAGATCCAAGGTCACAAAAGCAGGTGTCTGACGGAGAAGTGGACCCTTCTCATAACAAACCAAAGAAGGATGATTGGGCAACATGAACACACGGTGGGTGGGGCTTATGGAAGGCTATTTTTAACTCGCCAGATTTTCACGCGGGGGGGGAAACCAGAGCTGTTTTTTTGCTTCTTCAGTTCTGAGATGTCTACTCAACAAAGTTTATCTTTTACGGCATTTCAACGCCTGCAGATTCCTTCATCTTGCATTCGCTAGTCAAGACAGTTGACATCTCTACTCGGGCTTCTTTTGGGAAAGGTCGGTGTTGCCAAACTCTCCCCCTCTGCTCGTTACAGGTGTACAATCCATTACACCAGCAGAAGAAAAGGATGGAGCAGTTTCTCCACCGGCATTAACTTCCAACAGGCTGAACCAGTTCTTCTAACTCTCGGCAACGGATCTGGATGAGAACTGAATTCTACTCCAAGCTGGAAATGGCCTCGGTTGGAAACCCTGGGCCACAGCATGAACACCAAGGCCAATCATTTTACATTTCAGTTCTCATTCAAATGTACGTGACGCTACTATTTCACGATCGTTACAGCGATCCAGAGATTCATTAACGAGCCCTGTGCTAAGAGCTCACATTATGACTGTACAAAGCCATTTTGGATGAAAAAAATGACTCAAGATATACTGAGGGTTTGGGGGAGGGAGAATGAAGCCTTCAAGGAACAATCTTCAGGTCTAACTCTGCTTATCTGCTGCCTCTAATAGCACCAATAAAGTTTAAGAGTGCTCGTGGCAGGAATTTCTATCCCCCTATGCTCAAAAAAAGAAGAAATAAATACATTAGCTAGTACATTTCAGTCCTAAGAGCACTGTCTTCAAAAGAGGAAGGGGGTGAATTTATTCATGAAAGATCTGGCTACATTTTGCTTAATGAGGAAGAAATGTAATTGCAAGAAAAAAATTAATGATCGAATTGGAAGCTACCTTGAGTGGATTTAACAGTACTGTATATATTTTGCTTACCGTATCAGTTTTTAGCTAATTTCATGCATTGCCTTCAAGCGTGGTTTAAGTGTCGTTGGCTGGATAAGTTATAATTTGGCTGTCTTTACTCTTTAAACTAAACCCGATTAGATCACCATGATTCCTAAACTACAGGCTCGACTTAACGACAGCAACTGGGACTGAAATTTCCGTCGTAAGTCGCAGCTATCATGAGTCATCACATCATTAAGCAAATCTGGCTTCCCCAATTTTGACTTTTGTTGGTCGAAAGTGGCTGGGAAGGTGGCAAATTGTCAGCACGTTGACCTGAAGAGGCTGCAACTGTCATAAATGCGCGCCGATAGCCAAGTGCCAGAATTGCGATCATACGGCGGTGGGGGTGGGGTGGGGAAATGGCGCAACGGCTGAGGACGGGCCGACGTAATTTCAAACTATTGTTAAACAAACGGTCGTGAGGTTGGAGGGTTACCCGTGCAGTTTACAAACCACAGCGAGTGCAACCTGCTCTGCTGAGAGCCACCAAACTGTATTGTGGCTTAGGATAATGTGCTTATGAAACCTGAAGCTAATTATTGACATTCATCAGCTCTGTTAACTGAAATGGAATTTTGCTTAGCAAACGTTACATACCAACTGAGTATTTGGGGGACGGGACGGAAAGAACAGAAGTGTTAAAAAAGCATCACGGTCTTCCTATAAACATTACGTGACCTTTGATGAAAATGTAATGTTTGTGTGTGACCTAGCAGGGTTCTCTCTGTCTTCAAAAAGAGAAGCAACCTGGAATTAAGGAGAAACTTCCTGACAGTGAGGACAATTAACCAGTGGAACAGCTTGCCACCAGAAATCGTAGGAGCTCAATCACTGGAGGTTTTTAAGAAGAGGCTAGACCAGACATGTCAAACACAAGGCCCGGGGGCCGGATCCGGCCCGCGAAGTGGTTTCATGCGGCCCGCGAAGCCATCCTGGAAACAGGGAGGAAATGGCCCCCACTGCCTTGGCCCTGGCCCAGAGACCCTCCTCCTGCCAGAGACCCCTAGATCTGTCCCACTCCTGCCCAGGCCCCCATAGGCACCCTTGATGCGAACAATGTAGAGCTGGCCACGCCCACCCAGTAGGCCATATGCACTCTAGCCACGCCTACCCAGTAGGCCACACCCACCCTGGCCACACCCACCCGGCCCCCTAAGGGCAACCGCAATGCTGATGCAGCCCTCAATGAAATTGAGTTTGACACCCCTGGGCTAGACAGTCACTTGTCTGAGATGGTCTAGGTTCTCTGGCTTGAGCAGGGGGCTGGACTAGAAGACCTCCAAGGTCCCTTTCTATTCTATTCTGTCCTGTCCTATTCTTATCCCATCCCTTTTTAAAAAAATAAACAGTTCACATGTCATGTTCCTCCCCTCGCCCCCTGGAAAACACACAACATTGTTTGACGGCCCATTAAACTGAACGGCAAAAATCTGTTTAAAATTGAAAGAGCACTCTGCTTCGTTAGTGTCCCAGCTATTAATTTCAAAAGCACCCTTTGTCCCCATTATGGCAAAAAGGAGCGAAAGAGAGAGTTTCCTGGCAACCACACGGAGTGTTTACAATCTGTTTCATCAAATACAATAAAGCGCACAGTAAACAATTCAGAGAAAAACATAAAAGGCAGAACACAAAGCAATGCGGCCCTGCAAGTGACCTAGCCATACTGGGGGGCTTGTGTCACAAAGCTTCCGAAATAAAGGAAAAAGTCAAATACACACTGCGAATGATATTCTGCATTTCACTGGCAATTGGTAATATTACCTAAACCAGGAAAATCTAGTGCACTGGCCCAAAAGGAAGACGACTCTGAATTTAACCTCACAACCCCCCCCCACAAGGAAGATGAGACAGAGCTGTCCATACTACCCATGAGTACAGAAGACAACTGTGCCAACTTAGTGGTACCAATTACTAACCTCAGTTCAAGGGCAAAACCACACATTAAAATTAACCAAGTTCAATAACAACTGCCTATAAGATGCTCATTTCAAAAATTGGCGGATCCCATCGGATTACATCGATCATTTTCATCCAGATATATAACATAGGCTCATATTTTAAAAAGCCTTTAAACAGTATACACACATACAAAAACACGCATACACACGCAGAATTGGCTTCCAGCCATTTTAAGGTAAGGGGCATACACACGGACAGGGAGAATATCTGTGAGGTCCTCGGCGTTCTTTGAGCTTGGTTGTTTTCATTACCTACCTTGATTACCTTATCACCAAGATTAACAGCAAATCAACAGCTAAGTTGTAAACCCAACTCACTCAAGGAACTACCAAGAAGAAAAGACTTCCATCAACAATGACAGGGCAAGTTACTTTTGCGTATCAACACAGAGAGCAAACTCCATACTCTTCTAGCACTGATGATGTTACCTGGTTGGGTCATGAAAGGTCTGCAAGAAAACCACCAAGCTGAGAGAGCACCAAGGACCCCACAGTCCTTCTCCTCTTCCCCTTCCACTCCGTAAATCCCATTCCCTTCTAGCACTGATGATGTTGCCTAGCTGGGTCATGAAAGGTCTGCAAGAAAACCACCAAGCTCAAAGGACCCCACAGTCCTTCTCCTCCTTCTCCATGAACCCCACATTCCCTTCTAGCACTGATGATGTTCCCTAGTTGGGCCATGAAAGGTCTGCAAAAAAACCACCAAGCTCAAAGAGCACCAAGGACCCCACAGTCCTCCTTCTCCTCCTCTCCATAAATCCCACTCATCACCCCCTCCCACAGTAACGAAGAGGGCACACAACACATTTTTAGAAAAAAAAACCCACTGATGGGGAACTGGTTCCTCTCTGAACTGCCCCAGTTGACACTCCGGGGATAAAACAAGCCAACAAGCCAGCATGTTATCAAAGTTATATTATACTTTCATAAACCTACCTTTGAGCTGTCATTAGCCTCTTTCTGAAGGAAGAACTGTTTCTTAAATTCGTAGTAGGCATTGTACTGATGCCAAGGCTGCAGAAATTCAAATCTGATAAGAGAAGAGACAAAAATGTGGATAGTTGTCAACTGTCAAAGCATTCGAGATAACCCAGGAGTAAACACAGTAAACAGTGGTGTATAGTAAATGGTGGTTTATCTTACACTATCTACAATATCATATACCAGAAATAATATACATAAATGTACCAATACAGAAGGATCTCTTAACACACCAGAGTTACAGCAGGAAACGGAAGAGAAAGAACATATCAGCAGAACTTCTCTTTTATACAAAGGCTCTTAAAGAGACACAGACCCTGCTGAGTCATTCCCATCATTACATCTTACATTACATAAGCTGGTTAGCTGTTAAATAATTACCTTAACATCAACTTATGACCACAGATTGGACTGGACTGTTGGTCCTTAAGTTAGTCCTTACGGTCTTAAGTTGTGCTGGACAATTTTCAGGGAGGTGGATTAAGTGATCCACTACCAGTAAAGTGAATCCAGCTATGCTATGAGCGTTTTAAGCTGCAAATTACAATCCCAGGATGTGCTGGCGAATGTGATTGTTGTAAGTGCAGATACAGGTTATAAGTCACTTTCCCCCCCCAAGGCCGTTGTAACTTTGAATCATTGTAAGTTGAAAGTTGAGAACTACTTATGATACAGGCAGCCCTCGACTTACAACAGTTCATTAGTGACTATTAAAAAATTACGACACTGAAAAAAGTGACTTTTCACACTTTGGGGACCTGCTGACAAGCAATCGGGGAAGCCTGATTCACTTAGCAGCCGTATTACTAACCTAACAACTGCAGTATTCACTTAACAGCTGTGTTGAGAAACATCGCAAAATGAGGCAAAATCCACTTAACAAATGCCTCACTTAACGTCAGAAATTTTGGTCTCACATTAGTAAATGGAGGGCTACCTCTGTGAGGGAGATGGATAATTTAAAAAGATGATACAGAAGTCAGTGTGGGGAAAATACATGCGCACAAACCACCGTCCCTCAAGTCGTGGCTTTAATTTATTATTTCCTCACCTAAGGAACAAAAGATGCTATTTGATATTTGGAGAATAATAAACTACAACCCAAGGGCCATATATGCCTGGAAGCCAAGTTTCAAGATTCTTTGGCAGTAACGTTTTATCGTTAACTTCCAGAAGTTTCTTGAATTTTAATGTGAGGAACTACAGTAGATTCCTATGGTTTGGGGTTTTTTTTTTTGTCTTTTTCTGACAAGACTGTCAATAAGCGGGCGGAACAAAGCTACTTGCTTGCAGGGTTATTGTAAAACAAAATTAAGAGCGAAGTCTCCCCTACTCACCTCGGATCATTCTTGGCACGAACGCTGGTCTCAAATTTAATCCCATTTCTTGCAACGTACTCAGCTAGCTTGTCAATTACAGGTTGGATATCTGGAGGTGGAGGAATGACGGCAACCACTGGTGGAATTGAGCTGGGAAATGTCAAGAGTTGTAAGATTTACACAGTAAGATTTACACAGGCAGAGAACACAATCTATTAAAGGGGGGGGGGAGGGGAGAAGGAGCTCATTTTTTAAGACATCACATGACTGAGGGCTAAACAGGGAAAAGCCAGGTATTTCAACAGCATCAGGGGAGGGAAAAAAAAAGGGAAATGCAGATCAAAGGTCCAGGCAGGTTTTTAAAAATTTTAGACGTTCGACTAAGATGAGGATGAATCTGAATGATTCATTCTGGCAATTCTGGAGATTCTGCAATTGTTTGAAGCAGGATGGTCAGCAGCGAGAGAAAAGAAGGGGCTTGGGAATAATTTTGTATGCAGAGCTTCTGTCAGACAATAGGTACTTATTGAAATTCTTTACGTATTCTAGAGAGCTAAGATCCTGCTTTAATTGCATGCTGTTCTTTTGGAACAGGTTCTTTTATGGGAGAGATACACACCCACACGCAATTATTTTCATTACGAGAAACTCTAGCGCGATATTCATTTCCAATATTTATGTTGTGCAACTAAAAAGAAATACTAGCAGTACAATCAACCGCAGAAACCACGTCATTCGATTTTTATCCCACCTTTATTACTTTATAAGTTACTCAAGGCAGCAAACATACATGATACTTAATCCTTCCTTACAACAACAGCCATGTGAGGTGGATTGGACTGAGAGAGGGGGACTGGCCTGGAGTCGCCCAGCTGGCTTTCATGGCTAAGGCAGGACTAGAACTCTCAATCTCTTGGTGATTGGTCCAAAGTCACCCAGCTGGCTTTCATGGCTAAGGCGGGACTAGAATTCCCAATCTCCTGGTGATTGCTCCAAAGTCACCCAGCTGGCTTTCATAGCTAAGGTGGGACTAGAATTCCCAATCTCCTGGTGATTGGTCCAATAGTCACCCAGCTGGCTTTCATGACTAAGGCAGGACTAGAACTCCCAATCTCCTGGTGATTGGTCCAAAGTCACCCAGCTGGCTTTCATGGCTAAGGCAGGACTAGAACTCCCAATCTCCTGGTGATTGGTCCAAAGTCACTCACTTGGTTTTTCATGCCTAAGATGGGTCACCATCTCCTGGTCACTGGCCCAAGTTACCCAGCTGGCTTTCATGACTAAGGCAGAACTAGAATTCACGGTCTCCTGGTTTCTAGGCCAGCATGTTAGCCACTAGACCAAATTGGCTCTCAAAAATGAAAAGAAAAAAAAGATGGACACTATGTCCTCATGTGGGACACTAGAATAAAATTAGCATCATCAAGCTTTAATATGGCCAACAGAATATCCTCTCCAGAACGTCAACTTGGGAAGACCCATCTGGAAGTGGGTGGTTCATTAAACAGAAATTAAATAGGCTTCTTGCACATTATCAGCCTGCAGAGGGCTGGCAGGGGAGGAAAGCAGATTATTTTTAGTGAAAAGATTAATTGCTGACCAAGAAGGCCATCAAAAAAAATGACAAAAAGCCTTTATCATGCATTTAACAAACCTAGACCAGACAAACATGTCGGCTCTTTTGCACTCTGTCTAAAGCTCTGACAATTTTAGGATGCAATGAGACACCCTTTTATTTGAGCTGCCTTTTTAATTATGAACATTTAATCACTTTAACATATGCAATGGTCCACTGCCTGGTAACTGGGAAGCCTCCTTGCCAAAGCCTGGTCTGAAAAACCAGCCCAGCCACTTGGAATTGCTGTGAGGCTGCTGACACTATGACAACACGCAGGACCCAGGTTTATATAAATGCAAAAGCTGTGAAAGAAGGAAGGAAGGAAGGAAGGAAGGAAGGAAGGAAGGAAGGAAGGAAGGAAGGAAGGAAGGAAAGAAGGAAGGAAGGAAGGAAGGAAGACAAACTGATTTCTGATGCTTGTAGAAAAACCCTGTGATGGGAAAAAAAAAGCCAAGTACCTACTGCTATCAAGTCAATATTATCTGAGCACCAATGAATTATTGAGTCTAACCAACAAGTTATTCTCCTTAGCTTGGGTTGACTTTCAGCAGTGGGTTCTCCCTACCGTTAGGAAAAGATGTTCTGTTAAACAGGCAGGTTGTTAGTTACACAATCCACTCAACAAAACCCCTGCTCTACTACACAGGCCAGCATATAATGTGATACCTTGCTGAAGTGCTTGTGCCAGGTAATGCGCCACTTGTCTCTTCACTTGCTTCGGAAGAAGGTGGGGGTGTCGTGCCGGGAGGCGGAGGTGCTGTGATCGTGGCTACGCCGGTAGTGCTTGACACCGTCACCCCAGCTGGCAGGGCGTTGTAATAAGTAGCCATGTCAATCCCTGGTGGCGGTGGGGCGAGGCAGTATGATCCATCAGGCAACATGTAGTAACTGTAGTACATGGCTGCCATGGCTGTTATATATATAAAATATATATATATATATTAGATGATCAGAATTTTGACCAGCCTGGACAGAAAAGGCCAACTCAAACAGCAGCATGGATCCTTGCCCCAACCCCTATAGCTCTGCACACAGCTGCAACATGCCTACAACACTGCTTAGATTCAACTAGGAAGCTTACTAATATGTGGGCTCCTTGGTGCTCTGTGAGCTTGCTTGTTTTCTTGCAGACGTTTCATGACTCAAATAGGTAACATCATCAGTGCTAGAAGGAAGTGGAATTTATGGAGGGAGGGAGGAAGAAAGGAAGAAAGGACTATGGGTCCTTGGGGCTCTCTGAACTTGTTTTCTTGCAGACGTTTCATTACCCAAACTAGGTAACATCATCAGTGCTAGAAGGAAGTGGGGCTTACGGAGAGGAAGAGGACTGTGGGGTCCTTAGTGCTCTCTGAAGTGAATCACTGCAGTTCTTAAGTTAGCAACACAACAGTCAATCTCGCTTCCCCATTGACTTTGCTTGTCAGAAGGTCACAAAAATTGTTCACATGATCTGGGAGAACTGCAGCCCTCATAAATAAGGATCGGTTGCCAAGTGTCTGAATGTTCATCAGATGAGCATGGGGATGCCACAAAGGTGGTAGGGGTGAAAAGCGGTCATTAAGTCCCTTTTTTTTAATGCCACCGTAACTTTGGACAGTCACTGAATGAACTGCTGCACGTTGAGGCCTACGTCTACACACAGGAACGTCAAGATGTAAATCTGAATGAAAGAGCTAAAACGCGTAACGGAAAAGTAGAAATCTGGGGGTCACCTAGGATACGGAGAGTCTACAACAAAGGAGAAATCTCCAGGTGGGTGACAGGTGCACATTGTGTTCCATTAAATGCTAATAACGGTGGAATCACATATGAGTTTTGGGGGAAATTGTGCGCCGTTATGAATAAAGCCAATCCAGGGAGAGAGGGGGAAAAAAACCCTTATGTGACATCGATGGATGGGGCAGGAATGAGATGAGAGAGTATAAAGTGGTGAATGGGCTATTTGGATCCCGAGAGATTATGATGATTATCTGCTTAGAAAATGGAGTGCTTGTTTGGGAAACACGTCTATTTGAACGGACACACGGCGAAGGGACGGACGGATATAAGCCTGAAAGTAGAGCTGATCGGACTGTTTATGACAAAAGGCTGACACTGGTGAACAATACGGGACTGAACAGAAGTATCAGGATGAGAAATAGAAAATGTTTATGAAATAAAAGTAGAATTTACTTATATAGGTATTATCTGTATTTTAAATGTGATAATTTTTGTCTATTGAAATAAGGGGAATTTGGGTTATGGATGCTATTAAGGACGTTAGTGGCTAAACTTGAATACTATAACCAAAGCTAAAAATTAGGTAAAATTTAAAAACAGGACATGGATATGTATAATCAAAAACAGACTGAGAAATGTTTTATCAAATACAATAAAGTTAAAATTACAATTAAAAATATTCTCAGCCTGGGCCAGAGAGCTCGAAGAGCCAGGTCTTCAGGTCCCGGCGGAAAGAACGGAGGGTGGGGGCAGTCCTAAGCTCCGCAGGCAGCTGGTTCCACAGGGCAGGCGCACCCACTGAGAAGGCCCTATCCCTGGGTGTTACCTGCCGGCAGTCTTTAACCGGCGGCACCCTGAGGAGACCCTCCCTGCGTGAGCGCACTGGACGAAGGGAACTTGATGCTGGCAGCAGATGTTCCCTCAAATATCCCGGGCCCTCGCCATTTAGGGCTTTATAGGTCATCACCAGCACCTTGAATCTCACCCGGAGGGCAACCGGGAGCCAATGCAGCTCGCGGAGTAGAGGTGTTACTAAAATGTTAAAAAGGCTGCACAAACTCCCCCCTTTCAAAAAAAAGTGCAACCCTCCCCCACCCCCGAAGGACGTTTCAGAAAGTCATGCAAATGGAAACTACCCAATTGCTGTCAAAGGCTGGTGTGAATAAAAAATCTCTGTGGTTTGCAAGCATTTCATTATTTTATCAATACCAGAACATGCGTCGCAGGAATCCCAATTTAAAACAGCTCAGCAGTTTAAAGAATAATCACCTTGCATTCGTGTGTGTGGTGGGGAGCCTGCATAATTCATGTGTTTCAAAGGCGCTGTGATAAATCATCAGCCTGTTTGGGCGGAGAGCTTTTTAAGGCAGTTATTTTATTAAATGCACAGGTATGAATCCTTCACTTGTGAAATACCAGCTGACCCAACCACTAATAACAGAGCTGCTTTAATTTTACAGACAGAATCCTAGGGGTTACTGAAGCCATCTGCTCAGTGCAAGGCTCCAAATCAAAATGTATCCCAAGAGAACAGCTGCTTTAATTCTTAATTTTAGAGTTCTCTGCCAGCCTTCCTGAATTATTTAGAAAAACAGGATGGAGACGTGTCTGAAAATGACAGACAACAAGACCCAGGACTGTAATTAATTATAATATTTCATTAATAAAACAGACCTGGTGCTTCCTGCAATGGCTTAACCACAGAATAATTCTAGCCCAGTGTTTTAAGCTTAAAGGGAGAAATTCTAAGATAAGATACATCTCTTAAGATGCACAACACACCTCTAAATAAAAATAGACGTGGCATGTAAGGGGGGGGAGGAAGAGCATCATAAAAGCAAAGCTTGGAATGATAACAAGTCTGTACCTATTAAAAACAAGAAGGTAAGCCATTTACAAGCCCAGCTTAGACCTAAATGAGCTTCGCAAGTCTCTAAAAACAAGGCATTTTATAGAATTGTGGTAATGCTTTTCTGCAGTAGAAAACCCCTGGTTCTGCTGTGGCCGTGGTTAAAAAAAACCAGTTATCTTATAGCAGCTGGACTGAAATAAAAGATAGAAACCCTGCAATTATGAGGAAAGTTTCTTGTATCTTGGAACAAAATGCTGGGGGGGGGGAAATTGCAACTTGCAAACCTAGAATTACTGTTTGGGGAGGAGATGGACTGTTTTAAAAAACACAAAATGTACGGTTGCCCTAGACCTACAATCATGACATGAGTCCAGAATTTCCATGGCTTAAGCAAGCCAGTTGTTATACGAGTCACGGGCCAATTTCACGACTTTTTGTGCCACGGTTATTAAGTGAATCGCTGCAGCCGTTAAATGAATCAGGTGGCTATTAAGTGACACTGGTTCCCCCCATTGACTTGGCCTGTTGGAAGCCAGCTGGGAAAGCCACAAATGGTGATCACGTGACTGCCCCCCCCCCCTGCCCGATGCTTCAACCGTCGTACATACACGGTGATCGACAAGGGTTCA
Source organism: Vipera berus (assembly GCF_964194415.1). Lineage (NCBI taxonomy): Eukaryota > Metazoa > Chordata > Lepidosauria > Squamata > Viperidae > Vipera > Vipera berus. Next base: position 6,188,650 of record NC_138217.1, on the reverse strand, counting down.
CGTGACTGTGGGGAATGCTACGATGGTCGTAAATGCGAGGAACAGTCTTAAAAGTCACTTTTTTCAGTGCTGTTGTAAGATTGTAAGCCGAGGACTGGGGGGGGGGTTACATCTTTTTTGAGGGGGATAAATTTACATGTCAACCCCCAAAGAACGTCAGAGAATGGTCCAAACAAAGGATGGCCTTTATTTTGTGACCAAATATGCAGAAAGGTCCATTTAAGACCGAACAATCTGTTTTGAGGTTCTGTCTCTTTGACGTCTTACAATTCAGCTGACACGATCCGCGCTATCTTTGCGGCCATAAAGAGTATTTCTTTCTTTCTTCTAACAGAAATCCAGAATGGTGCCTTTTTGTATGCTGTAGGCTGTGTGTTGCCTAAATTCCAAATGATTAACGCTATGTGCTGCAGCGTGTGTGTGTATGTGTGTGCGCGCGCGAAACTACTTGGCAATTCTCGCTTGGCTCAAAATGTGCCTTTGTAATTTTATTCTCCACACTAACAATATTTACTTTGACACCTACGAGAACAATTCTAGCAGCTAATGTACTCTGCATTCAAAACTGCTGAAACTTAAAAAGGAGGAAGAAAAAAAGAACAGCAGTGGTTAAAAAAAAAAAGCTTGTACATATAAAGTGATCTCGATAAACTGCCATCACACTGATGTCAAGATAACGCAGATTTTTTTTAATGCTTTTTTTTTGGGGGGGGGGGAAAGAGGGGGCGGATTTTAAACTGCATTCCACTGAGCTCTTCAAAGCTACATGGCTAATCCTCTGGCTTTCCCTTTCCTTAAATGTCTCTTTAAGAATTTCAAACTTAGGAGGATGCGGCACTCAACCAATTACCAAGATCTGGTTGGAGCATCTTTCGAGAAGACCAGAGTTTTCCTCGACTTACAACAATTCATTTAATGACTGTTTGAAACTGGAAGGGACCTCAACGGGTTGCTCACCTCATTCCCTCTGGCTGGATAAGAAAAACCACATGCTTTAATTTAGCTGAGGTGAGGCCATCAACCTTGAGTTTCCAGGTACATACAGGTAGTCCTTGAGTTACAGCAGTTCATTTAGCGACCATTCAGAATTACAACAGCACCGAGGGGAAAAAAGGGACTCAGGACTTGTTTTTCACACTTAAGTAGCATTCTCAGGCTCATGTGATCAAATTTTAGACGCTTGGCAGCCGACTCACATTTATGACGGTTGCAGTGGCCCGGGGTCATGTGATCATTCCGCTTTTGAGACCTTCTGACAAGCAAAGTCAATGCGGAAGTCAGATCTGTTTAACAACCGTGTTGTTAACTTAACACCTTCAGGGATTCCCTTAACAACTGTGGCAAGAAAGCTAATAAAAAGGTAAAGGTTCCCCCGCACATGCGTGCTAGTCGTTTCTGACTCAGGGGGCCGGTGCTCATCTCCGTTTCAAAGCCGAAGAGCCAGCGCTTGTCTGAGGACGTCTCCGTGGTCACGTGGCCGGCATGACTAGACGCCAAAGGCGCACGGAACGCTGTAACCTTCCCACCAGAGTGGTCCCTATTTTTCTACTTGCATTTTTACGTGCTTTCGAACTGCTAGGTTAGCAGAAGCTGGGACGAGTAACAGGCGCTCACTCTGTTACGCGGCACTCGGGATTCGACCCGCCAAACTGCCAACCTTCTGATCGACAAGCTCAGCGTCCTAACCCACTGAGCCGCCGCGTCCCTTTTAAGAACGCTAATAAAACGGGGCAAAATTCACTTAGCAACGATCTCGTTTAGCAAGAGAAACTTTGGGCTCAGCTGTGCTTTTTAAGCTGAGGGCTGCACAAAGTGTCTTGCTACGTGGCCAAATTATCCACCGAATTCAGAATTTCTCTTCTGACAAGCTTCAGCCCTTGAGAGTCTCTGCAGAGTTAGTGGATCAACTCGAGGAAGTTGTGCCCCGATGCATTATTCATTATTTGCTATTAATAGCAAGGAAGGAGAAAAGCCATCGGTAAAATGCAGCATCCCAAGTGAGACGTTTTCTTTAATTCCTTTAATTTCTTTCCAGGCAGCCCAACGCCAAAATTGGCTCTCTGGGTGGTTGAAGAACAGAATTTAAAATTTAAGAACTGAAGAAAACGGAAGGCAAAAACTTAGAAGGCTGAAACAAAACAAGACTGATGTATACTATATAAAAATTTAATAAATATAAATATAATATAAATATAATACTATGCTGTTCGTGGTTCTTGGTGGATGGGCTGTACAGAGCTTAATAGTGATGCTCAGGATTTTAAAATGCTGTATTTTCACAGTCAATTCACTATATTTATTTATTTAATTAGTTTTATATACCGCCCTATTCCCGAAGGACTCAGGGCGGTTTACAGGGCAAAGTTTAAAAACAATATTAAAGTTAAAATAGAAATAGAATTAAAATAAATTAAATTAATTACTAGCCCAACAAATTAAAACAAAGTTTAAAACTTAAAACCCCTCAGTCCAGGCCAGATAGATCAAAGAGCCAAGTTTTCAGGTCCCGACGAAATGAATGAAGGTTGGGGGCGGTCCGGAGTTCCACAGGTAGGTCATTCCACAGGGCAGGCGCGCCCACAGAGAACGCCCTCACTCTGGGGATCACCCGTCGGCACTCCCTGACCGGTGGCACCCTAAGGAGGCCCTCCCTATGGGAGCGCACAGGACGATGGGAAGTTGATGCTGGCAGCAGGTGCTCCCTAAAATAATCCAGGCCCATGCCATTTAGGGCTTTATAGGTCATCACCAGCACCTTGAATCTCACCCGGAGGGCAACCGGAAGCCAATGCAGCTCGCGGAGAAGAGGCGTTACACGGGAGTATCGGGAGACTCCCATCACAACTCGCGCGGCTGCATTCTGCACCAGCTGAAGCCTCCAAGTGGTCCTCAAGGGCAGCCCCATGTAGAGAGCATTGCAGTAGTCTAACCGGTAGGTCACGAGCGCATTATATACTGGAAAATTGATAACCTCTATGATATTTGTAAATATATCAGTATATATTTCTTATTCATCAGAATCATGCTCCTTTATCCTCCCCTTTTGGTCCGGTTCTTTACCTGTTTAGATATTTTCTTTAAAATGTCAAACAGAAACACGCACATCGATAAAGAAACAAAGCAGGAGAGTGGTAAAGCTTGTTCTGAACCAGCCCTCTTCTAGCAAACCCCTATTCAAAAGAAGAGACTGGAGAGCGTCCAAGACTAAAAGGCTTCTGCCAAGATTTAATTACGCAGTTCACAAAAACACTAGAGCTTGTCTTCTCAAGCGGAAAAGTTGCTTTCAGCAACCAGCCCCTCCCCAAACACTCCTTTTATAGAGAGCACAGGGCGTGGTCTCCCTGTGCCTCCTCCCGAGGAGACCCGCAGCCTTTTTCTGCTTAGTCCTGCTCGACTGCCTCCTGCGTCGGGTGTCCTTGAACAGGGCCAGCTGTGGGTCATCATCCTCCGCACTATCGGGCTCACGCAGCTGAGAGGAGGTCCCCGGCTGGGAGCTCTGCCAAGCCTCCACGCCATCATCAACCGGTTCGTCTCCCACACGGTCCTCCTCCCCCTCATCTGAGTCATCCGACACCTCTGAGCCGGCTGCCGAAACCACAGGCTGACCCTGAGTCACAACAAAGCTGTCCTTGCTCAAACGATGCTAGCCCCCCAAATACTACAGATTGTTCAGAGTTCAGGTGTACAAGTCAATTTCATATGGACAAGCCTACATCTGTAGAGGTCTGACACATTTCCGAAAACAATTTTAAAACGCCACCAAAAAATGTTGTGTATATTTTTTTAAAGGGTAGGACAAATATGGCGCAGAACACAATTTGGCTGATAAGCTTTTTACCGAGCAACATCGTATTTGGGTTCTAACTTGCAAGCAGAATCACAAATCCAACACAAGTGGTTACGAACCTACTTATTTTCAAGGCTCCAAGGTCTGGTTTTAAAAAGAAAGATGTCTGCACCTGGGCCAGAGAGTGACAACCTGTCTGGAAAAACAGATCTGCTGCTGAAAAATCCTGCATCCTGAAATCTGTTTGTGGGGTCTACAATTTTACAAGTCTGGATGTCTTCAACACTAGAGCTGTGGGCACAATGAAATAAAATATACCCATACAGTTCATCAACATTCCACAAGTGTCAGGTTCTCCACGGGCATTTGATTGACAGGGAGAGCAGTTCTGATCCAGGCCAGCAGAAAAGGCAAAGAAGAGCTCAAAGGGGGAAAAAAGAGAGGATAAATCGGGTATTCTGGGGAATAGCAAGAACTTTTGAATTTTTAATAGTGAAGCCAGACATAGAAGGACTCCTACAAGCCCATGATCTTTGTAGGCACTTTGAAAGTTGAATATTATGGTGTCACAGTGACACCATAGTGTTAGACTGACAACTGGGTGGATTGTGGCTGAAGTCCATCCTCAGCCGTGGAACCTCTCTTGTTGACTTGGACCCAATCCTATTCTCTTCACCTAAGTTCTAGTATGGCCAAGTGAGTAAAGTGATGGACAACAGAGGAGGAGCATCTAAGCTGACATTTACTCTCAGCCACAGAAGCTCAGAGTGAGCCTGGAACAGTCACACTTTTTCAGCCAAACTCTTGACAGAGACAAAATAAGAAACTAGAGTCAACAAAAAGATTGGACAACCCTTCGCTTGGGATGGCATGAGGACTCTTGGTAAAGGGCCTAGAAGACTTCCAAGGTCCCTTCCAACTCTGTGATTCCAATTTCTTCTTCAAGTCCCTTAAAGTATATTGAAAGGACTATAAAGTGCCTAAGAAATGGAGAACGACCAAAGTGTGCAATGCTCAGTGGATCAAGTTTCCATAGCTCTTGACAAAATCTTCTTGCAGAGGAACGACGTCAGAAACGGAGGATTTCTGCCTTGAAATTCAGTTTCTAGAGAAGGGATCGCTGCCTTTTTACGGTTGTTGTTAGTTGCGAAGTCGTGTCCGACCCATCGCGACCCCATGGACAACGTTCCTCTCCAGGCCTTCCTGTCCTCTACCATCTTCTGCAGTCCCTTTAAGCTCACGCCTACTGCTTCAGTGACTCCATCCAGCCACCTCATTCTCTGTCGTCCCATTCTTCTCTTGCCACCAACTTTTTCCCAGCATTAGGCTCTTCTCCAGTGAGTCCTTCCTTCTCATTAGGTGGCCAAAACTTTGTGAGTTTCAACTTCAGGATCTGGTCTTCTAAAGAGCAGTCAGGGTTGATCTCCTCTAGGACTGACCGGTTTGATCACCTCACAGTCCAAGGGACTTGCAGGAGTCTTCTCCAGCACCATAGTTCAAAGGCCTCAATTCTTTGGCGCTCAGCCTTTCTTATGGTCCAACTTTCAGAGCCATACATTGCAACTAGGAAAACCATGGCCTTGACTACAGTATATGCACTTTGTTGGCAGGGTGATGTCTCTGCTTTTTAGTGTGCTGTCTAGATTTGCCATGGCTTTCCTTCCCAGGAGCAAGCATCTTTAAATTTCCTAGCTGCAGTCCTTTCTACGGTAGACAGTATCAAGCTTTTTTCCATTTGTCTATAGAGATTCTCAGTCATCTAGGTCATGGTTGTCCCAAAAGTGCTTTTTGCAAGGGGCAAATGGACTTTCTTTTAAAAAAAACCCCACCTTTGGGATTATTTCATTATTAAATGTATGTGCCGCCCCTCTCGCCGATAAGGAACAAGCAGTTGGAATAACATAAGGCAGCTTCCTGTGGAAAAGAATTGTATGGCCACTCCAGATATCCCTGCTTGCACGTTCTGCCACTAAACAACATTCAGAACGTTTGAAAATAATAACCCAGACAAAAATGACATCTCAAGTCTGCTGGCAAGGCTCTTCCTTTCAATCCCAAGATTGTGAGAAGAAAATGTAACTATTGCAAATGCAATAGTTATGGGGTTTTAAGTTATGGGTAATTTTCTACAGCACTTTTAAGTAATTCTCTCTCTTTTTGCAAGACCTCGTTTTCTTATTAAGATGACTACTTGGTGATTAGCATCACGCCTTTTGCTCAGCTGGCCTTTAACTCATTTTAATATTTAATGTGCAATAAATGACTCACTTGATAAATTCATCCGGTGTTGCACAGCAGATAAAACTTAACAATGACCACCGTGATGAATGTCCTTTTGAGAAAGTTATGCAACTCCCCCCCTTTATAATAGTGTTACTTATTTGCAGTTAAGAAATATGAAGTAGTAATAAACAAAACAAAACAAATAAGTTTTCAAAAGGATAAGCCTCCAGGAAATCATCAATCAATGCTTTGCTCTCAAAACATAAATCGTTATATACTGATTATATTTAAAATTCTTTCTGAGCTTTTAAAAGACAAAAATCTAGATGCTAGAAATCCAATTATCTCAGTACACAATGACTTCTTCTTTTATGCGGATCATTTCATCAGATCAACTATCTTTTGGATATTCACCAGGAGTTTCATTTGCTCGAGCAAAACTTGGCCTGGAATGCAAAGTGCGAAACGCTACCCTTTTTCCTTCTGAGTGAGGAAGTATCTCCAATGTAGCTAATTTCATGCAGAAAAATGAACGATTGGGCTAGGGAAAGCATGAAAATTAAGGCACTCCTTCAAACAAACTATTTATCCAGGATGAGACAATATTTACAATAAGTTAATTAAGAAAAACTTTCGCCGCTAGAAGCACAAGAACAAATTAAAGGATGGATGCAATGGAAGCCAACACAAGGAAAAGAACGAATTGATTCTTCCCTCATCTGCATTTAGCCAGGACTGATTTTTTGCTTCGCGTTGTACGCGGCACCTTGGTGCTCAGCTGCTTTGAAACTCATCAAAATTGGTACTCAATGCATTTTGACATGCAAATTTTGTCCCGATAATCATTGTTTGTTTGGTACTCAATGCACAAGCTAGAACTTGCTGGTGTCTGCAGCTTTGTGACTCATTACATTATTTTTTGTGGGAAAAATTTGTTCGGTACTCATAGGTCTTGGTGTTCATCGCGTGTCCCAGAACCAATTACCAATGAGGACCGAGATACCACTGCATTTTGAACTATTATTTTGAAAATCACGCTCGTGAGCTTTGTCGGTTTGACGTTTGAAAAGGGAGAACCAATGTAAGAGAAATTGCCATCCAGCTACATGCTCCTGTTGAGTCTGTTCACCTCACGTGTATAAATCAAATTCTTTATGATCAGAGATCAACGATAAAAACAACCCAATAAAATAAAATAAAATAAAAACCCCTATGTGAAACAAACAGTCATTTCCAGCACTGTGCTCATAATACCTAGTCACTTTAAAAAAAAAAACTTGGCCATCGCTGGCCAGGTATGTAACATTCTACGGCATTCTTTGTGACAGCAATGAAGAACGCTGATTTTATTTCTCACTGAAACCAGTCATTTTTTTAAAAAAAAAAACCTATTCATGGCATGCTGTTAAGAGTCTGCCATTCTGCACCATCCTATCTTTGGTCTTCTAATTACAGATCAGGACCTCCTTTTTAAGGAAGAACAGTGCTGTATTTCTGAAGTGAATGAAGCAGCTTTGATTTGTTTGTTTTTCCCCCTTTTCCCCTACAGTGGAGAAATATAGCTAAATTAACATTTTCCCAGACGTGTATGTTTTGATGACGGGTGTCTGTAGTTTCTGCCTTCCGTTCAATCTCTTTGAGGCATTGTAACAAGCCAGGAAAAATAGAAGAAGTTTTTACTCAAATGAAAGGTTAACTGCTATGTTCCACACCAAGAAGGAGTTTAAATGCAGTTTAAATGCAGCTAGGATGATTTCTGGTTTTTAAATCAGAATTTATTTATTTATTTATTTTAATTCCATTTATATCCCGCCCTTCTCCGAAGACTCAGGGCGGCTTACAAGCTTAGCAGTAGCCTTCATTCTATGTATATGCCTGCTTGTTAGGGCTTTCACACACACCCCAAGCGGCATTATTACAAAGTCAGCTTAATTGCCCCCAACAATCTGGGTCCTCATTTTACCTACCTCGGAAGGATGGAAGGCTGAGTCAACCTTGAGCCTGGTGGGATGCGAACCTGCACTAATTGCAGGCAGCTGGTGTTACTTAAGGAGGCATTAGCCCACTGCTCCACCAAGGCTTGATTGCGGTTCCACAGATACTGCGTTGAGAAAGCAAGAATTTAAACCTTCCGAGGTCTCGTTTCTCTGATGCTAACCTAGACTAATGGGAAGTTGTCGCATCTCGCATATCGAGAGGGGAAGTATGAAAAATATCACCAACCATGCACTCTGATGCTCCATTTGTGTAAACTGATGCATGGCACGCGGCTTCAAAAATGAAACCGTCTTCATTAATTTGATTCCCTTCCACTCTGCTCTTTGGAGTTTAGGATATCAATATTGCACAATCAATCTTCCCTCCCCCCGTCTAATGAAACAGGCAGCCCGATGATGGGAAAAGAATAAAAATACATCATTGGTGGGGGGGGACTTGTCGCTAGGCAAGAAAGACGGGTCATCTTTCCTGCAGCGGGACCATCAACTCTGAAGCCACAGGCTTCATTGTTCAGCCCAACCTGCCTGGGAAAAGATGGGATGGCATTAAACAGCATATGCTCAATCCACAAAGATATGTTCTTTGATGTGTGTGTGTGTGTGTGTGGGAGAGATGACTCCAATCCAGAAAATATCATCTTTTAGGGCAGGGGTCCCCAATCCCCGGGCTGTGACCCGGTACCAGGCTGCAGTCTCTTGGGAATCGGGCTGCACAAGCGTCGGGTGAGCGCACAAAACTCCCATTTGTGCAAGCTCAGCCGCCAAGCTGCATTTGTGCAAGTGCCCCTATTGTTTGCGTGGAACCATCCGCTCTCAACCCCCCACCCCGCTGCTGCTCCTCCCCCCAAGCTGGAAAGGTTGGGGACTGCAGTTTTAAAGATAAAGGTAAAGGTTCCCCCGCACATGCGTGCTAGTCGTTTCCGACTCTAGGAGCCGGTGCTCATCTCCGTTTCAAAGCCGAAGAGCCAGCGCTTGTCCGAGGACGTCTCCGTGGTCATGTGGCCGGCATGACTAGACGCCAAAGGTGCACGGAACGCTGTTACCTTCCCACCGTAGTGGTCCCTATTTTTCTACTTGCATTTTTTACATGCTTTCGAACTGCTAGGTTGGCAGAAGCTGGGACGAGTAACAGGCGCTCACTCTGTTACGTGGCACTCGGGATTTGACCTGCCAAACTGCCTACCATTTGATTGACAAGCTCAGCGTCCTAACCCACTGAGCCACCGCGTCCCTTACACAGTTTTAGAGCATACTTAATTAACCCAGACGTCTGAGGCCATGCCCCCTGACATGCTGTTGTTCCAATGATACCCCTCCCACACACTTTTGACCCAAAATCTGAATCCAGGGAAAGTACAGGTAGTCCTTGACTTACGACATCAATTGAGCCCAACATTTCTGTTGTTAAGCGAGACGCATGTAAACTGAGTTTTGTCCCATTTTACGATCTTTCCGGCCACAGCGATGCAGTTGTGAAATTAGTGACGCGGTTGTTAAGTGGCTTCCCCACTGACTTTGCTTGTCAGACGTTCACAAAAGGGGGGATGGCATGACCCCGGGACGTTGCAACCGTCATAAATAGGAGTCAGTTGCCAAGCATCTGAATTTGGATCGCGTGACCCTAGGGGGACGCCACAACAGTTGTCAAGTGTGAAGAACGGTCGTTAAGTCACTTTTTTCAGGGCCGTTGTAACTTCGAACGGCCACGAACCAGACAGTTGGAAGTTGGAAGACTACCTGCATTTTCATGAGTTTGCAAGCATCTTTTACACACGCAGGCCAGAAGAACTAAGAACGAGAGGTGGAGTTGCTTCTCAACGGCTGCCTTTGTGTCATTTACCTACAGACAGATTCTTGCCAGATTAAAGCAATTATCAGCATCACTAAAGAGCTGCTCCGTGAATTGCTAGGGAGGCTCCCACTTTGCCCTCTTCCTGCCTATCCGATATTCCGAGCTCTGCTGTCTCTTTGCCCTCCGGAAAGAAACCCTTCCGTCCTGCAACCCCAGGCAATATTCCACTACAAAAATGCACTAATTCGTCTATTAAAATAAGATCTCTCGTCACCTCCTTAACCCTAGATCTGCTAACGTGCTCCCAGATGCCACTAATTTAACTGAAGTTCCAAATACCCGATTCATTTTATACCCGTGTAAGCTCAAATTACTTATTGGTATCTCCACAATAATGAGATTGTTTTCTATTGGCACTAAGATTGGACCTTACTAGCACAGATGCCCTTGTTCTTTCTAGTTAGGTAACTCTGAGCTGCAGATAGCAAATGACAGAATCCTACTCTCTTTCCTGAAACTGGCAGCTTGTGTTCAGTGTCTAAATGTGTGGTGGAAAAAAATGGCTAATGGCACAAGCCTGCAACCAAGTTGGCAAGAAGCACATCTACCAAAGGCTACCCAATAACCATCACAATTGTCTCTTTGAGCCCATTATAAGTAGCAACTTCCTCCCAGTTGTAATTCTCTTATATCAAGCATGTACTTACGATCAGAAGAATATTCTACTTGGGACGACTGAGCGGCTGTTCCTTCACCCGCCTGAGAAACAGCGAGGTTGTCGGCTTGAGCTTTGCGAACGAGGGCTGCCAACGGGTGATCGGGATCCACCACCTTCAGAGGCTACAAGAGGCAAACACAAGGAACATCACCGTGGCTGAACGCCCTCACACTGACTGCCCAGCATCAAATGATCATCCCTGTGGTTCAGAAAAACATCACCAGTTCTTCAACCACACTGGCCAGGATGATTCAAACTGCTTGCTGGACATAGGATTTAATTATTTATCTGACTTACATCCCGCCTTCATTACTTCTGTAAATAACTCAAGGTAGTGAACACATCTAATACTCCTCCCTCCTTCTATTTTCCCTGCAACAACAACCCTGTGAGGTGGGTGAGACTGATTCAAAGTCACCCAGCTGACTTTCATGCCTAAATTGGGACTATAACTCACCATCTCCTAGAGACTGGCCCAGAGTCACCCAGCTGACTTTCTTGCCTAAATTGGGACTATAACTCACCATCTCCTAGAGACTGGCCCAGAGTCACCCAGCTGACTTTCTTGTCTAAGATGGGACTATAACTCACCATCTCCTGGAGACTGGCCCAAAGTCATCTAGCTGGGTTTTTTTTTCTTCTTTTGCCTAAGACGAGACTAGAACTCACAGTCTCCTGGTTTCTAGGCCAGCATCTTAACTACTATACCAAACTGGCTCTTTATGCTAGTATTATTAGGAGGGACGATGTTTTATAATTTTTACCAACAGAAGAGAACTTTCTTTGTAACTGTTAACTTTTATTGTCCTTTTGCCCATCAAAAAGAGGTGGGGAAAACGTTGACTTGTCTCTCCTCCCTGAAAGAAACAGGGCTGACAGCAGAGAAACCCCATCAGAGAAAACAACTGCCACCAAGACAGAGGCGGAGGGAGGAAGGGAAATCACAAAGGTTTTTTGCTAGGAGACAAGAGGCGGAAAAAAAAAAAACCTCACTCCGTATGGTGTGCAAAACCAGAAGGGCATTATCTAGCACACAGGTCTGCAACCCGCGGCTCCGGAGCCGCATGCGGCTCTTTCAGCCGACTCCTGCGGCTCCTAGTCCTCTGCCATGTGCAGTCCCCCCCCCAAAAAAGTGAGACTAAAAAAGTTCAACCAATCAATTCAAATATGCAGGGCAGGTGCATATCTCGCCTTGGCTCCACTCTTCAGTCAAACCCTGTTCTGCGCATGTGCGCATGTATGCGCATGCGCACACATTTTTTGCGGCTCCCAGCTTTTCCTTTTGTGAGGGAACCGGTTCTGAGCGGCTCTTTCACTGTTTCAGGTTGCTGACCCCTGGTCTAGCATTACCGTGTTTCCCCCAAAATAAGACCCAACTGGAAAATAAGCCCTAGCGTGATTTTTCAAGATGCTCGTAATATAAGCCCCACCCCCAAAATAAGCCCCAGTTAAGATGGTCAGCCAGACGGACGCATTCAGTACTATATTTCCCCGAAAGTAAAACCCAACCAGAAAATAAGCCCTGATGGGTCTTTTGGAGAAAAAATTAGTATAAGACCTGGTCTTATTTGGGGGGACACACGGTAGTAACCTGGCAGAATAGGGGAAAAATGGGGGGGGAAGGATAGGGAGGGATTTTTTGCACAGGAATTTAACAGCAGTTTAAAACTCCAAGAGACCGATGTTTTCTGCTCAGAGAAAATTTATTTATTGATTGATTGATTGATTGAATTTCTATACCGCCCTTCTCCCGAAGGACTCAGGGCGGTGTACAGGGCAATAAAAGCATTACATACAAAAGTTAAAATAAAATAAAATTAATTAAGCCCTAACAATAAATAATTAAAAATACCCCAAACCCTTAAACCAGGCCGGCCTGTTCAAATAAGTAGGTTTTCAGATCACGGTGGAAAGAGCGAAGGTCGGGAGCCATCCGGAGCTAAACCGGTAACTGATTCCAAAGGGCTGGCGCGCCCACAGAGAATGCTCTCCCCCTGGGGGCCGCAAACCGACACTCTCTGACCGACGGCACCCTGAGGAGGCCCTCTCTGTGGGAGCGCACTGGACGAAGGGAAGTTGATGCTGGCAGCAGGTGGTTCCTAAGATAATCCGGACCCATGCCATTTAGGGCTTTATAGGTCATCACCAGCACCTTGAATCTCACCCGGAGGGCAACTGGAAGCCAATGCAGCTCGCGGAGAAGAGGTGTTACATGGGAGTATCAGGAGACCCCCATCACAACTCGCGCGGCCGCATTCTGCACCAGCTGAAGCCTCCGAGTGGTCCTCAAGGGCAGCCCCATGTACAGAGCGTTGCAGTAGTCTATACGAGAGGTCACGAGCGCATGAGTGACTGTACGCAGGGCATTCCGGTCCAGATAGGGTCGCAACTGGCGCACCAGGCGAACCTGGGCAAAAGCCCCCTCCCTGGTCACGGCTCCTACATGGTCTTCCAAACTGAGCTGTGAATCCAGGAGGACACCCAAATGGATATTGCTTTAGAAAAAGTTCGAACCGGCTGCATTTACCTTCATCAGCTCTTCTAGCCTGCTCTGTTTCTTAGAAGCGAAAAGGCTGGGGTGCAGATAATTGCCTTCATTATCATCATCATCATCGTCGTCACCAGATTCCGTTGCATCTGCCGAGGGAAGAACAGAAATGACGAGACTTTATTATTATTTTTTTTAATAAAAAGGGCAGTATGAACAGAGCGCCACGTCGGGACAGCCGTTATCAGGAGGACGCTGAAAGGAAGGGGTCAGAAGCCCAAGCCAAACCAAACTGCCTGGCTGAAGCTTTTCCATACCATGAAGGGCGCCACGTTCGCAGGATTTAGTTAAAAAGCTGCTATGGCTATTGACCGTGTGATTTTTTTCAGAACGCTGGGAGACGCTGCAAATGATGTTGCCTTGAAGGTATCTATGCTTCTTGGGCAAGCTCACCCGTGCACGGCAGCACCCATTTCGCAAATACAGGTAGTCCTCGACAATTTTACAAGGGCTCTGGAAAAAAAGCGACTTAGGACAGTTTTTCAGGCTTGGGACCTTCTAGCATCCTTGTGGCCAAGTGATCAAAATTCAAGAGCCTTGGTGGAGCAGTGGGCTAATGCCTCCTTAAGTAACACCAGCTGCCTGCCATTAGTGCAGGTTCGAGTCCCACCAGGCTCAAGGTTGACTCAGCCTTCCATCCTTCCGAGGTAGGTAAAATGAGGAGCCAGATTGTTGGGGGCAATTAAGCTGACTTTGTAATAATGCCGCTTGGGGGGGGTGTGAAAGCCCTAATAAGCAGGCATATACATAGAATGAAGGCTACTGCTAAGCTTGTAAGCCGCCCTGAGTCTTCGGAGAAGGGCGGGATATAAATGGAATTAAAATTTAAAAAAAAAAATCGATTCATATTTGTTCCGATTCCTCCTTTTGAGACCTTCTTACCAGCAAAGTCAATGGAGGAAGCTGGATTCACTTAACAACTGCATCGCTGACCTAACAACCGCAGCAATCCGCTCAACAACTGTGGCGAGAAAGGTCGTAAAATGGGGGGGGGGAAACTCGCTTAACAACTGCCTTGCTTAGCAGCAGAAATTTTGGGCTCCTTTGTGAGTTGGGGACTCCCTCTGCTGTGAATTCTGCCTTCCTAACGTCGTCTTCCCGACTCTCTGCTATTTTAGGAACACGAAGCGCATACAGCTAGTCTGTTGTGATTCAGGGTCAGCCTGTGGGTTCGGCAGTTGGGTCGGATGACTCAGATGAGGGGGAGGAGGGGGGTGTTGAAGAACTTGCTGATGATGGCTTTGAGGCTCCGCAGAGCCCCCAGCCAGGCCCCTCCCACCTGGTGGAGACCCAGCTGTGTGAGCCTGACAGCGTGGATGAAGATGACCCACAGCTGGCCCTGTTCAAGGACGCCCGACGCAGGAGGCAGTCAAGTAGGAGTAAACAGAGGAAGGCAATGGGGCTTCTCGGAAGGAGGGAGAGAGAAGCCACGCCCTGAACTCTTTATAAAGGACTTGTGTGGGGAGGGCTGGTTTGCTGAAAGCAACCACTCAGATAGTGTTTCAAAGCTCCGGTATCTTGGTTCGTGTCTTGTTTGTTTTTGTAATAAATTTGGCAGACGTATTCCAGCCTCTTGCCGTCTGTAAAGGGGTTGCCTTTTCTGCAAGGCCGGTAGCAGGCTGGTACAGAACAGAGTCCTCAACTTAGGACCGGTTCCTTAGGGACTGTTTTGAAGTTACGACAAACCTATTTTAGGGCTGCTCGTGACTTGTGACGGTTGGGTTCCTTCTGCAGTCACATGATCAGACTTTGGGTCGGGCTGGGCAATACAGCTGCATTTGTAGCTGTTTGCAGGATCTTGCAGTCACGCGGCTGCATTTTATGATAGCTTTGCAGAAAACAGGCACTTCGTTTGGGGTTTTTTGTCGAGTCAAGAGCTCGCTTTGCAACCACTACCAAGACAATCAGCCTGCTCACGTGACCAACCCATGTTACAACCATGATGGGCAGGCTCCATCACGTCGAGGACTACCAGTATACAACAAGATTTCTTGCCTGGGATGTTTAAGCCGAATTGTTTTCTCAAAGCTACTTGTTACTCTATTTTATAAAAGAGCCCTGTTGAAAGAGGGAAACCATATAAATGCAAGCATAAAACGTCAGGTTTTTTGCTTTTTTTTTAAAAAGAAAAATGGATTTAAAAAGGAACGAGTAAACGCTGCTGAAAGTTGGGTTGTGCCTGGGGAGGCCGTCATTTTGAAGCGTTTAAAACTTCTAATCCTCTCTACAGCCGTTGGAAAAACGACTTAAAACATCTGCAGCAGATATTAGGGAACAGCTTTCTCGGCTGTCAGACGCTGGAGTGATTTAGACAGGAACGCACAAGCTTACAGCTGGCCTGACACCGTTGTTTCATTAAAAAAAAAAAGAACAACCACCAAAACCCCTCCTCATCACTTACTTTTTTCCTCCTCCTTTTTCTTCTCCGTAGCATAGCGCCCTTCCTTCATGGCTTTCTGAATAAATTTGTAGTAAGGATTGAGGTAGTGATCAAACCGCAGGAAATCAAACTGGGAGTTGCGCGCCTGTTTTGCTTTCAGCATGATCTCAAATTGGGCTCCCTGCTTGCAGACAAAATTTGCGGTCCGTTCGATGATGGCGTGCATTTTGGCGGTGGGGGGCTACGGGGAGAGGGGAAAAAAAAATTTACGTTCATCTTTTACAGCTGCAGTCCTTCTTTCGGTTCAGGCCCCCCTTCCCTCTTTTTTTTTTCTTTTTTCTTTTTCTCCATGCTGTGGCAAATTATTTGAACGCTGGCAGCAGAACGCCTGTTCTTTTCCAAGCTTTGCCACTCCAAAAAGAAAATCAGACGTGAATCTTTATGTTCTCCCCACTGCAGTTATGCAGGGCAATGCAGAGATTTTACAACAAATTGGTAAAGACAAAGGCGGGGGTGTAATTTTGCAACTTATGATGCCAAAACTAAGCTTGAGCAGAAAGCCATCAAATCTTCCATCTGCCTGGAATTGCCACTATAAAAGTGGGAAACCATAACGCATTACTTGTGAACCGTGGTCATCCAATAAGCAGCAGGTTACAGAGATAAACTCTGGAAAAGCTCCTGGATCTCATGATTGCAAAGCAAGAAGAGGGGGGGGGGGGAGACAAGGCCATTAGAACGGAGAAAAGCTCCGAAAAAAGGCCCATTTTCTTGCCTTTTTCAGTTTATAAGCTGACGGCAAATAATCCACATTACAGTTTTATTCTTTTTTTTTTTTCAATATTGGCGCAATATGGCTACCTGAAGCATTAACTGGCAACTGGGGTCCCTTGTCCCCCCTTTTTAGGGATCTTGAAACCACACAATTTCCATGATTCCTAAAAAGAAAGGGTGGGGCAATAAACACACCAAAAGGGTGTATTTCTTTCATACTAAGCATTTACCAACAAGAACGTTATCTAAATATAAACACAGGTAGTCCTCGTCTTACAATAGCTTGCTCGGTGACCATTCAGTTACAACGGCGCTGAAAAAAGTGACTTTTTACTGTTTTTCACACTTAGGACCGTTGCAGCATCCCCAGGGGTCATGTGACTGAAATTCAGAGGCTTGGCAATTGACTCATATTTATGACGATTGCAGTGTCCCGGGGTCACGTGACCCCCTTTGGCGGCCTTCTGGCAAGCAGTCAATGGGGAAGCCAGATTTACTTAATGAGCGTGTTATTTGCAAGTGTAAGCGATTCACTTAATGATTGTGGCAAGGGATGTCGTAACACGGGGCAAAACTCATTTAACTATCTCGCTTAGCAACAGAAATTCCGAGCTCGATTGTGATTGTAAGCAGAGGAAGACCTTTAGCGGAGTTGTTGTTGTTTTTTTGGAACAATGATCTTTTTTGTCTCATTCTTCAGTCAAATCACCTGAGAAATATAGCATGTAAGGCTTTTGGAGCATAAAACCCTCCTTTTAAAAAAGTGCTTTTTTATTAAATGTCTACCTCCCTACTTTTATAAAAAGGGATCCAAGCAAGGTAATGTGCTAAGTTAGGTAGGCTTGGCCAAGGGGAACTGACTTGCCCAAAGCCACCTGAAGCGCTTCCAGGACTGCAAGCAGATTAAACTACCCTAACCCGCCTGCCACCTCAACTGCTCAATCACGCCAGCCGTTTTGAAGACGGCTGCTAAAATTAGGCGGCAAAATGTGCCCACTTCATCCTTCTGATTTACACAGTCGGACACAAATGCTGCAACGGTTTCGTCGATTTCTCATGCAAGGCTCCAATCATGCAGTTAATTTCAAAGGCAATCAGGGAACAATATCTTTAGGGGGGAAAAAGAACATGGAGCCGCCCACACAAGTTTATGTCTCCTTTTTCAAATACCTGAAGCCTATCTTTTCACATTTGTGAAAAGACTAAGGGGAAAATACCAGAGCGATAGCACTAGCAGTTAAGACTTATATACTGCTTCAGTGCTTCACAGCCCTCTCTAAGTGGTTTGCAGAGTCAGCCTGTTGCCCCCACCAACAATCCGGGTCCTCATTTTACCGACCTCGGAAAGATGGAAGGCTGAGTCAACCTTGAGCCGGTCAGGATCGAACTCCTGGCAACGAGCTGAGCCTGCAATACTGCATTCTAACCACTGCGCCACCAGAGCAAATAATTCTGATGTTATTAGAGGTTTACAATAGGTCCTCTTGGGTGGATGACAATGATTTGTTAATAAAGAGGTGTTTTTTTTTAAAAAAGTCTCAAGTCATAAACCTGGGGGCAGCAATGCTAAGGAAAGGAATTCCACATGCCAGAAATAAAACAAAAGAAAAAAAGCAAAAAGAGCTACAGAAGCTTTTTTTCACTGGACATCTGAAAGAATTTTAGAGATCCGAGTTCTGTGCCCACCTCGTAGAATTTAACCTTCTTTCAGAATTTCAAACTACCAAGTTGCTTTGCCCGTATCAAGGGGCTCTGATTCATGTTTGCAAGTGTTAATTCACAAGAGGAAGACCGGTACCTGCATTTGATATGGTTTAATTGTAAAAGGGCTCACGTCTGTGCAAATGCATCTCTTATTTGGTTCTAAGTTATTCCGCAGATGGTAGGTTGGAAAGCTGCTAGAACACGTCTAAAACGCAATAAGCAGGCAAATAATATTGTGCTAACCTCTGAGAATCAGGAGAAACTAGATGATCGCGATAATAAAATATGCGTTACAGCAGAATGATTCAACTAGGAAGAGACAGACTGGAAAAATAATTCCAGGGTTGTAAATCTTACCGAGAAACTTCAGACAACCTTCCTAAAATGTGTGTGTGTGTGTGTGTGTGTGTGTGTGTGTGTGTGTGTGTGTTGTTTCCCCCTCATCAGAGCCTTATTATTGCAACTGTTTGCAGTAGACCAACTATTCTTTTACAATATCAACAGTATCCAACACGGTGCTAAATAATGAGAAGCTCACTCTGGGAATCTCTTCCCAGAAAATGTTTACTCCTGGTTTATTCCCAGGTAACTATGAGTAGGACTACAGGTAGTCCTTGACTTAAAACAGTTCATTTAGTGACTGTTCAGAGTTACAATGGCCCTGAAAAAAAAGCAACTTATGCTCATTTTTCACACTTCTGACCCATCCCAGCATCATGTGATCAAAATCTGCAACTGACTCATATTTATGACGGTCGCAGCATCCGGGGCGTGTCACGTGATCCCCTTTTGCGACCTTCCGACAAGCAAAGCCAATGGAGGAAAGCCAGATTCACTTAACAACGGTGGAACTATCTTAGCAACTGCCGTGATTCGCTTAACCACCACCGTGGCAAGAAATGAGGCAAAATTCACTTAACAAAGGTCAATTTGTGGTCGTTAAGTCGAGGACTACCTGTGTGGCCTAAATCTGCCGATCTCAATCAATGCAAGAGCCAGTCGGCAATGTGAGGATAAGATATTCAGGAAGCTTTGGGGACTGAATTTCCGAACAGATGTTGTCCGAAGATTTACTTGTTGCATTATTCAACATGACAGAAAGGAAGACGCTTGCAGATATTCCACGGAGTTGATCTGTATTAAAAAAACATACTCACCAGTTCCACATCGGAAGGTACGTTCAATCCCAAAGGGGCGATAAATGGCTCTTCATTTTCTTCCAGGCTTTCTGCCTTGGCTGCAGCCACTGATAAATCAGAAGAAGACAACGCTATCATACAACGCCTCTCTTGCAAACTGAATACAAACAAAACATCTTGTAAGCTTCACTCATTGCCAGTCTTTTTTTATTTCCCCATCTGCATATTTCCAGGCTGCACGATAGTGCCAATTCTGTTTCATTACCTCTGCTTATTGGGTTAGCATGCCTCTGCTGAGGAGCGCAAACGTGTTTTGCTAACCTGACTGTGTAACTACTATGCCGAGGAGACCATGAGTACGAGGTGGGATTGAGCCTTAATGCACCTCGGCAAAACTGACGGCGCAGAAGTTCGGTACAAGCTCCACCTGGGCGACACACCAGCAAACATCGCTTGAACAGCCAAGAACCAATGAAAAGAAGAGTCTTTGAAGAGGATCCACCAGCGGATGCCGAAGTTAAGAGCCATTAGAAGGATCCGGGCCGCGCGGAGGAAGCCCCATCCATCTTGGTTACAGCAATCAGATGGCAGACTTTTCCTTTCTCACTGCCAAGAAGATGAATCCTTGATGCATGTAGTTACACAACCAGCTTCTGGTTTTTGAGATAATCTGTATTCTGCCTTGCTAGATTAATTCACAGAAGTAACTAGAGAGCTTGCTGGGATAACAACATTTCATTCATTAATGCCTTTTCTCTGATGCCTGGGTGGCTACTTTTTACAAATCAGTAGCTACAATTCAGCCACTTAAAAACAGCCAAAACTGTCCAGCTTATATTTTAAAAAAAGTTGGCAGCATTCTCTTTCCCATCCACAAGTTATCCCAAAGCCTGGAAAATTGGCTGCAATCACGCTGCCTAACTTGGTCCATTGTGTATGGAATTCTGGCTCTTCGAGCTCTCTGGCCCAGGCTGAGGATTAATTTATTTTAATTGGGGTTTTAGTTGCACAGGGTTAAATTTAATCTTTTTTAAACTGGTTTTAACTTTTGTATACGTGGGACGCGGTGGCTCAGTGGGTTAGGACGCTGAACTTGTCGATTGGAAGGTCGGCAGTTTGGCGGGTCGAATCCCGAGTGCCGCGTAACAGAGTGAGCGCCTGTTACTCGTCCCAGCTTCTGCCCACCTAGCAGTTCGAAAGCACGTAAAAATGCAAGTAGACAAATAGGGACCACTACGGTGGGAAGGTAACAGCGTTCCGTGCGCCTTTGGCGTCTAGTCATGCCGGCCACATGACCACGGAGACGTCCTCGGACAAGCGCTGGCTCTTCGGCTATGAAACGGAGATGAGCACCGGCCCCTAGAGTCGGAAACGACTAGCACGCATGTGCGGGGGAACCTTTACCTTTACTTTAACTTTTGTATTTTTGGTTTTTAATTCCCTGTAAACCGCCCTGAGTCCTCAGGGAAAGGGCGGTATATAAATGTAATAAAATAAATAAAATAAATAAATAAATTCTGATGGGGGAAATTCTTGTTTTATACATTATCTGGATATACAACTAGTCCTCGACTTGTAACAGTTCATTTAGCGACCGTTCAAAATTACGGCACTGAAACAAGTTACTTATGACGGGTTTTCCACACTTATGACCGTTGCGGCATCCCCATGTGACCAAAATTCAGACACTTGGCCACCAATTCGTATTTATGACGGTTGCAGTTCCCCCGGGTCATGTGAACAGTTTTCAATTGTGGTCGTACGTCGAGGACTACCTGCACTTTCCCTGAATTCAAGATTTGGGCTGAGGAGGTCTCATTGGCTGCATGGCATCAGAGCCCTGGGTTAAATCCATATGCTCTACAAAGAGTTACCTGTAGTAACTTTATAAATTAACTCATTAATTCACTGAGTGGCATGCTGTATCCATTTGATGTAGTAATCCATCACTAGATGGAACTCCCGTTAACCCTTCAATTCAATTATTTTCCTGGGTTAGATTTTTAAACAACATACAAGAACCGGGATCAGAAGAAAATACACAAAGCCACCTTAGAACACATTAGTTTCTCCAGAATGGACAAAAGGACTAGGGGAAGATTAAGGTGGATCTACTTAACAACTACGGGAGATATTCTGCCCTCGTTTAATTCCAGACAAAGCACACACATCCCTCTGATCTACCCCAGAATCAATGAAGTTGTAAATTCCTTCCTACAAATTCCCAGCGGTTAATTATTAATGGCATCCCCCATTGAATCTGGGAGAGCAATCTCAGAATTGCAATTCTATTACAGGGAAGGGAAGGGAAGGGAAGCCTCAGATTCAACACAACCGGTGTGACTGTGCGTGCTTGTGCGCAGGGGGATACGTGGGTCAAATTCACTTCTCCCATACAAAGCAAGTCCTAATGGCTCTCAACGATTGTGATGTACAGTTCATAACTAATGCTCCTGTGGCAAATAAAGTCAGTGGGCTCAAATTTAACCGTAATTTGACAGTTGCATAGAAAGTAGGGTTCTATACACTACTGTCTTTTTCTTACCCCAGGTCTGTAGGAACTAGAAACCACAGAACAGGCAAAAGCGATTTTTCAAGCCCCCAGGCTGGTCGTTGATCCAGGGAGCCTGGCAACGGCGATGGCGGTGGCGGCGGGGCGTCTCCAGGCCCCCCCCTGGCCATCCAGGAGGGGCCGGAGGCTCTGCTCTGCCCCGGCCCCCCCACCGGCTCCCGGGTGACGGCGGCGTCTCCAGGTTATCAGCGGAGACGCCGTGGACCAGCTGGACCAGCTGGGTGGCGGAGGCGGAGGCATCGGCGGCGCCGGAGGTGAGAGACCCGCCCCCGGACCACGACAGCCGTCGCAGCCATCCAGGAGGGGCCGGAGGCTCTGCTCTGCCCCGGCCCCCTGACCGGCTCCCGGGGACGGCGGCGTCTCCGGACTATCGACGGAGACGCCACGGACCAGCTGGACCAGCTGGGTGGCGGAAGCGGCGGCATCGGCGTCGAGAGGCCCACCCCTGGACCACGACAGCCCTGGACCACGGCAGCCCTCGCAGCCATACAGGAGGGGCCGAAGGCTCTGCTCTGCCCCTGACCGGCTCCCGGGTGGCGGCGGCATCTTCGGCGGTGAGAGCCCAGCGAGCCCTGGTCTGCGGTCTCCTCCGATGCCGATCACCGGGCAAGGACGGCGTCTCCGCAGATCAGCTGTGCGGCGGAGGCGCCGGCAACGAAACCAACAGCAGCAGCAACGGGCAGCGGCGGCGTCTCCGAGGATCAGAGAAGGCGCCGCGGATCAGCTGGGCGGTGGAAGAGGCGGCAGCGAAGACGACCGCGGCCGGGACTGCTTCTCCAGGCCTAGTCGTTCGCCACCCAGGGGCCTTGACAGCGGCGGTAGCACTGACGGCGTGGCATCTTCGACCCGCCCCCTGTACCGCTACGGCCGTTGCAACAATCCTCAAGGAGACGCCGCAGACCAGCTTTACAACGGTAGCGGCAACAACGAAGACATGGGCGGTGAGGCAGCTGCTCTGGGCCCTGGTCGACCGTCCTCCGAGGGGCCTTGACAGAGGCCCTGACAGAGACGCTAGTAACAGCGGTGCGGCGTCTCGACCACCGTGGGCTGCCCCTGGACGGCGGTGCCTCCGAAAGATTCACACCAAAGGAGACGCTGGACAATGGAGGCGACGGCCCGAGCCACCTCCTCGAGACACCTTGATCGGAGACGGCAACACCAGGGGCATGACACCAGGGACTCCCGTACCTCTGGGAGGCCACGCTCTGGATGGTCCTCAACCAATAGGGGCCATGGAACTGTGGCCGGGAACAACGCCCAGAGGATCAGGGAGGGAACTGTTTGGGGCGGCTGAACCACCGGAGCTGACGCCAATTAATGGATCCCTCCATCCTGCCTTCTGCCCACTCTCACCCATCTTTGCCCATTCTCTCCCCACAGGACATAACGGGCCTGGGTGCTAGCCACAGTGGCAGAGTGGCTGGGCCTTACACCTGCTACCCCATAGAGGTGAGAGCTCTATGGGGTATGCCTCACCCAGAGTACGTTCTGGACCACCTCCGGAAGCAGAGACACAACCCATCGTGAGAGGATGAGGAGTGGCCTGCTTCTGGGGGTTCGCCCGGCCAAGTGGCAGTGGCAGGGCGACGATCCAGATACGCACCTACCCGACTCGACCCTCCTGCAAATGCACCATCCAGGGGACAGCCTTCCCAGAACCACCTGTGACTATGCTTGTTCAATACTCTAGCATAGCACTGCACGCCCTCAGGGGTTCCCCACTCTCGTGGGTGCGACCCGCCTGCATCACATCCAATCTTGATGACGGGCTCAACCACTGGGCCTCTGAGAGATGGCCGGGCAGGGTCAGGGGCCTCCAGCATAAGCCCAACAAGAAGCCCCTGATTAAGTTTTTAGTTAAGTTTTTTGTGGGGTTAGGGAGGGGGGAGGGAGGAGACTATGGTTGCGCGGGAAAGGCACGCCTTCCAGCCACCATAACGCATGCCAGGCCCACGGCCGTCCGCGACGGCGTACAACGAGGACCAGTCGCCGATAACACCCAGTGGCGTCCCATCCCTAGGATGGTGGGGAATGGCAGAAGGTGCACAGACAGAGGGCCGTATCGTCACCGGGAGTGTCATCTCCGCCCTGTACAGGCGGTGAGACGCTCCGACCCTCTGTTCTCCCCCGGAGGACCCGGGAGCAAAGGTGCGCACCCTCCCATGCTAAGGCTGGTCTACCTGAATGCAAGGTCCGCAGCTAACAAAGCTCACCTCATTCGTGACCTAGTGGAGAGTGAGCATGCGGACCTGGCCTGCATCACGGAAACCTGGCTGGGCCCAGAGGGGGGTGTTCCTCTGGTTGACCTCTGCCCGCCAGGTTTCCAGGTACTGCACCAGCCCCGGGCTCATGGGAGGGGCGGGGGAGTGGCAGTTATCATCAGGGAATCCCTTAGCCCGCGAGAGACCACCGTCCCTCAGATGGTCGGGTGTGAGTCTCTCCTACTGAGATTCGGCCCAGGGGCGCAGTTGGGTCTGCTGCTGGCGTACCTACCACCTAATCGTGCAGCGGCGGCCCTACCCGAGCTACTCGATGTCCTCTCAGGGTTGGTGGTTGAATTCCCAAGACTCATGGTCTTGGGCGACTTTAATCTACCGTCCCTGGGAGGATCGTCCGAACTGGCTCGGGAGTTCATGGCTTCCATGACGGCCATGGACCTGTTGCAAATAATTTCTGGGCCGACTCATGAGAGAGGCCACAACCCAGACTTGGTGTTCTTGTCTGGACGGTGGCGCGATGATGTCGGTGGGGGTGCCACAACTATTACGCCCCTGTCATGGACCGATCACCACCTCCTGCGGCTAGACTTCCCCCTTGCCACTCCCCACCGTGGGTGCACGGTGCCAGTCAGATGGTACCGCCCTAGGCGCCTAATGGACCCTGATAAGTTCCAGGCAGCGCTTAGGGACTCGCATGCACCCCCTGCTCACAACTCGGTGGAAGCCTTAGTGGAAGCCTGGGAAAAGGCAGCCACGGAGGCTCTGGACCGAGTTGTACCCTTGCGGCCTCTGACCCGACGCAGATCCCAGCGAGCCCCATGGTTCACCGAGGAGCTCCGGGAGATGAAGCGTCGGAGACGGGGCCTAGAGAGCCATTGGAGGTCCAGTCGATCCGAATCCGACCGATTGCGACTAAGAACCCTCACCAGGACTTATCTCGCTGCGATAAGGATGGCAAAATCCAACTACTTTTCCACCCTCATCGCGTCCGCAGATAATCGCCCGGCTGCCTTGTTCAGGGTGACTCGCTCCCTATTAAACCAAGAGGTGAGGGAGGAACCCTTGCAGGGTCGAGCCGAGGAATTTGGTCAATATCTGCTGGATAAAATCGCTCGGATCCGAACTGGTCTGGACTCCAACTGGGCTGAGATGGAAGAACAAGACTTGGACAGTCTTGTCGACGTCATCTGGGAAGAATTTGATCCTGTAACTCCTAAGGAAGTGGACAGGATTATGAGAAGGTTGAGCTCCTCCACATGCTTACTGGACCCGTGCCCTTCCTGGCTGGCCTATGCAGCTCGAGAGGCGACACGAGGCTGGTTCCTAGCGGTCATCTCTGCTTCTCTGAGTGAGGGTCACTTCCCCACCGCCTTGAAGGAGGCGGTGGTGAGACCTCTCCTCAAGAAGCCCACCTTGGACCCATCCTCTTTGAATAACTTTCGTCCAGTCTCCAATCTTCGCTTCCTTGCGAAGGTTGTTGAGAGCGTGGTGGCGCACCAACTTCCTCAGATCCTGGATGAAGCGGTTTATCTAGACCCGTACCAATCGGGTTTCAGGCCGGGCTACAGCACGGAGACGGCATTGGTCGCTCTGATGAATGATCTCTGGAGAGCCCGGGACAGGGGCCATTCCTCTGTCCTAGTCTTATTAGACCTCTCAGCGGCTTTCGATACCATCGACCATGGTATCTTGCTGCGACGCCTCAGGGGACTGGGAGTGGGAGGCACGGTTCTGCGTTGGTTCTCCTCCTTTCTCCAGGGTCGCTCGCAGTCGGTGCTGACAGGGGGACAGAGGTCGACCCCGAGGCCTCTCGCTTGCGGAGTCCCTCAGGGGTCGGTCCTCTCGCCTCTCCTGTTCAACATCTACATGAAACCGCTGGGTGAGATCATTCGCAGTTTTGGAGTAGGGTACCATCAGTATGCTGATGACACCCAGCTTTTTATCTCAACTCCTAACAATATCAGTGATGCCCTAGACGTGATGTCCCGCTGCCTGAAAGCGGTCCGGGAATGGATGGGGAGAAACAGGCTTCAACTGAACCCGGACAAGACTGAATGGCTGTACGTACCGGCAAGCCAGGAGATTCAGAACGTCCCACTGCTTAACATTGGGGACAAGTTACTTCCCCCTGTTGATAGGGCCCGCAACCTGGGTGTCCTCCTAGACTCGCAGCTCTCCCTGGAAGACCACATTGGAGCTGTGACCAAGGGGGCCTTCTCCCGGGTTCGGCTAGTTCGCCAACTACGGCCTTATCTGGACCTGGATTCCTTACGTACAGTCACCCATGCCCTTGTGACATCTCGCCTAGACTACTGTAACGCTCTCTACATGGGGCTGCCCTTGAGATCCACTCGGAAGCTTCAACTGGTGCAAAGTGCGGCGGCACGGACACTCTTGGGAGCCTCCCGATACTCCCATATCACACCTCTCCTCCGTGCGCTGCACTGGCTTCCGGTTGCCTTCCGTGTGAAGTTCAAGGTGCTAACAATGACATTCAAAGCCCTACATGGCATGGGTCCGGACTACCTACGGGAGCACCTTCTGCCGATGTCAGCACCCCACCGTCCTGTGCGCTCCCACAGAGAGGGCCTCCTCAGGGTGCCACCGCTCAAGGAATGTCGGCTAATGGCCCCCAGGGGGAGAGCATTCTCAGTGGGTGCGCCAGCCCTCTGGAACACCTTACCAACCGAAATCCGGATGGCCCCTGACCTCCGTACCTTCCGTCGCGACTTAAAAACTTTCCTATTCCAGCAGGCTGGCCTGGCATGATAACGTTAATTGGGGTCCCAGTTTGTGTTATTAGTGTTTCTTATTATTTTATTGTTCGGTCTGTATACCTTCCTTCCTCTGTACACCGCCCCGAGTCCCTCGGGAGAAGGGCGGTTTATAAAAACTAATAAATAAATAAATAAATAAATAACTGTCTTATTTTTTTCCCCCATTTATTTTTAAACATTTCCTGCAATGCTGTTTTTCTAATTCCACTGTCACTGCGAAGAAGAAAAAAAACATGTTTTCAGAGACACTCATAGACAGCTAAGCTCACTTCAGGGGAGTTGTTTTAATGATCTGTCCTAAGAACATCTGTTTCTCTTCGGCGGCATTGAAAAACCCATGTGATTTGACACTACGGTAAGCCTTACCATCACAAGTCTTAAAAGCATTTTGAGCTCCTCAAAGAGCAACAGGCAAACATCACGCATTAATCATATGTAATAGCTACCACACTACCCGTTCTCCCAATACTCAAGCTGGATGGATTTGGGCCACTTGAAGGAAACGGATCATCATTAAACTTTAATTTACCAGCAAAAAGGATAACGTGACACTTGTAATCAAACATGACAGACTCCGGTGTTCCTTGTTGCATGACTGCCTAAGCCATTGGTGGTGCGTTTTATTTATTTATTTTTCAACCACGTTGTGCCTGCTACATTGCACAGAAAGGCAATGAGCAACATCAGCTGCAAGGCAGCAAAAATGAATTGAAAGGACAAGGTGCAGTCTACATCCTGTAAGGCTACCTGAATGTCTCAAACCAGAGAGCTAAGGAAGCACGGCCAAGTATTTCAAACGAGTAAGAATATTTCAGGGAATCTGAAAAAAGAACTGATCAGAATGATGGGGTTTTCACTTTCTTTGCTGGCTTTAAAAGGATCGAGTAGGCTAATACACCTGTTTTACTTACTTCCATGCCAGTTGCAAGCTACGTAATATACAGAAACTCTTCCAGCCTCTAAAAACTACAACATTTGAAAGCCAGCTTGGTCTAGTAGTTAAGGCACTACGTTAGAAATCAGGAAATCACAAGTTCTAGTTCTACTTTAGGCATGAAAGGTGGCTGGGTGACTTTGGGCCAATCACCAGGAGACTGTGAGTTCTAGTCCCGGCTTAAGACATGAAAACTGGCTGGGTAATATTGGGCCAATCACTAGGAGACAGTGAGTTCTAGTCCTGCCTTAAGGCATGAAAGCTGGCTGGGTGACTTTGGGCCAATCACCAGGAGACTGTGAGTTCTAGTCCCGCCATAAGGCATGAAAGCTGGCTGGGTAATATTGGGCCAATCACTAGGAGACAGTGAGTTCTAGTCCTGCCTTAAGGCATGGAAGCTGGCTGGGTAATATTGGGCCAATCAGTAGGAGACAGTGAGTTCTAGTCCCATCTTTGGTAGGAAAGAGAGTTGAATTGGGGCCAATCATACTCTCTCAGCACAATGACTCACTATGATCACGCCTGACTGCATAAAGGTACTGGGGTGACTGTAGGTGCAGGTATGTCCACCATCCAGCCTTAATTTACCTTAACAGAGTTTTTAACTTGCCCAAGTTGGCAGTTATTGAAAGAAACGCATTAGAACATAAAACTAAAACACTGCCCTTAACCCCTGCAAGTTGCTTTCTGATCTTTTGAACTGAAGCCTTCAAAACTCAACCGAAGGCACAGCTCAGAATAGGAATCTGAATCTGTTTTTAATAACGTTTTTTTAAGGCAAACATGATGATTTCTTGTCACAAAATGCTAGCAAACTATGGCACTGACTTGGGGACAGAAAAAAACATTGGGATCACAATAAAAGAAGTGGGGGGGAAAAAGAATCATAACAAAAGGCACCGCAAGCATCTCATGTTGCTTTGTCACTTGAAAACACGGTCATAGAAAACCACAGAAATGTTGGTTTCGTGTGCAGGTGTCCCTGAACTGGGAAACTCAAAGCCTTCCATCAACAGAACTAGAAAATCCTAACCCATCCCAAATTAAAAGATGCTTGCTCCTCGGGAGGAAAGCCATGGCAAATCTAGACAGCACACTAAAAAGCAGAGACGTCACCCTGTCAACAAAAGTGTGTATAGTCAAGGCTATGGTCTTCCCAGGTGCAATGTATGGCAGTGAAAGTTGGACCATAAAAAAGGCTGAGCGCCCAAAAATTGAGGCCTTTGAACTGTGGTGCTGGAGAAGACTCCTGCGGGTCCCTTGGACTGCAAGGCGATCAAACCGGTCGGTCCTAGAGGAGATCAACCCTGACTGCTCTTTAGAAGGCCAGATCCTGAAGCTAAAAAACTTTGGCCACCTAATGAGAAGGACTCACTGGAGAAGAGCCTAATGCTGGGTGTTCTGTACCAGCCTGCTACCGGCCTTGCAGAAAGGCAACCCCTGTAGAAACGGCAGAGGCTGGAGAGCGTCTGAGGGTGGAAAACGTCTGCCAAGATTTATTACACAAACAAGCAACAAAACATGAAACAAGATACCGGAACTTTGATCCTCAAACGGAGCGGTTGCTTTCAGCAACCAGCCCTTCCCCAAACACTCCCTTTATTAGAGTTCAGGGCGTGGCCTCCCTGTGCCTCCTTCCGAGGAGTCCCACAGCCTTTCTCTGCTTGCTCCTGCTTGACTGCCTCCTGCGTCGGGCGTCCTTGAACAGGGCCAGCTGTGGGTCATCATCATCCGCACTGTCGGGCTCGCGCAGCTGAGAAGAGGGGCCTGGCTGGGGGCTCTGCGAAGCCTCCAAGCCATCATCAGCAAGTTCGTCTTCAACACCCTCCTCCTCCCCCTCGTCTGAGTCATCCGAGTCATCCGACCCGGCTGCCGGACCCACAGGCTGACCCTGAATCACAACACTGGGAAAGGTTGAGGGCAAGAGAAGAAGGGGACGACAGAGAATGAGGTGGCTGGATGGAGTCACTGAAGCAGGAGGCATGAGCTTAAATGGACTCCAGAAAGATGGTAGAGGACAGGAAGGCCTGGAGGAACGTTGTCCATGGGGTCGCGATGGGTCGGACACGACTTCGCAGCTAACAACAACAACAACAACCCATCCAATATTTTTCTGAGATATTTAGAGAAAACAATTTTTCCACAGAATTCCCCTTACCTTTGGCCTTGAATGGCTGTTCTTCCTCCTCAGTGGGTTCTGATGGATCATAATAATCACTACTGTAGGTAAATCCCACTGCATTATAGGACCCATCCTCAGCCAAAGCTTCACTCAATCTCTTATATTCTTCCTCTTGAAGAAAAAAGCAACACGCAATTAAAAAAAAGGGTGGAAAAATGTAAATACAGCTAACTTTCTCTTTTTTTTTAAAAAAAAAGAACACCACATATTTCACCCTAGCATTCAAGCACAAACGGTACGGCAAGCTGACCACGCGGGTCAGTTACGGACAACGATATTTCTGCCCAACGGCAGAAGATATGAGCTTTCTTTCTTTCTTCTTTTTTGGATGGTCTTGGTTTATATTTATTTTTTATATTTCTCCCTGCTGAGATAAGCGTGAAGGTCATCTCGACTCAAAACACACACACAAAAAAAAGAGACAAGAACTTTTCAATGATACAATACTGTTAAAGAAGAACAGTTAAAAGGGCGTGCTCAATGCTCAGCCTGCCCTCAAAACGTGGGCAATTCTGGGTGGCTCTACAAATAAACTATCCTGAGGTCCTCAGATACGCAAAGATGCTTGTTTTTCGAATCCACTGGGTTACTGTCAAAATAATATCAGAAAGAGTGAGTATATAACGAATGGGAAACAATGATTTTTTTTAAAAAAAAAGTTACATAAGACTTTCTTCAAAGGAAAAAAAAACATATATATATGTATATATTTTTCAATTCAATGTGTGCTATTCTCAGGAAATTTGTCCTAGAGTTTATACCTTGCCTTGCCTCTTCCTCAAGCAAGTCCGTACGCAAGGCTAAATACCTCTCTTCGTCACAGAGAGCTTCGATTCGAGCTTCCTCTTCAGATAAGTGGTAATCTCTGTTCCAGGTAGAATATTCGGCGTCGTATTCGGAAAGGTCGTGCAAATGGCCACGCCCATCGTATCTGCAACAGGAAGAGGAGGGTCAGCCAACGGGGACTTTGGGCTCGGCTTCCTGCCAATCTACCAAATACTTACCACCTATAAAGGAAAAGAACCATCTAGTGAATTAAACCAGGGACCCATTAAAACTGGCTAAACGCTGCTGACCCGCTTCCTTTAACAAGCACAAAAACCAGGCCCCTTTGGGAGTTACAGGTTACAGTTAAAAGCGGACTATCTAACCGGCTAAAGAGGAACCAGCTGCTTTGCCTCCTTACCGTTTGTGGTTCAGCCACTTAATGACGACCCCTAGCCAACATATGTGACGGCTAGCACAGAGAGGGGTTGTTTTTTTTGTTTTTTTTTTTTTTCTGCAAAGGCAAATTACTTACATTTACACAAACCCAAGTACATAAATACCTATCCGTAAGAACCAAACGGTGGGCAATTCCTCGCTTCTTTCTGCTAGTCTTGAATTCTCAGGAGGAATCTTCATCAAAGAAACCTGGATCCATTGGAGGTAAAATCATGGCTAGGCTCGGCCCCTAGCTATGCGGCTGAGGAAAGAAGTCCTGGGTTATGTGATAGAGAGACACACACATACATAGGAACAGTAACATCGGTGCAATTTAAGGAGGTTTTCTGCAGGAAAAACGCTCGCCGATTCCCCCCTGAACTACGTAGCCATGGTTTTATGTTGGGTGTTTTATATTTCATTTGGTCACTGCATTTTTTGTTTTTGCTTTTTTGTAATTGTCGCGGTTTGTAAGCTGCTTAAGTATCTGTGTGAACTCGTAATTTTTTTTGCATAATCTGTGAAAGGCCGGTAATTAAAAGAGGATTAGGCTAAGACCTAAAATGTTTTTTGTTTTTTGTGGCTGGGAAACGACGACAGAAAGGAGCAACTGAGTCCATTCCACTGTTCTGAGAGGAAAGTGGAATATGAAGTTTGGTTAAAGGGCTCGTCGGATGAAAACTAATTAAGTAATTGACTTTATTATTTTTTTTAAAAAAAGACATGAATAAAAAGGCATTTTCTTCGAAGATGTCATTATCTCAATGCCATTTTGCTTCCTTAAAAACATACAATTCCAGAGAGAGCAAGATAAAAAAACAAAACAACCCTCCCCCCGAAAGATTATCAATAAATAATTTAGAGCCAGTTTTCTATATCCTTGACTACATCTATCAAACCTCCTTAATTTACAAATGTAAATTAATAAAAGATCGTGAACATATGGCATAGCTTGCTCCTACCATTTTTACAGTTTTCAGCTAACTTTCCCTCTCAGAAATGGTGGAAGAGCATTGGCTGATATATGCTATTCTTTTGACTGGTGACCATGAAGCTGAAATATCAAATCAATGTTTAATTTACATTCTAATTTGATTCCAGGAAGTAACAAAATATTGCCACATACATGACATATGCCATGTGCTACCAACAGTACATTTTTGTTCTGAATGTTTAAAGAAAATTCATGTTAAGGTTTTGCCAAAAATCATTAGTAAGTTTTGTAGTTCCCAGTAGGGTTTGGGCTGGGAATTGGGATCTTGTAAACTTACAAAGCCTGTGTAAAGCAAAAATGGAAGAAGCAAGCTCTTGCAATATGCCACACTCTACTCTTTTCAAACCAAAGCCTTCAGACTCTCTTTGCACTACACTAGGGGAATTGTGCTAACAACAATGCCATTTCAGTCCCTTTGGCTATCCATTTCCCCCCCCCCCTGCTAAAATGCCAATAGAAACACTTTGATCTTCCAAAACAATGAAATTACAACCAAAGAATCACCTGTCAGTTTTGGCTTTAAATAGCAGGAGTCCCCAAGCATAACAGCCTCACAGGAACCATTATCTAAATCCTGTACCATTTTGTGGTAATAAAATGCGTTTCCATGAAGCTACTATTAAACTAAACAGCTGGAACATCTATCTACAAATCAATGAAAACCAAGGGTTTTTTTGCCAGAAGCCATACAAGTGTAGCCAATACACGCCACAACTTCCATAACGCTAAAAGCAGCATTACTGCACTAAGTGAATTAAAGTATTAGGAATTCGGAAACAAAGGTTCTACTTTGTCAAACAAGAAACTCCCTGGGGAATTTTAAAACAGTCACTAAACCTCAGTTTAACCTTCTCTACAGGACCATTACAAAGATTGCTACTATGTTACTCTGAAGAGGAAACTAAGCACAACAAAGCAAAGATTCATCAATGGATTGTAGAAGGAAAGGATGAGAATGCAAAATTCACTTGTACAAGCCATTAACCTTGGACTGTAGCTTTAAATCACTTACTGGAAATTCAGACAGAAAAAAATGGCCTAGACAAAAAAGTCATTCCACAAAACAGATTTTAGGATTGATTTACTACACTAGAGAGTATGTTTTTGCTAGGATAAACATTCAGAGACACAGATAGTCTTCCTTCCATTCAAAACAGGAGTCATTAAAGACTTTGGTTTGAAAAGAGGGTACTCCAACCTCAGTTTATGCAGGATCCACTCCTTCAAGGTGGAGGGGATATAAACAACACAGTGATCCTCTGCCAAGGAGGAAGAGAATATGGGGAAGTGAGGAGGGACATCTAGGTTTATCTAGATTAGATAAACCTTGTAACTTTCTAGATTTCCAAAGCTGGCTTTCCTGGAATCTAAAGGAAACTTTACAAGTTTTGTAGGGTTTTTTTTTTGTTAAAAAGATGTGCTGTGGCTTGAGCAGCTCAACAAGCAGAATTCAAGGGAAGCTGTTAATCTTTTTTTTATAGCTATTATAGGAGCCATGTACACCCAACTCAAGAAAAGCCATGCTGGTCTCTTCCATCAAAAACTAAACCAGCATCACTTTAAAGGTAGATAAGATTCCATGGTTTAAACCATTCAATCAAATATGGGAAGGATTTGTTTTAGTGAGTGGTCCCAGTATTAAAACCACACCTTTTACAAATAACGTTGGTTCTTTGGAAGTTTGCTATTATCAAATCAAATTTTCTATTTGTGCACCCCAAAAACAGAAGCCCTTTTGGGGAGGACATCTCTAGCCCAGCATCTGTCATAAACAAACTGTCATAGGTAAGCATAGTCCAATACATCATTTCAGAAAGCTATTCAGAAGCTGCATTTGCAGGTTTTTTTAAAAAATATATATGTTGAAATGTGACTTAGCACTTCCACTAATAAGTTTTTTTAAGGTTGCAGTACATCGTATGTATGCTCTGGTATTACAACCAAGTGATGGCAAGTTTTGTTATTCACCAAGAAGTGCAGTAACTTTCAGTACAGCTTTTCCAACAGCTGGAATTATATAATTAGACTGTTTATTCAAAAACAAAGAGTGTCCAATATTATGTGGTTGCAAGAACCTAATACTCAAAAAAACTTTTTTTACTGGTAAACTTGGGAACTCCCTCTATAATAAGACTAACAGCTGAATGGAAACAACAAAATTCAAAACACTGTATTGGAATTATGGGGCCTAGGCAGCCATCTGCAACCATGGGAGTTGTAGTCCAATATGCCGAGATCACCAGGGAGGTGGAAATGGATGACAGGAGTCCTAATTCAGGCCATTACAGGTATTTAATATGTTACACCTATAGATTAGGAGATTTATGTGGAAGTACTCATTTAGGGCATCCGAAAGCAGCCAAGGATGCTGGATGGGGATTGTAGTTCAGCACATCCAAAAAACAGCAAAGGACAAGGAAGGGAGATGTAGTCCAGCCTGTCTGAAATCAGGCAGGAAAGACAGATGGGGATGGGAGATGTAATCCAGCCTGTCTGAAATCAGCCAGGGAAGAACAGATAGGGATGGGAGATGTAGTCCAGCCTGTCTGGAATCAGGCAGGAAAGACAGATGGGGATGGGAGATGTAGTCCAGCCTGTCTGAAATCAGCCAGGGAAGAACAGATGGGGATGGGAGATGTAGTCCAGCCTGTCTGGAATCAGGCAGGAAAGACAGATGGGGATGGGAGATGTAGTCCAGCCTGTCTGGAATCAGCTAGGGAAGAACAGATGGGGATGGGGATTGTAGTTCAGCATATCCAAAAAAAAAACAGCAAAGGACAGGGATGGGAGTTGTAGTCCAGCCTGTCTGGAATCAGCTAGGGAAGAACAGATGGGGATGGGGATTGTAGTTCAGCATATCCAGAAAACCAGCAAAGGGCAGGGATGGGAGTTGTAGTCCAGCCTGTCTGGAATCAGCTAGGGAAGAACAGATGGGGATGAGGGTTGTACTTCAGCACATCCAGAAAAACAGCAAAGGACAGGGATGGGAGTTGTAGTCCAGCCTGTCTGAAATCAGCCAGGGAAGACAGATGGGGATGGGAGTCATAGTCCAACCAGGGAAATCCGCCAGGGAACAGATGGGAGTTGTAGTCCGGCCTGTCTGAAATCAGCCAGAGCCGCTGGGCAAAGACGGGAGCTGTCAGCCAGTCTTGTGAAAGCAGCCAAGGAAACCAGACAAGAGATACGGGGACTGCAGTCCAGCCCTGGCAGGAGGAGGAGGAGGAGGAGGAGGCAGAGACCAGAGGGCCGCCTTTCCTCGCCTGGGCCCTGCCCTCCCGCGTCCTGCTTGGCAGAGGATCACCGGCGGCCCCCCCCACCTTTCCACCCTCCCCCCACCCGGGAGAACCGCCCCAAGGAGGGCGAGGACCGTCAGAAGGAGGAGGAGGAGGAGAAGCAGCACAACGACAGCAGCGATAGTCGGGCGGGGGGTTGCTGGGCACCGACCTATCGATCATGATGGAGGCGTCGCCCATCCAGGGGATCAGGTGGCGGCCTTGCTCCTGCTTCAGCGCCTTCTCGTCGTCGCGGAACAGCTTGCAGGCGTAGCCGAAGACCAGCAGCTCCACGCGGCCTCCCACGACGACGACGCCGCCGCCGCCGCCGCCTTCGCCGCCGCTCCCGCTCGGGCCGCCGGCCGAGGCCGCCGCTGACGGGAGAGGTCCCGCCGAGCCCAGCGTCCGCCCGGCAGGCGCCGCCGCCGCGGCCTCCGCCCCGCTCGGCCGCCCGGCGTACATGGCCCGAAGAAGTCGCCGCTGGAGAACCGGAGGAGAAGGAAGAGCCGCCTCACCGCCACCCCGCGTCCGGCAGTCGCCGCTGCGGCCTCCCTGACGCCGCCATCGGCCGCGAGAAAATGGCCGACGGAGCCCACTTCCGGTCCGAGGCGGCGGGGGGGGGGGAGGAAGAACGCCCGGAAGTGTTTCGCGGACCGCAGGCTCGAAAAACCTTCTCGGCCGATTCGTCACGAGCTGAGGCGGTTTGGGGAAAAAAAACAAAAATAAAAAAAGTCCGAACGGCGCGCCAAGCGTTCGAGGAAGGGCGAGGCAAAGGAGGGTGGGTGGGCTTTCTTACAGAGACGAAGATGGGAATTAATTTAAAGTTAAAAAAAGTACGCTGCGGAGAGTGGCGGCGAAAGTGCGATCCCGAATAGGAAGTCCCAGGAGGAGCGAGGAAATGAAGGGGGCGGGGTTTCAGTGAAGGGAGGGGGAGGAGGAGCATCAAAGGATTTTGCAATCAGATTAAGATTTGCAGATTGTATGATAGATAGATAGATGATAGATAGATGATAGATAGATAGATAGATAGATAGATAGATAGATAGATAGATAGATAGATAGATAGATAGATAGATAGATAGATAGATAGATAGATAGATGATAGATAGATGGATAGATAGATGGATAGATAGATGGATGGATAGATGATATAGACAGACAGACTGATAGATAGATAGGTAGATGATAGATAGATAATGGATGGATATAGACACACAGATATGATAGATGGATAGATCGATATAGACAGACATATAGAAATGGATGGATGGATGATGGATAGATGTAGACAGACAAATATGATAGATAGATAGATAGATAGATAGATAGATAGATAGATAGATAGATGATAGATATAGACAGACAGACAGATAGATAGATAGGTAGATGATTGATAGATAGATAATGGATGGATATAGACACACAGATATGATAGATGGATAGATCGATATAGACAGACATAGAAATGGATGGATGGATGATGGATAGATGTAGACAGACAAATATGATAGATAGATAGATAGATGATGGACGGATATAGACAGATATGATTTAGATAGATAGATCAATAGATATAAGAGATAGATAGATAGATAGATAGATAGATAGATAGATAGATAGATAGATAGATAGATAGATAGATATAGACAGACATGATTTAGATGGATAGATTGATAGATATAGACAGATAGATACATAGATATAGATAGATAGATAGATGATGGATGGATATAGACAGATATGATGGTTGGATAGATCGATATAGACAGACATATGATAGAGATGGATTGATGGATGATGGATAGATATAGACATATGACTTAGATGGATAGATTGATAGATATAGACAGAGATAGATAGATAGATAGATAGATAGATAGATAGATAGATACCGGTAGATAGATAGATAGATAGATAGATAGATAGATAGATAGATAGATAGATAGATAGATAGATGATGGATATAGACAGATATGATTTAGATGGATTGATAGATATAGACAGAGATAGATAGATAGATAGATAGATAGATAGATAGATAGATAGATAGATAGATAGATAGATAGATAGATGATGGATGGATATAGACAGATATGATAGCTGGATGGATAGATCGATAGATATAGACAGACATGATAGAGATGGGTGGATGGATGGATGATGGATGGATAGATATTGACAGACAAATATGATAGAGAGATAAATAGAATAGATGGATGATGGATGGATAGATATAGAGAGACAGACACAGAGATAGATTGAGATAGATAACCTTTATTATCATTTTTTACTGTGGGCACAATGGCACACATTAAAAATGAAATGTAGTTGCTTGCTCTTATTTTGATGATGATGATGATGATGATGATGATGATGATGATGATGATTGCTGTTATTATTATTGATCCTCGCAGTCAGCCAGATGTTCAGACAGGATTTGGCATTTTTGTCTAGCTATCGAGTCCTTACCAAGGACCTGGGATAGGCAGATGTGGATGTTTGAATTGATGGTGTTACAGATCTCATCACAGGATGGAAGCTGTTTGCAATTGACTGATGGCGAATTTGTCAATGCCGATGGTGTTCAAGGGGTGCTCCAGTTGTTTTCGGATTGCACCCAAGGCGCCTATTACTATTGGTGCTCCCCTTGCTTGCCTTTGC
The DNA here is from genome assembly GCF_964194415.1 of Vipera berus. Classification (NCBI taxonomy): domain Eukaryota; kingdom Metazoa; phylum Chordata; class Lepidosauria; order Squamata; family Viperidae; genus Vipera; species Vipera berus. Next base: position 6,150,774 of record NC_138217.1, on the reverse strand, counting down.
CACAGTCTTTCTATTTGTAGGTCTTTGTATTTTGTTATCTTCTGCAGTTTTTCTCTTCTATTCTGCTGTCCCCAGGTACTGCCACATCCACTATCCAGACTTTTTTCTCTTTCTTATGTGGCAAGCGCTTGTCTGTTTGAATTCTAAAGTCCCAGAGCAATTTAACTCTTTCTTCTTCTTCTTCATCATCATCATGTTTATTATGCTTATTATTTGCTAAAAAAAAACTGGAAGTCAATCCTTTTATTTCTTACCACCCCCCATTTACCCTGCACTTTTCCCCCTTCCTTTTCCCTTCCCCATTTTCCCACTATTTTCATTTTCTTTTGTATTTTATATCCTGATAAACTTAATAAAAGTTTTCAAAACCAGAAAAGAGTTGCAGATTCTATTTATAGCATTATTATATTTAGGGCAGCAGTGACTAATGCCCCCAACTGTGGTCATAAGTTGAGGACTACTATAACAATATGCCCTACCCACTCACACCTTCATTATAAAGGTGCTATCTTTGCTTTAAAGCAGTGATTCTCAATCTCTGGGGCTTTCAACACTTGTAGACTTCAACTCCCATAATTCCCAGCCATGCGGACTTCAAGTCCTAGAACTTCCTGTTATACTTGATCTCACTGAGCCTTTGAGGTCTGTGACATGTTGACAAAACAGTGCAAGCCTAATTTGCTTTGAAAGAGTTACTTTTGCCCAGAATCTGGTAAATTCTGAGGGATTCTGGAATCAATCCTGTTCTAGGCCTATCAAATATATATATACTTATGGAACAAAACATACAGCTATAGATGGATCGGGACGCGGTGGCTCAGTGGGTTAGGACGCTGAGCTTGTCGATCAGAAGGTCGGCAGTTTGGCGGGTTAAATCCTGAGTGCTGCATAACAGAGTGAGCGCCTGTTACTCGTCCCAGCTTCTGCCAACCTAGCAGTTCGAAAGCACGTCAAAATGCAAGTAGAAAAATAGGGACCACTCCGGTGGGAAGGTAACAGCGTTCCGTGTGCCTTTGGCGTCTAGTCATGCCGGCCACATGACCACGGAGACGTCCTCGGACAAGCGCTGGCTCTTCGGCTTTGAAACGGAGATGAGCACTGGCCCCTAGAGTTGGAAACGACTAGCACGCATGTGCGGGGGAACCTTTACCTTTATAGATGGATATAAAATTCCTTCCTTGCATTTAGTGGACTGGACTCGCACTTAAAAGCTGCTTCTTGGTGGAACGATTGTAGGCTTAGGCGATTTGCAAATATTGGCACTCAAACTCTGCATCTAATGCCACTTTGCATTTTCAAAGCCTGCCAAAGCACAATGTTGACTTAGGTATAAATTTCCATTTAGCCTTGTATGCTTTTTTTGTGTGTGCCTTTTGTCCTCTGCTGAATTGTTTTCCCACCTGCTTTGGAAAAAGGGAAAAAAGGAAAAGGCTGTTTGGCGGAAGAGCAGGATAAATTCTACCTCATCACCTAGTTGAAATAAATAGAATTGGTTGAATCACTGCAACTTTATACCACATTGGTGAAGCCACACTTGAAATACTGCGTCCTGTTCTGGTAGCCATGATACAAAAAAAGATGTTGAGACTCTACGAAAAGTGCAGAGAAGAGCAACAATGAAAATTTGGGATCTGGAGGATAAAACATACGAAGAACAGATGCAGGAGATCAACCCTGACTGCTCTTTAGAAGGCCAGATCCTGAAGTTGAAACTCAAAGACTTTGGCCACCTAACGAGAAGAAAGGACTCACTGGAGAAGAGCCTAATGCTGGGAAAGGTTGAGGGCAAGAGAAGAAGGGGACGACAGAGAAGGAGGTGGCTGGATGGAGTCACTGAAGCAGTAGGCGTGAGCTTAAATGGACTCCAGAAGATGGTAGAGGACAGGAAGGTGTGGAGGAACGTTGTCCATAGGGTCGCGATGAGTCGGACACGACTTTGCAGCTAACAACAACAAAAAGTTTAATGAAAAGAAGGACTTGGGGTGACATGTTAGCAGTCTTCCAGTACTTGAGGGGCTGTCACAGAGAAGAGGAGGTTGACCTATTCTCTAAAGCACAAGAGGTAATGGATGGAAAGTCATCAGAGTGATCCAACCCAGAAGCAAAGAGAAATTTCCCGACAGTGTGAAAAATTAACCAGTGGAATGGCTTGCCTCCAGAAGTTGTAGGTGCTCCATCACTGGAGGCTTTTAAGAAGAGACTGGACAGCCATTTGTCCAAAATGGTATAGGGTTTCTCTCTGTATTTGAGATTTTCCCAACTCTTTATTTTCACACATACCCCCTTTCTCCCTTTCAATCCTGCCTTCTCTTCCTCCCTTGGCTATTTGGCCAGCTAACTATTTAAAGCAGGAAGATGCACAATGCAATTCACCAGCACAGCCCCAGAGTGTCACCTCCGTAGGTCAAACAAGGAAATGTGATTTCTTTGAGCTACATCTGAACTATTCCCCTCCTGAGGTTGCTGAATTGTATTCTCTGCATTCTTCTAGAGACTGTTGTTGTTAGCTGCGAAGTCATGTCTGACCCATCGCGACCCCATGGACAACATTCCTCCAGGCCTTCCTGTCCTCTACCATCTTCTGGAGTCCATTTAAGCTCACGCCTCCTGCTTCAGTGACTCCATCCAGCCACCTCATTCTCTGTCGTCCCCTTCTTCTCTTGACCTCAACCTTTCCCAGCATGAGGCTCTCCTCCAGTGAGTCCTTCCTTCTGATTAGGTGGCCAAAGTATTTGAATTTTAGCTTCAGGATCTGACTTTCTAAAGAGCAGTCAGGGTTGATCTTAAATAGAAGCCTATTTAACTTTTAGAGACTAGGGACATAGAAAGAAGCAACCTGTGAAAAGCCATGGTTTAAATATTGTACTAAACCACTTTTCTTTTTGGACAAGCAGAATGAAAACCACCAGTGTAAATAGGATAATGATGATGATAATGATAATGATAATGATGATGATGATAATAATAATAATAATAATAATAATAATAATGCCTTGAGAAGGACTCAAAAGGTGGATGAAAATACTAAATAAAGTCTTAACATCTGGCTGACTGCGCAATTAACCAAAATAGCTGTTACCTATTGGGCCATCTCTTGAATACTATGAAATATAGAACAATAAAAGGCTGTGTGTGCTACAAAATGGAATAAAAGGCACAATGAAAAGAAAATGCAGATCATATTTCTGTGTCACCCCAGCAATTTACCCCAATCAGATATGATAATCACTTACGCAGTTCTCACTTGGGCTCTTTTGTTCAGATAAAGGCCATATTATATGTAATTTTGAGGTTTGGACCGCACACGCTAAATTAGGCACTAGAAAAACCTTTAATTGTCCCACAGCCTTGCCATATTTCTGGAGTTTTATGGCTGTTGGGAATAGAATCACTTTCACCTAATCTCCGAAGTTTTCCCTTTGATCATCCAAGTTTTAATTCTCTCTCTCTCTCTCTCTCCAGCCCACAATTATTAAGAAGATAGTATAGGATCAGCTAAACCTGTTAGGAAGAAATACTAATCTTTTGGTTCCTATTTATTAATAATCATATTTATAAGGCCGCCCATCTTACGCAATGCAGCCTTGGGCAGCCTAGGATGGGGCTTTTCAACCTTTCCACCCATTGTACCACTTTTAGGATATGGCAACATCTTAGTTCCACAGTCACCTAGCAAGGTGTCAAAAACTTGATGACCTCCCCCCAAAAAAGGAAAAAAGTGATGAAGTGACTGTTCAAAGTTACAATGGCCCTGAAAAAAGTGCCCCCCAAGCCACAGCTGAGCAAGACACCTGCCTGCCCGCCTGGCGGCGCTCTTCCTCCTGTCCGAGGTTTTCATTGTTGTGAGCATTTCTGTTGAGGATTGGCAGTGGGGGTGGGGTGGGGGGGTGTTTGGTTTTTATTCTCCCCGTCTGCTGGGTGGTTGCAGCAGGGTTTGGTCACTTCACATGACCCTGGGACACTGTGACCATCATAAATATGAACCAGTTGCCAAGCATCTGCATGTAAATCACAAGACCCTGGAGATGCTGCAACATTCCAACTGATCGGCGCTTCTTCTGGGCTCAGCAGAAGCTCCAGGATCAGCGCTGAGCTCCAGCTGGATCCTGGGGCTTCCGCTGAGCCCTGTCAGCCCTGCAGCTCCAGCCGTCTCTCACTCAGGCTTGTGCGGTGCTGCCACCGGTTCAGCTCATTCCCCTCCCCCACTACCACTTTTCTAGGGTGGTTGCGTACCACCTGCCAGGTGCCAATGTACCACAGGTGGTACCCATACCACTGGTTGAAAAGCCCTGGCCTAGGAAACAACCATACAAACAATTTTTAATGGCATTCAAAAGCACTTTCAATTAGGCGTTTGACCTCATCTGTCGCTCCTTGTTTGTTCATTCATCCATTCACTCATTCTGCAAATCTTAGGTGGGCTGTTCATCTTAACCAAACAATTCCAGACAGTTAACAAGGCACACGATCAGAGGCACGCCTATCGAAAGATCAATAAAAAGCACCGGTTAACTACCATCCTGCCTGCATTTGTAAGGGCTTGCAAACTGACGTGTGCAAAGTTTGCAGAAAAAAAAAAGAAAAATGTAAAAATTGCTATCGAGTTTTGTACTGAATTTGTTGACAATACCTTCTCCTCTTTGGTGTTCCTTTGTTTGACAATGAACGGCGCGCCAAAGACATTATTTCTGTATAAATAAAAGCATAAAACGCTTGTTTCATAATTATATTATACCCCCCCCACCCTCCCTGCCCTCTCTGTTCGAGTTTTGTCTTTCGGCTCTCTTATGACTGCAGTTGCTATGGAAACATTTGAGCTTCGTGCCAACCTCCCCCTCTGCCCGTTTTAAACTCAGAATTTCGGCTTCCGATGAGCGAGCAAAGGATGGCGTTTATGAAGTCCATCAAGCCGAGACACAAACTCTGTCCCTGTGATTTTGTGTGCACGTGCATAGTTGCAATAATAATATTTTGCCTCGCATGTTCTTTGCCTACCCTGAAAGGCAATTAAACAAGACAATCGTTCATCTTAAAAGAAGAGCCAAACCCAAGACAACAATAATAATAATAATAAAAAATGCAATGCCTCTAAGAAACATTGTAAGTTTTAGAAACATTGTAACAAAGGTTTCCTGCTTGAGCGGGGGCGGGTTGGACTAGAAGACCTCTAAGGTCCCTTCCAACTCTGGTACAGGTAGTCCTCCTCTTACAATCACAATGATGCCCAACATTTCTGTTTTTTAAGTCAGACATTTGTTAAGTGAATTTTGTCCCATTTTGCGACCTTTCTTGCCATGATTGCTGCAGTGGATAAGTTGGTAACATGGCTGTTAAGTGGGTCTGGCTTCCCCATTGACTTGGCTTGTCGGGAAGTTCACAGAAGGGGACCCGGTGACCTTGGGACACAGCAACCGTCATAAATACGAGTCAGTTGCCAAGTGTCAGAATTTTGTTCACATGACCCTGGGGATGCTGCAGCCATCGCGAGTGTGAAAAACAGTCATGAGTTACATTTTTCTGTCCTGTTTTCAGAGAGAGAGAGAGAGGGAAATCTAAGTTATATTTCATACTTATCAATAATCTCTGGTTTACTATTCAGTTCATGACTCTAATATGTTTGGGTTGACGGTACTTTGCCATCCATCTGATCACATGCATCCATAGCTTTGCTCATCAGATTGTAAGTCATCCATTTGCTAATATGGTTAAAAGCACAAGGGTGCGTTCCTAGCGGGATTCCAAATTAAATCTTCTCCCAGACCCTTGGCATTGCCAGCTGTTCAGAATCAATCCTACCCCGGCAATCGTATTTTTCTAGCCTGTCTCTCAAATCCATTAAGAATAACAGCTCCTGAACAATAAAACAAGTTTCCTTCCATTCATTAAGGAGAGTGAATCTGTGGCATACGCTATGGGCCCGATATAACTCTCTGGAGAGTTCGGCGCCAAGCAATTACTCAACTCGCTAATTAACTGACCAAATAATATAATTCCTGTCTGTTTTGTCATTGTCATTTTGCCAGACCCTAAAGGAGCAGAGTTGGTCCCTTTCCATTATTATCTCATGTCTCATAAAACACTCGTGTAATTGAGCCAGGTTAGAATTTTAGCGAATAAAACATGGTGGCAGAGCGAGAGAGACAGACAGACAGACAGACAGAGACAGACAGAGAGACAGAGATAGAGACACACAGAAAGGCAGAGAGAGCGAGAGAGAGACAGAGAGACAGAGAGACAGAGAGAGGAAGAGGAGGAGGAGGAGGAAGAAGAGGAGGAGGAGGAAGAGGAAATAAACAGAGAGGGAGGGAGGAAAAAGGGAAGAAGAGAGAGAAAGCAGAAAGAAGGAAAGAAGGAAGATAATTAAAAGTAGTTATAAAACGCTGCTTCATACACGTTGATGTAGCTTTCAAGGGAAAGGTAGCTTAACTAGAAATACAGCATTTTTCAATAGGTGAAAAGATAAATTACTATGTTCCTGGTTGTTTGGAGGCCTAACTCCCAATAGATAGCATCTAATCTCTCCTGCTTTTCTTTCCAGCGTACATCCTCTTTAACAGAGCATACGATCATTCAAGAATTAACTTTTTTTTTTAAAAAAGAACATAAACAAAACCATAATGTCAGCTCCTGATCTAACGAGGACATTTGTTTTTCAGCTTTATGAAAAATTCCTTTCATTGAGCCACCACCAATGCAGTGGTGGGATTCAGCCGGTTCGCAACACTTCAGCAGAACCAGTAACTAATTTTTTGTTGCCCAGGCCCAGAATGGACTTCCAGAAGCAGCATCTGGACAGAGAACTGGTCATTCACCTATCTGAATCCCACCACTGCACCAACGATTTATCAACGCAAGCCACGAGACCTCACGTAGAAGGACAATCTGCGGCTTCCACTAGGTGGGCTGGCAAGTCTTCCTTGGGGGCAAAATCCACTGCTGACATCTTACTCTCCAAAATGTCCTCAGGCCTTTTGAGATATACAGAAGCCAGGCTGGATATTTCCTGCCATTGTGCACCTCCCAAAATGCCAGTTTAAGATCGAACTCAGGATCCCCTGGAACAGTAAAGAAGAACTGGGTCTTCTCCATCTTGACCAGGGGTCTTCAAACTGGGCCCTTTGATGACTTGTGGACTTCAGCTCCCAGAATTCCTCAGCTAGTGTGCCTGGCTGAGGAAATCTGGGAGTTGACGTCCACAAGTCATCAAAGGGCCAAGTTTGAAGACCCCTGATGTCGACCCATCAAGATTGCAATTCTGCTCTCCAAGGTGCTGAAGCCCGACTGCCTCCAGCACCTTGGAGAGCAGAATGCAATCCAGATGTTTATTTTTTTTATTTTAATTCCATTTATATCCCGCCCTTCTCCGAAGACTCAGGGCGGCTTACAAGCTTAGCAGTAGCCTTCATTCTATGTATATGCCTGCTTGTTAGGGCTTTCACACACACCTCAAGCGGCATTATTACAAAGTCAGCTTATTGCCCCCAACAATTGAGCCCAAAATTTCTGTTGCTAAGCGAGACTGTCATTAAGTGAAGTTTGCTATTGTATCCTTTTGTTTGTTCTCTAATCCATGTGCAGGTCTTTCTCTCCTGTCTCATGGTGCCGAGCTTGTGTCTTTCCATGGCTCTTTAAGCCGTTCACATCTGCCAACCCGCATTGGACCAGTCTGGAAGATTATAGTTTATTCCTTCCACATGTCAATGCAACCTCAAAAAATGGCCTTCATTCCTGGAGGCCCTAAGACAACTCTTAAAACCTAGGACTTTTGAAAACCAACACCTTGACTCAGTTTTGGATCTGCAGAAATCCATAAAGATCCACAGAGACCAACTGCAGGATCCTCTTTACCCTGGATATAACAAATTAGCAGCATTCCTAAAAACACCCTGAGCTGTTAGGGAATGTTAATTACATTCATTGCATGAATAAGTGGATCCGTTGCTCAGTGCCAGCATGGACGCAGCCTGAGTGCCTGAGTCTGCAGAGATTTGTTTGCCCTTAAAAAACATTTAAAAATAAAAATAAAAAAAGTCAGGAACCACTGTTTTCCTTTGATCCTCTGCTTTCGTTTCTGTATTTTTTTTATTGTCACCATCCTTCCCGGCTGACAGATCTTCCAGAGCTTTGCTGCAGCCAGACCAAACAATTATGATGACATTGAATGCCTCATTATCAGGTTGAAAAACATGACAAAATGATAAAGGGAACCGAATATTTAGGAGGACACCGAGATGGGCTGTCTTTTGGTCACTCCGCAGCTGATGCTCCTCTCCATTTTTGGGTGTGGGGGGGGGCGCGGGGAGGAAGGGAAGGGCAGAATGATCAAAGAGATCTTCCAGGCAGGAAATGAGAGAGAGGGTGATGGAAATGAACGTCGTCGAGGTCATCAAAATAGGAAAGTCCTTTTACTCCATTGTGGTGTGCTTGCTTGGAAAAGGTTTCGACAAGTGAATAATGGCCGCAGCATTCCCCCCCCAAGGCCCCCCCTCCCCTAATGCCTGCAGAGAAATCCTGACGAGGCAAATGGAGAGATGACAACTTCCAATGAATTTGTGGCGGGTTAATTGCTCTGGGTCGCCTTGCAAACTGGGCAAAGTGTGATGATGCACCAGAAGCATCATTTATTTATTTATAAAATTTATTGGCTGCCCATCTTACCTCTGGGCAGCTGAAAAGGTAAAGGTAAAGGTTCCCCCGCACATGCGTGCTAGTCGTTTCCGACTCTAGGGGCCATTGCTCATCTCTGTTTCAAAGCCGAAGAGCCAGCGCTTGTCCGAGGACGTCTCCGTGGTCATGTGGCCGGCATGACTAGACGCCAAAGGCGCACGGAACGCTGTTACCTCCCCGCCGTAGTGGTCCCTATTTTTCTACTTGCATTTTTATGTGCTTTCGAACTGCTAGGTTGGCAGAAGCTGGGATGAGTAACAGGCGCTCACTCTGTTATGCGGCACTCGGGATTCGACCCGCCAAACTGCCGACCTTCTGATCAACAGGCTCAGCATCCTAACCCACTGAGCCACCGCGTCCCTTATTTTGATGAATTGGAGAGGGCTAAAAGAAGCCCCCGAAAGAATACAGAATAACAGAATTGGAAGAGGGACCTGGGAGGTCTTCTAGTCCAACCCCCTGGTCAAGCAGGAGACCCTATACAATTCTGGACAAGTGGTTGTCCAATTTCTTAAAACCTCAGGAAGCTCTATCTATCTATCTATCTATCTATCTATCTATCTATCTATCTGTCTGTCTGTCTGTCTGTCTGTCTGTCTGTCTGTCTATATCTATCTATCTATCTATCTATCTATCTATCTATCTATCTATCTATCTATCTATCTATCTATCTATCTTCTGATCGACAAGCTCAGCATCCTAACCCACTGAGCCACCGCGTCCCTCTGGGCAGATTACAGTCGCATAAAAACTGAAACGTCCAAAGTCAAAAACTGTGCTGTCCCGCTCTCTCTCTTGCTCTCTCTCTCTCTCTCTCTCTCACACACACACACACACTTAATTGCGGTTTAGTGGCTTTATTAAAATTCTCTAGCAACTCCCTTCACCAAAAACCCTTACGTGTTCTCCTTACAGCTATCCAAGAAGGGAAAACCTGTACGAATCCCGATACGGTCCTTGTGATGTGGGTTATCCTAGAAACATTGAACAAAGGACACAGGTAGTCCTTGACTTACAACAGCTTGTTTAGTGACCGGTGGAAGTTACCATGGCACTGGAAAAAAAGGGACTTAGGATCATTTTTCACCCTTAGGGCCATTGCCACATCCCCAGGGTCACATGATCAAAATTCAGACACTTGGCAACTGGCTCATATTTATGATAGTTGCAGTGTCCGGGGTCATGACAATAAAGGTTATCTCATATTATCTTATCTCATCTCACCTCGCTTCACCTCGTTTCGTCTCGTCTTGTCTGTCTTATGTTATCCTATCTTATCATCTTATCTTGTCTTGTCGTTTTGTCTTGCCTTGCCTTGCCTTAACCCTAATCTTAGTTTTATCTTATCATCTCCCTTTGTGATCCCCTGACAAGCAAAGCCAATGGGCAAGCCAGATTCACTTAACAACCATGTTACTAACCTGAACAGCTACAACAGGGGTGTCAAACTCAATTTCATTGAGGGCTGCATCAGCATTGTGGTTGCCCTCAGGGGGCCAGGTGGGTGTGGCCAGGGTGGGCGTGGCCTACTGGGTGGGCGTGGCTAGAGTGCATACGGCCTGCTGGGTGGGCGTGGCCAGCTCTACCTCATTTGCATCAAGGGTGCTTATGGGGTCCCGGGCAGGAGTGGGACAGATCTGAGGGTCTCTGGCAGGAGGAGGGTCTCTGGGCCAGGGCCAAGGCAGTGGGGGCCGTTCCCTCACCGGATCCGGCCCCCGGGCCTCGTGTTTGACATGTCTGAGCTACAAGGATTGCCTTACCAGCTGTGGCCAGCAAGGTCGTAAAATGAGGCAAAACTCACTTAACAACTGTCTCACTTAGCAACAGAAGTTTTGGGCTCAATTGTTGTTGTAAGTCAAGAACAAGCTATAATAAGGCGTGAAGGGATCTTGGAGGTCATCTAGTCCAACCCCCTGCTCAGCAGGAGATCCTATTTACCATTTCAGAGAAGTGACTGTCCAGTCTCTTCTTCTTAAAAGCCTCCAGTGATGGAGCACCCACAACTTCTGGAGGCAAGCCGTTCCACTGCTTAATTGTTTTCACTGCCTGGACATTTCTCCTTAATTCTAGGTTGGATCTAATGTCTGGATTAAATGCCTCCACCTCTTACATTACCAATTCTACAGGCACCTTCACCACCAGTTGATTGCCCCTTCTGTTATTTCAATTTCCACTCTGACACTCTGATGGCTTTTATTTGCAGCCTCTCTTTCAATAATCAAGAGAAATTTCTTTCTCTAAAAGCAGCAGAATGTTACGCTATTATGCGCAAGCTTCAGTCACAAAGGGTTGCCAATAATTCTAGAGAATAGTTTTGTGTTGTTCGGTTTGTTGATTGCACTTTTCTTGATCAATAACCAAAATAAAGTTTCTATTTTGTCTTTCAGTGGGAAAAGAGAGGGAGGCAGTGGCGTAGCGTGGGGGGTGCAGGGGGGGCCGGCCGCACCGGGCGCAACATCTGGGGGGGCGCGCTCGCACTGAGCTGCTCAGGGAGCCCCAAGGGCTGCACAGAGTCGGCTTGGCTCCGCTCTCGAGCTGCTCTCGTGCGAGCTTGAATGCAGCGGCTCTTGCAGGTCGGAGCCCCGCCCAGCCGCCCTCGAGAGGGACCCGGAAGCATCCCGCATGCGCGCGACTCTTCTTGGAAAGTCTACGCCGCTGTGGGGCGCGTCTTTTCGGCGGTGCCATGACGTCACCGGGTTAGGGGGCGCAAATTGCCCCGGGTGCTGACAACCCACGCTACGCCACTGGAGGGAGGAGGAGGAGGAGGAGGAGGAGGAGGAGGAGGAGGAGGAGGAGGAGGAGGAAAAAGAACAAACAAAACTCACTCTCAAACTGGTTCTCACCCAAACCGTACAGGCCTTGGCTTCTTAACACTTCAAAGCAAAAGAGAAAATGTCTTATTTAACCCTGCTCTAGGGAAACATTTAATTAAAGATGGATGAGTCTACACACATTTCTCAAAACACCCAAAGAACCTGGGTGAGCTCTTGCCCGGCACCCAGCTTCTGTGCATCTACAATTAAACTTTTTCCCTTTGACTTAAGCAGGAGGGGAGATCAGCAGAGGGTGGGTGGGTTCCACAAAAGCTTTTATCTTTGGGGGAAAAAACAACAGACTTTGTGTCCCCTTCCTTGTTACTAGGGAACGGGTGAACCCCGCCAGGTGTGGTACGTTCTCTTCTTCTGCAGTGGCACTCAAAAAAAAAAACCCCTTCTGATATGCAAAAATTATGGGCAGGCGGCCACATTAACTTTTAATACGTTCCTCTGAGTGCAGTGGAGACTTATCTAACGGAAACACAGGTCTTGTTTTCGCTTTATTAAAATCAAACGCGTTGATTGCAGGGTCCGAAACGGGGCTTACGTGTTCTCGCTTCCCCCACCTTCTATAAAAGATAAAGGTAAAGGTTCCCCTGCACATGCGTGCTAGTCGTCTCCAACTCTAGGGGCCGGTGCTCATCTCCGTTTCAAAGCCGAAGAGCCAGCGCTTGTCCGAGGACGTCTCCGTGGTCATGTGGCCGGCATGACTAGACACCAAAGGCGCACGGAACGCTGTTACCTTCCCACCGGAGAGGTCCCTATTTTTCTACTTGCATTTTTACGTGCTTTCGAACTGCTAGGTTGGCAGAAGCTGGGACGAGTAACAGGCGCTCACTCCGTTACGCGGCACTCGGGATTCGACCTGCCAAACTGCCGACCTTCTGATCGACAAGCTCAGCGTCCTAACCCACTGAGCCACCGCGTCCCACCCACCTTCTATAGAAAAGCAATAAAGCTAGGACATTGACTGATCTGTGCCCTCCCCGTAACCCCCAAAATAAGCTCAGAATTTTAGGAGAGGCATTAGGATTTTATGACAAGTGGCCCTCAGCAAGGGAGCCGTTCTCATTAGCTTATTGTAGACGGAACATTTTGACTCGTTACAAACTCCAGACAGCTGATGCTTCTGTTTGAACTCAAAAAGGGCCATCGTTCCTCCCTTGCTGAGGGCCACTTGTCATAAAATCCTAATGCCTCTCCTAAAATTCTGAGCTTATTTTGGGGGTTACGGGGAGGGCACAGATCAGTCAATGTCCTAGCTTTATTGCTTTTCTATAGAAGATCTTTTCACGTGTCAAGACTCATGTGTTTTGGGGGGGGGTTTGCCCTTCTTCATCCAACTTCATGCTTGAAACTCACAGGCAGTCCTCAACTTACAACAGTTCATTTAATGACTGTTTGAAGTTACAACGGCACTGAAAACAGTGACTCAGTACCGTTTTTCACACTTACGGCCGTTGCAGCCTCCCCCCCCCGTGGTCATGTGATCAAAATTTAGACAGTTGGTGACCGGCGTGTACTTATGACGGTTGCAGCGTCCCGGGGTCATGTGACCCTCTTTTGTGACCTTTTGAGGAGCAAAGTCAAGGGGGAAGCTGGATTGACTTCACAACCGTGTGACTAGCTTCACAACTGCCGTGATTCGCTTAAGCACTGCAGAAAGAGAGGTCCTAAAATCGGGCAAAACTCAATGTTTGTCTTGTTTAGCAACAGACATTTTCGGCTTAATTCAGCCGGTTTGCAGCACTTCAGCAGAACCGGTAGCTAATTTTTTGTTGCCCAGGCCCAGAATGGACTTCTGGAAGTGGCATCAGCGCAGAGAACCGGTTGTTCACCTATTTGAATCCCACGTCCCACCACTGGAAGAAGGCATAAGAGAGATAGCAAATGAAGGGAGGGAGGGAGGGAGGGAGGAAGGAAGGAAGGAAGGAAGGAAGGAAGGAAGGAAGGAAGGAAGGAAGGAAGGAAGGAAGGAAGGAAGGAAAAAGGCAGTGGTGGGGTTCAGCCAGTTTGCACCACTTCAGCAGAACCGGTAGCTAATTTTTTGTTGCTCAGGCCCAGAACGGACTTCCGGAAGCGGCATCCACGCAGAGAACCCGTTGTTCACCTATTTGAATCCCACCACTGGCTTAATTGTAGAACTACCTCTATTTGGTTATGTGTTATAATTTAGGGTGCCCGATAGGCTTTAAATCAAGTCGTCTGCCTGCCCTCCTCTCCTTCGTTGTATTGTTTTGTGGATCAACTGCGAGAAAGAAAAAAATGGCCATTTGGAGCCCAAGCAAAGATATTCGTTTCCTTCATCCACTGAAAATTTCATCAACATCTCTTGGAGAGAAAGAGGGTTTAAAAAAATAAAATAAAATAAAATAAGAGAAAAACTAATTTTGCTGATGCTGCTTTCTTTTGCCTCCTCTCACCCTGATCTTTGATTGATGCCCTGTCCTTTAATATCATTTGACCCGTTTAGCACCTTTTGGCTGACATTTCTCTCATCTCCAATTTCAAAGGCTACATGCTGCAATCTCCCAGGCTCATCCTTCAGCCCACGCGAAACAGCAAAGCACTGTTCCTTTGAATAGCTCGAAGCAATTCTTCAACATCCAAAGATAGACAGTATCTTTCTCTGCCTTCTTCTTGAGTTGTCTGTTCTTCCTTGAGGACACAGCTGATTCCAGTTTGAAGGATCTCTGGGTAAACTCCCTTCCGTGGGGCTGCTCAAAAGGGGCAGCCCCATTGGGTAAACTCTCTTCAATGGGGCTGCTATACGCCAAAGGCATGTGGGAAGAATCCAGAGAAAGAAATATTTTGAGGAATATTAAAAAGGCAGAATGTATTTCCCCAAAGGAATAATGGAGAAGATCTTTAAAAAGACAGAAACCAGCCCCAGCCTCCCTCCCTGCCCCCCCCCCGCAAGAAAACTCAGCAGAAACCAGCTTTTAGAAATGCAGATGTGATAATCCTTTCAGAAAGGTTGGAGCCAGGAAACTAGAAATTGATGAAATTAGGAAGACAAATACCCCCAAAATCTACATACCCACTATCAGAATACCAAAAGAGCCTTGGTGGAGCAGTGGGCTAATGCCTCCTTAAGTAACACCAGCTGCCTGCAATTAGTGCAGATTTGAGTCCCACCAGGCTCAAGGTTGACTCAGCCTTCCATCCTTCCGAGGTAGGTAAAATGAGGACCCAGATTGTTGGGGGCAATAAGCTGACTTTGTAATAATGCCGCTTGGGGTGTGTGTGAAAGCCCTAATAAGCAGGCATATGCATAGAATGGAGGCTATTGCTAAGCACATTGGTTTGTGCTTAAATTGTAAGCCGCCCTGAGTCTTCGGAGAAGGGCGGGATATTAAAAAAAATAAAAGGACACACTGAGACTCAGGTCAAAGTACATGACACAGGAAATACAAAGCCTCAAACAGGAACAGGAAACAACCTCAAAAGCCCCAGGAGGTATAAAAACCCACCACTGCCTACTACTACATGTGGTCAGTTTCTCCAGAGCCATCTTTCTGTCTGGCTCTCCTCTTCAATAAACTACAACCTTCTTTCTAAAGCAGTCTCCATTTTGTTTATTCCCAGCTTAGACTGGACCTTGATGAAGATTTATTTTTTTTTCAACCGGTCGCATGGAACGCTGTTACCTTTCCACCAAAGTGGTACCTATTTATCTACTCGCATTTGCGTGTTTTCGAACTGCTAGATGGGCAGGAGCTGGGGCGAGGAATGGGAACTCACCCTGTCGCATGGCGCTCAGGTCAAAAGAGCAGTCCCAGCAGCTGGAATTACCTGTCATCATTACTACCCATCATACTGTCAGTAAGGGCATGATGGCTCAGCTGTTAAAGAACCTGAGCTTGTCAGCTGGAGAGCTGACAGCCCAGGTTTGAGTCCGATCTCCATGGAATGGGATGAGTTCCCGTTGCTTGCCTCAGCTCCTGCCCACCTAGCAGTCCGAAAGTATGCAAATGTGAGTAGATAGGTATCACTTCGGTGGGAAGATAACAGCGTTCTGTGCACCTTTGGTGTATAGCCATGCTGGTCACATAACCATGGAATATGTCTTCAGATAATGCTGGCTCCCTCGACCAAGAAATGGAGATGGGCACTGTGCCCTAGATTCAGACACGACCGGACTCAACCTTAACCTTCACTACTGCCAGTACAGCATTGCTCTAATGCATTCAGGGAAATCATAAAGGTGCCTAGGTCCAAGCACTGAGGGCTTCCCAAAGAATCAACAGACAAAAAAAAAAAGATCCAGGTGAACTAAGATCACGAAATTGAGGGTGGGAGAAATTCAGTTCTGGTACTGACATCCTTACAAGTTGCATAAAGATTGTGAATGACTCCAAGCTTACAAGACATGATGAACTACAATTCCCAAAAGGCTTCATGGTAGTCTGGATTACCTTAAAGGGCTAAAATGTGGTGCCTTCAGAGATATGTTGTTGTCTACATGGCTTAACAGAATAACAGAGCTGGAAGGGACCTCAGAGGTCTTCTAGTCCAACCCTCTGCTCAAGCAGGAAAGCCTAAACCATTCCAGACAAATGGTTGTCCAATCTCTTCTTAAAAGTCTCCACTGCTGAAGCACCCACAACTTTTGGAAGCAAGTTGTTCCGCTGGTTAATTGTTCTGACTGTCAGGAAATTCCTCCTTAATTCCAGGTTGCTTCTCTCCTTGACTAGTTTCCATCCGTTGCTTCTTGTCCTGCCTTCCGGTGCTTTGGAAAATAGGTTGACCCCCTCTTCTATGTGGCTTGGTAGGTTCAGAACCATAGAAATGGGGACTTTTATTTTGCTTCTGAGATAAGTACCTAAAGAAAAAGCAATATATTTTTTTCACACATTCAATTATCTGGGGATTATGCATCGAGGTTTGGAGAGAGAAAAAAAGAGAATGGTATTTTATCTCATCTGTCATCATGAAACATGTTTTGCTGCTTATTTTCTTTTTAACTCAAAAACTCTCGTTAGGCCAAAGTTAATATTCTGCAAGCCTAGAATTTACATCAGGGGGAAAAACACCTCATTATTCCAATGATAATTTGCCACACCAGGTAATTAGGAAGAAAACTGCAGGGTTTTCTCTGAGTCAAAAATTGTCCTGTGACAATGGATACTTGAGAACATCAAGAGGAAATAGATTTTTGTGGGGTTTTTTTTTAGTGGGGGAGATGTCAGGTGCAAAGAATCCGAGCCATGTGTTAAGATGCAGTTTAGAAGATTCCTCTACACAAGAATCCAGTCAACTGGCACCAGATAAGGGTCAATGGAACTCAAGATGGGCTGGACATGGACCGATTATGGCAATGTAATGAGTCTAGGCTGATGACTTGCTTAACTCCACCTCCAGCATTACCTCCACTTCTCCAGCAGGAGAGCTTTGTATTTGATTCATGTATTCCTTTTCCTGCTACCCCTGCCCCCGTCATACCTTGCCAATCAACAGCCTAAGCCAAAGCAGGAATTTGAAGTCCAAGTCCTAATTTTACAGCCTTTGACTGGATATTGTACTGGAGGCGGTATCTGCTGACGTTTAGTTCAATCTCCTGAAAGAGAGGTCTCTATTCATGATTGCAGAGTGAATCTGAAGCATCTCTTCAGATATTTAAGTTTTGGAAACTATCTCTTTCTTATTGAAGTGTTCACTTAATTCAAGAGGGATGACACACTCTGTCTGCCTGTAGCAGGAATGAGGCTGGAATCTAAAAATACTTTATTATGAAGTGGCTCCCCACTCTAAAACAGCTGGAAAATTATCACTATTGGGTCAGCTAACAATTAGGAACTTTTGTAGATAAGGGTTGGAGCGTATGGTCTGGCCATTTTTCTGTCTCAGAAGAAAGAGAAAAAATTTTGGGTCCATTTCCCATACCGAGAGAAAAGAAAGGGGAAATCAAGTGACGTTTGGATAGTGAATGCCACGGTAAGAATAAACCACACCGTCACGAGGCATCGCATCACGCACAAAGTCTCAAGGTTGATAGACAAAAGCTTTTTAAGCAACTCTCAACTGAAAAACCAGAAAGGCACCAGAAACAGCAACACTTACTGTATATTTTAACCTTCATCAAATAAGCCAGCTTTATAGTATAACAAAGGGACGCGGTGGCTCAGTGGGTTAGGATGCTGAGCTTGTCGATCAGAAGGTCGGCAGTTTGGCGGGTCGAATCCCGAGTGCCACGTAACAGAGTGAGCGCCTGTTACTCGTCCCAGCTTCTGCCAACCTAGCAGTTCGAAAGCACGTAAAAATGCAAGTAGAAAAATAGGGACCACTCCGGTGGGAAGGTAACAGCGTTCCATGCACCCTTGGCGTCTAGTCATGCCGGCCACATGACCACGGAGACGTCCTGGGACAAGCGCTGGCTCTTCGGCTTTGAAACGGAGATGAGCACCGGCCCCTAGAGTAGGAAACGACTAGCACGCATGTGCGGGGGAACCTTGACCTTTACCTTATAGTATAACAGGCGATCTTAAGAGAAATTTCTGAGTGCGTTGTTGCCAAATAGCCTTGAATTCTTCCAAAGTTAAAATTCTTGCCTCCCATTCTGCTCTTAGTGAGTCTTTTCTCTTTTAATTATAATCTTAAACTCTTTCTGGTTGCCTTTCGTGTCCGGCTTTTAAAGTCTGCTCTTATGATGTATTTTTCCTTCTAATCCACAGCATTTTCCCATGGGAAGATTTCTTATACTTCGATTCAAGACCTTCATATATTTTTAATAAGGTTTTAAACAACCCACTGGAAGGATTCTTATAATCACTTTCAACATCTTATTTCCAATTCCTCGGGCCCCCTTCCTCCGTTTTAAAACTTTCCAAAATTAATGTTCTAATTTATCCTTTTGCTGTTTATTTCAGGCTACTTAAAACAATATATTCTTAAACTTACACGAAATTTATTTTGCTAAGGATTGAAAGAGAATCATCCATGTGACTGACATTTTGAAAGTTCTTAATTCCAAGAAGCAGCTAACAAGCCATTTCTAGAAGTTATTAGGAAAATTAGTGGGTGATCTCAGTTTGAAGGTTGGTCAAAGCTGACTTTACTTTGGCTGGCAGTGGTCTAAAACTTGTCAGAGACTGTTTTATGGTCTGCCCAAAAGTATTAACTGTTCGGAGCACTTATGGGCTATCCATTGCCCTCCCCTTTATCTGGGGAGGAATTTCAAGGCATCAATCCATTCATTTAACAGAACAACAGAGTTGGAAGGGACCTTGAGGGTCTTCTAGTCCAACCCCCTATTTAAGTAGGAAACCCTGTACCATTTCAGACAAGTTGCTTTCCAATCTCTTCTTAAAAACTGCCAGTGTTAAAGCATCCACAACTTCTGGAGGCAAGTTGCTCTACTGATTGTTCTCACTGTCAGGAAATTTCTCCTTTGTTCTAGGTTGCTCCTCTCTTTGATTAGTTTCCATCTGTTGCTTCTTGTCCTGCCTTCAGGTGCTTTGGAGAATAGGGTTTTTTTTGAAATTCCATTTACATCCCGCCCTTCTCCGAAGACTCAGGGCAGATTACAAGCTTAGCAGTAGCCTTCATTCTATGTATATGCCTGCTTATTAGTGCTTTCACACACCCCCCCCAAGCAGCATTATTACAAAGTCAGCTTAATTGCCCCCAACAATCTGGGTCCTCATTTTACCTACCTCGGAAGGATGGAAGGCTGAGTCAACCTTGAGCCTGGTGGGATGCGAACCTGCACTCATTGCAGGCAGCTGGTGTTACTTAAGGAGGCATTAGCCCACTGCTCCACCAAGGCTCTGTTAACCCAGTGGTGGGATTCAGATATGTGAACAACCAGGTTAACCCAGTGGTGGGATTCAGATATGTGAACAACCAGTTCCCTGTGTGGATGCCGCTTCCGGAAGTCCATTCTGGGCCTGGGGAACAAAAAATTAGCTACCGGTTCTGCCGAACTGGTGTGAACTAGCTGAATCCCACCACTGGGTTGACCCCCTCAAATATTGGAACATTGCTATCATGTCTCCCCTTGTCCTTCTCTTCTTTAATCCCTGCAAACATTCTTCATATGTTTTAGCCTCCAGTCCTCTAATCTTCTTTGATGTTCTTCTCTGCACTCTTTCCAGAGTCTCTACATCTTGTTTATGTCATGGCGACCAAAGCTAAATGCAGTTTTCCGAGTGTGTGGCCTTACCAAGGCCTTATAAGCTGGCATTAACTCTTCACACTTCACACTTCTGCCACGATCACCAGTTCTGCAAAAAGCAAAGCTGTCCTCAATCTGCCATCGCTTCCCTGGAAAGGAGCCATGCCGATATTAGGCTAAACATATCCATGTTGTCTCCCCAGTTTCCAGAAAAGTGTGCATTGACTCACAATCTTTCCTCCCTTTGCCTCGGAGATCAAGCTTTAAGCGGAGGAAGCTCATTTGCGGATTTGTTCCACCTCCAAAGACCGAGGTGATGAATCCTGTTCAAATTCAAACTGACAGGAGCAAAAATTTGAACTGATGAATCAGAGGTGCCACACGGAGCCACAAGGATGAGCCTCAATTACGGCTACACATATTTTAGTTATTACAGCTCATTTGCCATGCAAGAAGCAGGAGTGCCTGTCCCAAACACTAATTAATGATTTTTAAATGTTGTTGTTGTTTTTTTAAAAAAAGCCTGAATAGCAAATGGCAATGTTTTGGGGTATGCATTTGGTAGATTTTTGTTGTTGTTGTTGTTGTTCGCTCCTCACATTTTACATCTCGGTTCTTTTGGGTCTACGATAAAAGAATTCTACAGTGAAAGTGGATGAATAGAGTCAAATATGGGTGGTTTCAGGAACCTACTCCATCTGGGACCACCAATAATTCATGGGATGTTTTGTGGGAATTTAAAAAAAATAGCCTTTGAGTTTGGTAAGTATGGAGATCAGTAGGGATGTATAAAGGAATGGAGTTTGTTAGTTCAGCAATATGTGACTGAGTCCTGGATAAATAAAATAATGTAGGACAGTGGGGGGGGGGCTTTCTATTGTTCACTGTGATAGAGTAATCTTCAGACTGATCCAGCCGCTGAAAAGACCTGGAAGGGTTGTTCTTATCAAATCCCCATCACTTGCTCTACAGCAGGGGTCTTCAAACTTGGCCCTTTTATGATTTGTGGACTTCAACTCCCAGAATTCCTCAGCCAGCCTGCCTGGCTGAGGAATTCTGGAAGTTGAAGTCCACAAGTCATAAAAGAGCCAAGTTTGAAGACCCCTGCTTTACAGGAAGGAGCAATGTTGCCCCAGGTTGAACGGGGTTCATATATTGTGCAGTGCCTATTGTGTGACTGGCAGTTCACCTTGATGTATCAGTCTTGCAAGTGCAACTCATAAGCTATCATTTGGGGGTTTGGTTTGGTGCAAAACCTAGCACTCTGTGGTTTAGTTAATAAACTGTGGGGATACAAAAGCTCCGCTTGGTAGGAATGCAGAAATGCAGCCGTTGCTGATTTCTTCTGATAAAGCAGAAATCCATAAGCTTTCATCTTCTCCTTGTTCCTTTTATGGATGCTGTCCAGGGTCCTGAAATTTCATCCAGCGATGCTTCTCTAGCTTGACTTATATTTGCTTTTCGTTGTCTGAGTTTTGGCGGATTGGAATGAATGGAGCTTAATCGTGGAATCATAGAACCATAGGGCTGGAAGAGACCTTGAAGTTCTTCCAGTCCAACCCCTTGCCCAACCAGGAGTCTTTATACCATCCTGGACAAAGGACCTCCAGTTTTCCAGTTGATTCAGTTTGGTGAGGCTGAGAAACAAAATGTTGAAAAATCTCCCAGTTCACCCCTACGGGAGACTCAGTAGAGCAGCAGCTCCAAGAACTGTCCTCTGCTTTATACTAAGATCCTCCCACCTGGTCATGTGACCCAGAGTGGGCGTATGCCTCCATGTTCAAGACATATCAGGTAAGATAATGTTTGAGCCTTACCCAAGTTCTTCATCACATCATCCAAGGGACTGTTGCTCAGTCTCACATTACAAGTAATTAATACCCTCAGAGCAAAATTGCAGCTCATCAGCTGAAACACACCAGGTAATCTGAAGAACATCTTGATGGCCTTTAGAGTCCTTCAGGAGAAGGGTGGTATATAAATCAAATAAATAAATAAATAAATAAATAAATAAATAAATAAATAAATAAATAAATAAATAAATAAATAAATAAATCCAGAGTGCATTTGGATTAGGCATGAACCTTCCTCAGCCTGGCATCTTCCAGATGTCCAAGCTTTAAGACGTAGGATTCTCCTCAGTGACCACACATTTGGAAGGCCCTCCAGACAAATACAGAATAATTGTCCATCTAATACTGTTTTTGCATTGGCTGTTATTCTTGAGACATGAGTCAATTGTCCTTGTTTGTCAACTGATGTGGCTGTTGGAAGATTACTATCACCTGGGGAGAATGGAAAGCGATCTCTTTCCTATAAACTAATATTTTTAAAGATTGGTGTCAGAAGTAGTTAGCTGTCAGAAAAACAGGAATGTGAGCTCTTGGCTGCAAACCAAATATGAATATGAATGAGTTCAACATCAGGTATTTGAGTCAATTCTATATCATGTTCTACCACAACTCTCCTGTAACCTGTAGAACAAGACTTGCTTAATGTAAATAGAAATCAGATTTAAACCACCTCTGGGAGTTCAGTTGACAGGCTGCATTTCTCCAGGAAGAGATGTCACTTATGTCCACAATTGTCACCCAGCTTCCAAATTGAGAAGCAAAAGGCAAAAAAACCCCAACAACATTAAACAGCTGAGGAGGTGGGAGAAAGGATCCCTGAATTAAACCATGTTGACTACAGGAAAAACACGTGCCTTCAACTTGGCAGAGGGAAATTTATATTTAGTGGCTTCTTCCTAGTATGTAATAAATATTCTTCCTTGGCTACGTTGGATTATATGTCGAAAATACCTTAAACCTAGGATGAACCTGGTGCAACCACTCTCCATCCCAGGATGAAAAAAGGTTGCAGGAATTGGGCATGTCTAGTCTAGTGAAAAGAAGAACTAGGGGGTGACATGATAGCAGCCTTCCAATATCTCAGGGGCTGCCCCAAAGAAGAGGGAGTCAAGCTATTCCCCAAAGCACCTGAAATCAGGATAAGAAGCAATGGATGGAAACTAAGCAAGGAGAGGACCAACCTAGGAGAAGTTTCCTGACAGTGAGAACAATTAATCAGTGGAACGACTTGCCTCCAGAAGTTGTGGGTGCTTCAACACTGGAGGTTTTTAAGAAGAGATAGGGCAACCTTTTGTTTGAAACGGTATAGGGTCTCCTGCTTGAGCAGGGGGTTGGACTAGAAGACCTCCAAGGTCCCTTCTAACTCTGTTATTCTATTGTTCTGAACCTACAATCTGGACAGGCTGTATTGGCCAAGGGGCTTCGATTGCCAGTTTTCTTGATATCACCTGTGGCACACAACGTTTTCTCCTCTTCCACCCCAAACCCATAAAAGCTCATCCGAGCCCAGACTGTCTATTTTTATTAAGGCTAATAAATTAACTGTCCAGAAAGTGAATTGTGCATATATTAGCTGCTTCGGCATGGATTCTAAATCTCTTGAATCGGAAGCATCTGAAAACCTCTCTGAAAGTGATTGGGAAGATGAACGATATACGACATCTGCTTGTATTAGAGCTACTACCCGTTCTTCCTTGAAGCTGAAAGGACACATCATTTTCTTAAAAGCTTCTCGGATAGAAATATTTGTCTTTGCCACAATCATCAAACCAAGGCTGGTTGGAGAACGATCCTTCTCCAACCCACAGGTATTTTTTGTCTGCAAGAGAGGCAATACTGATATTTAGTGCTCTCTGAGCTTGGTGGTTTTCTTGCAAATGTTTCATTACCAAACTGGGTAATATCACCAGTGCTAGAAAGGAGAAGGGTTTGTGGAGAGGAGGAGGAGGAGGAGGAGGAGGAGGAGGAGGAGGAGGAGGAGGAGGAGGAGGAGGAGGTGGAGGACCGTGGGGGTCCTTGATGCTCTCTGAGCTTGGTGTTTTTCTTGCAAATGTTTCATTACCAAAGTAGGTAATATCACCAGTGCTAGAAATGAGAAGGGTTTGTGGAGAGGAGGAGGAGGAGGAGGAGGAGGAGGAGGAGGAGGAGGACTGTAGTCCCTTTGTGCTCTTTGAGCTTGGTTGTTTTCTTGCAGACATTTCATTACCCTAATTGGGTCCTGAAACATCTGCAAGGAAAGCACCAGGGACTCCACAATCCAAGCTACAAATATTCTCTTCTCTCGGGACTTCAAATTGCATGCTGGCTGAGGAATCCTGGGAGTTGTAGTCCACACAGTTGCTGAGATTGAGAATATAGATCTATACCAGTATTCCCCCAGCCTTGGCGATTCTGAGATTCATGGCTCAGGATTCTGTGAGTTGAAATCCATACAGTAGGAACGAATAATATCAGGAATATATTGGCTCTGGATCAAAGTGTCGGATTTGTGGGTTTTTCAGAGCTTGGTTGTTTTCCTGCGGATGTTTCATTGCCTGTCTAGGTAACATCATCAGTTCTGTTTTTGATTATCCATTTTCGCCTTCCAGCTGTCTTCTTCATCAATTCTATGCTGAACCTCAGGTAACTATAGAAACAAGCTGCCTTCAAAAAAAAATTGAAACTGAACCCTTCAGTTCCTGTCATAGGAGATGAGATTATGCTTCCTAAACAACATCGCTGGCATTTCTGGATATTATCCTTCCCTCTCCCTGCTTAGCAGATGTCTCATTGATTGAATCAGATCCATTCCAGATCAGCTCACCGACTCCTGGAGGGTTGCTAAGATCGGTTTGGTTAGAAAGGACTCGTCATTATTTTCAAGACAGTCTGGAGGAATCCACCTGGCCAATTAAAAATAAACTCGAGACGTTCAGTGAGACAAGAGATTAAAAAGGCTTCGTTTTGTGTCATCTTCCATAAGGATGACTCTCTCTCTCTCTCTCTCTCTCTCTCTCTCTCTCTCTCTCTCTCTCTCTCTCTCTCTCTCTCTCTCTCTCTCTCTCTCTCTCTCTCTCTCTCTCTCTCTCTCCATCTCCCTTCTCCTTTCTTCTCTCCCTCCCTCTCTCCTAAGGATACTTCATCATGGAGGCAGGCTGTTGAAAGATGATTGCAGTTTGGCTTAAATCATGTGATAGCAATGGAATTTATGATCCTGCCAGCCCACATCCCTCTAAGGCACCGTTCCTGCCTCCTAGAGCAGGAATTGACATGACAGAAGGAATCACAAATGTGTACGGACTACGGTAGCATCCTGGCTGCAGGAGCAAAATATCAGAGAATATCACCTATACATTTACAGGAAGCTTATAGAAGGTGTTGAAGCCACAGAAACCTTTGGGGAGGGAGTGATCATGCAATATTGGAATTCAACATTATGGAAGCACAAGCAATAGAACACAGTCAGACTAGAGTCTTGGACATTAAGAGAGCTAATTTCAATAAACTTAGAGAGAGCTTGGGAAGGATTCCATGGATGAGAATACTCAAGGGGAAAACAACTCAAGAAGCTTGGGAAATTTTGAAAAGGGAGATAATAAAAGCCCAGTTTAGCACAATACCAACAAAGAGGAAAAATAACAGCTCTCAAAAGAAACCAGCATGGCTGCATAAAGATAAATTTATCTTTGATAAATTGAAAGATAAAAAGGACAAATATAGAAAGTGGAAAGTGGGGCACATAACTAAGTCAGAATATCAGCCAATAGCCCATGCCTGCAAAGACAAAGTGAGGAAAGCTAAGGCTCAAAATGAACTAAGGCTTGTGACCAAAGTCAAAAATAACAAAAAAAGCTTCTTTCAACATGTAAAAAACAAGAAAAAAGTGAAGGAAATGATTGGTCCATTAGTGGGGGAAAGTGGCAAGAAGGTGACAAGCAACAGGGAGAAAGCAGAACTATTTAACTCGTTTTTTGCATTTGTCTTTACACAAAAGGAAAAAACAGACCAACCTATCAAAAATAGTGCCATAAAAAACAGAATAGAAACACAAGTTAAGATAGGCAAGAAAATGGTAAGTGAGCACCTGTCTAGTCTAGACGAGTTCAAATCACCAGGACCAGATGGATTACACCCCAAGGTTCTCAAGGAACTGGCAGATGTGATCTCAGAACCACTGAACTATATTTTTCAAAGATCCTGGAGCACTGGGGAACTACCAGAGGACTGGAAGAGAGCTGATGTAGTTCCCATCTTCAAAAAAGGGAAAAAAATAGATCCAGGAAATTACAGACCTATCAGCCTGACCTCAATACCTGGGAAGATTCTGGAAAAGATAATCAAACAACGAATCAGCGAGCACCTAGAGGCAAACAAAGTCATTACTAAAAGCCAACATGCGTTTGTCAAAAGCAGATCATGCCAGACAAATCTTATTGCATTCTTTGACAATTAACCAGTGGAACAACCTGCCTCCAGAAGCTATGAATGCTCCAACACTGGAGGTTTTTAAGAAGAGACTGGACATCCATTTGTCTGAAATGGTATAGGGTTTCCTGCCTCAGCAGGGGGTTGGACAAGATGACCTCCAAGGTTCCTTCCAACTTTACTATTATGATTATAGGCCAGGTTAAAAATAGAGCAACTGACTAGATCAGGAGACGTCAAACTTGGCAACTTTAAGACTTGTGGACTTCAACTCCCAGAATTCCCCAGCCAGCCAACTGAAGGCCCCATAACCTATGATGATCTAAGATTTGCAAATAACAACTGACTGGCAAGAACTTTGGTTGGACTATTGATGTAGGATTACGTGCAATAGTTAAAATAGCCATCCTTCAGTTTTTCTACACTCAGTCAAAATTTACATGTTTTTTCCCCCAGGCAACCAATTTCCAAACATTGTTATAGATTCAGAACAATATCAAGTCAATCCTAAGGGAACAACTGATTTTAAAACCAAATAACTGCACTGCTCCTCAAACAATCAATAATTCAAACTGTTCTGTAGGCTTAATAAATCTTACCAGGAGCGATCCCTATGCAGAAAAAAAATGAATTTTATTTTTAAAGCTCAAAGAACATCCATCCATCCATCCATCGATCCATCCAATCCATCCATCCACCCATCCTCCCATCCTTCACAAACAATTGACTGAAAATTATTTTCATCACTTTAGTTTGGTCAAGTTGTATAAGGTAAAGGTAAAGGTTCCCCCGCACACGCGTGCTAGTCGTTTCCAACTCTAGGGGCCGGTGCTCATCTCCGTTTCAAAGCTGAAGAGCCAGCGCTTGTCCGAGGACGTCTCCGTGGTCATGTGGCCGGCATGACTAGACGCCAAAGGCGCACGGAACGCTGTTACCTTCCCACCGGAGTGGTCCCTATTTTTCTACTTGCATTTTTACGTGCTTTCGAACTGCTAGGTTGGCAGAAGCTGGGACGAGTAACAGGCGCTCACTCTGTTACGCGGCACTCGGGATTCGACCCACCAAACTGCCGACCTTCTGATCGACAAGCTCAGCGTCCTAACCCACTGAGCCACCCTGTATACACAAATATATTCCATCAAACAGATTTCCACCCTTCTCCCAAAGTTTGGGAGTGTAAAATTTAGGCAGTTCCATGGATTTCTTAATTGCAAGAAAATAAATCTCTCTCTCTCTCTCTCTCTCTCTCCTTCCCTCCCTCCCTCCCTTCCCATCTACATTTGTGCTGTGCATAGAAGATGGCCTTACCGACCTACAACAACACATTGGACTGATTTGGTTGAAAACTCTGCCCCGAGTCAAAAGGGGCTTCCCAGCAGGCACATTCTTAAAATGACTTTAACAAATGAGATCTTAGCAGGAGTGCGGTGCTACAGGCCGGCTCTTCCGTCACAGCTCAAATCTCCCTGTGGGGGATGGGGAACTGTGGAAAACCTCATCAGCTTGATTAATCAGAGAGCTGGGGCACCGGAGTGGCCATCACTCCCCACCCCTCAATTGTAATGCAGTGATGAAAGTCTCTTCGCTGTGCTTAGAACATCTTGTATCTCCCTACATGGATCGGAGGGCATGTTTATTTGTGTATTTGATGGGTGGGGAGAGGGGGAGAAGGGAGAATCCTGGAGAGCATTTATAGAATGGCTTTTCTGTTTGAAATAAGCCAAGATGGTGACTCATCTCCTCCCAGGATTGAGGAGCGAAAGGGGGAGTGGGGTGGTTGTCTGGCAGGAAGAATCAGGACTGGCTCCAGTTAAGCTGATTTATTGCTCATGCCTTTAGAGAAGAATATAAATCAGTGCTAGATTAGGGACAATGCAGTTCAAGAGGGATTGTTTGAGGGAGTGGAATGATTCCAGGCTGATGGCTGTCTTGACTCCACCCCCAGGTTCTGCCTGTCCTGCTCCTACAGTGGCTTTCGGTGTGAGAAATGGATGCCGTTGTGATGGTAAGGGGTGAGTGAAAAAGGATCTGGATTTGGCAAGCCTTCTTTGGAAAGTTGGTCAGTCTCCCACTGTGTGGGTGTGCATGTGCATGTGTAGGGCAAGCATCTGCATTCCCATGGACACATTCTGACTAATATGTCTGAAATGGTATAGGTTCTCCCGATTCTATTCTATTCTATTCTATTCTATTCTATTCTATTCTATTCTATTCTATTCTATTCTATTCTATTCTATTCTATTCTATTCTATTCTATTCTATTCTATTCTATTCTATTCTATTCCCATTTCTTATTCTATTCTATTCTATTCTATTCTATTCTATTCCATTCCATTCCATTCCATTCTATTCTATTCTATTCTATTCTATTCTATTCTATTCTATTCTATTCTATTCTATTCTATTCTATTCTATTCTATTCTATTCTATTCTATTGTCAAAACCTATCCAGTAATTTCCTCCAAGTTTCAAAATAGAATAGAATGTAGAGTAAGAATAGAATAGAATAGAATAGAATAGAATAGAATAGAATAGAATAGAATAGAATAGAATAGAATAGAATAGAATAGAATAGAATAGAATAGAATAACAGAGTTGGAAGGGATCTTCACGACCCAACTAGGGAACTTCATCAGTGCTAGAAGGGCATGGGGTTTGGGAGGAGGAGGAGGAGGAGGAGGAGGAGGAGGAGGAGGAGAGTTGTTTTCTTCCAGACATTTCATGAGTCAACTAGGTAACTTCATCAGTGCTAGAAGGGAATATGGAGTTTGCTCTTTGTTTATATACAAGTGACTTACCCTGTCAGTATTGGAGGGAGTGTTGCTAGCACTGATGCTAGTTGGGCCATGAGATGTCTTCAAGTAAACCACCAAGCTCAGAGAGCACCAAGAACCCAAAAGTTCTTCAGATCCACCAGAAATCTTGGTTCAAAGGACAAGAAGGAGCTCCAGGTTGTAATTCCTGTTACGAGCAACAAGTAATGTATAAGAAATCTGTCCATGTTAGGCCATCTATAATCTACACTAATTTCCACAATCTGAGAATGGCACTGAATTATTTTGACCTTCTCAGAGAAGACTGCTATGGTTCCAGGGACAGCATTCTGGAGAAGACAGGAGACCAAGGTGACATGGCATCTCAAAGATGGCACTTCACAAAAACAAATTGGGGAAATGCTGTGTAATGATTTAAATGTTTTATTACTTTTTGAACTCCTAAAAATGTAAATATTCTCCATTTGTTCCAATGGCTGGGTTAAAGTGGTAAGTAATTTAATATCCTTCCTATCTCCAGCGTTCCGTGAACTTCTGCCTTCCAGGAAATTCATTTCCTCCCTAGAAGAAAATAGTGAGTTTTTGGATCACCAATAACCTGTTGCCCTCAGCCACTAATTTTATAGTTCAATCTGTTGTCAGAACCCATGGAGCTCCATAAACATTTAAAGCTGATCAAGTGCTTGCAACCAGCCAGGAACAAAATGCTTTGGGTTAGCGTAAGCTAAAGCAATTATGGAGTTCACCAGAAAAATGCAGTCCTTAATTAGCTTTACAATGCGAAGGAAATGAATTACAAACTAACTGTGTAATTCATGACTTGCATCCAGTTAATTTGACCTGATGATGCATGAAGCTCCACTTCCCTTCTGTTTGTGGTTAAACACAATGTTTACCTCAATACAACTCAACCTGGCTGAGATGGGAAGTCATCAAAGACAAAGGTAACCCGAACGGAAGTGAAAGTTGCTCAGAATAATCCTGATGATTTCAGGTTTTGGCTGGAAAAGGTGAAGGGCAGCCAGATTTTTGTTGTTTTGTTGTTGTTTAACAATTCCACTTACTGCAGTCAAAGACCAGTACAGGTAATGAACAAATAAAATTTAAGACAGCGAATAATAATAATAATAATAATAATAATAATAATAATAATAATAATAATAATAATAATAATAATAATAATAATAATAATAATAATAATAAAGTTGGAAGGGACCTTGGAGGTCATCTAGTCCAACCCCCTGCTCTGGCAGGAAACCTTATACCATTTCAGGCAAATGGCTGTCCAGTCTCTTCTTAAAAGCCTCCAGTGTTGGAGCATTCACCACCTCTGCAGGCAGGTTGTCCCACTGGTTAATTGTTCTAACTGTCAGGAAGTTTCTCCTTAGTTCTAGGTTACTTCTCTCCTTGACTAGTTTCCATCCGTTGCTTCTTGTCCTGCTTTCAGGTGCTTTGGAGAATAGCTTTGGAGAATGATAAAGGATACAGAGAGGTCAGTATATCCAGGGCAAGCTCCAATCTTCCTGTCATCACTACACAACAGATATATTGTCACTGTTGCCAACAACCAGGTATCTCTCTTGGCCACAGATAAGCCACGTCTGATGCTAGTCCAGAAATGGTTGACTTCTTAGGCTCCATCTACTCCAAGGCCAATGGTGAAGAATGGAAGAGTTCAAACTTGCTGAGAGAACCAACTTTGTGTCACTAGAAGAATGAAGAGCTTAGATTTTCAGACCTTTCTTTATACCTCCCAGCAATCCAGCAAGGCTATTACTTATGGGTGCAGGGAGTTATAGCTCAGCAAACTATAGAAGATCATGGATTCCCAAGCATTCCCAGGAACCTACGTAGTTCTACGCACATCTTGGAGTCTTGGAGTCCTAGTGGACAATCCCTTAAATACGAGCCAGCCGTGTGCTGCAGCTGCCAAAAAAGCCAACACAGTGCTAGGCTGCATTAACAGAGGGACAGAATCAAGATCACGTGAAGTATTAATACCACTTTACAAGGCGTTGGTAAGGCCACACTTGGAATACTGCATCCAGTTTTGGTCACCACGATGTAAAAAAGATGTTGAGACTCTAGAAAGAGTACAGAGAAGAGCAACAAAGATGATCAGGGGACTGGAGGCTAAAACATATGAAGAACGGTTGCTGGAATTGGGGATGTCTAGTCTAATGAAGAGAAGGATGAGGGGAGACATGACTAGGACTAGGGTTGACATGATAGCAGTCTTCCAATATCTCAGGGGCTGCCTCAAAGAAGAGGGAGTCAAGCTGTTCTCCAAAGCACCTGAGGGCAGGACAAGAAGCAACAGATGGAAACTAATCAAGGAGAGAAGCAACGTGGAACTAAGGAGGAATTTCCTGACAGTTAGAACAATCGATCAGTGGAACAACTTGCCTCCAGAGGCTGTGAAGGCTCCAACACTGGAGGTTTTTAAGAAGAGATTGGACAGCCATTTGTCTGAAATGGTATAGGGTTTCCTTCCTGAGCAGGGGGTTGGACTAGATGACCTCCAAGGTACCTTCAGACATTATTATCATTATCATTATCATACTCTTACATTGATTGACTACTCTTTTTCTCACACCAGTAGGGCTACAAAACCTACCGGTTTAAGCACGGACTTTGCTCTGGTTAGCATCTGAATCCAAATTGAAGTCAATATGGGCTTCCAAGATGAAGTCCATATTGAGAGCTTCCACATTATATTACGGTATTATATATGCTTCTCAAGATTAAGATCGGTCCAAAATAAAAAACAAACAAACTGCTTTGAGCTGAGCCTGCGTCCTGGTGGCTTCACCCCCTGGTCATGTTTGCAGTGAGCTTCTCTCTCTCTCCCTGAAAATCAGAAGTTAATTTTGAATGGGTAGAAGATCTTGCTTTGAAGTTAATTTAGGACTACCAGATTTGGCTTGCAGTAATTCAGCTGACTATCAGCTAGAGATGAAGAACAGTCTAACTCTTTGCTACCAACTGGTGGCCCATCCTGAACCCTGCTGTCCATACTTGGTAGTCTTCTTTAATTATAAGCCCATTTTATGCTGCCTCTACGGAATTTAGAATAGAACAGAACAGAACAGAACAGAATAGAATAATGAGTAGAATAGAATAGAATAGAATAGAATAGAATAGAATAGAATAGAATAGAATAGAATAGAATAGAATAGAATAGAATAGAATACAGTAGAGTAGAGTAGAATAGAACAGAACAGAACAGAACAGAACAGAATAGAATAGAATAGAATAGAATAGAATAGAATAGAATAGAATAGAATAGAATAGAAAATGGAATGGAATAGAATAGAATAGAACAGAATAGAACAGAATAAAATAGAAGAATAGAGGATGGGATGGAATAGAATAGAATAGAATAGAATAGAATAGAATAGAATAGAATAGAATAGAATAGAATAGAATAGAATAGAATAGAATAGAATAGAATAGAATAGAATAGAATAGAATAGAACTGGAAGGGACCTTGGAGGTCTTCTAGTCGAGCCCCCTGCTCAAGCAGGAGAACCTATACCGTTTCAGACAAGTGACTGTCTAGCCTCTTCTTAAAAATGTCCAGTGATGGAGCACCCACGTAAGCTGCTCCACTGGTTAATTGTCCTCACTGTCTGGAACTTTCTTCTTAGTTCCAGGCTGCTTCTCTCTTTGGTCAATTTCCAACCATTGTTTCCTGTCCTTCCCTCTGGTGGTCTAGTGAACAACCTGGCCCCCTCTGCCTTGTGGCAGCCCCTCAAATACTGGAATACTGCTATCATGTCTCCCCTATTTCCTCTTTTCTTTAGACTGGCTAGACCTGTGGTGGCAAACCTATGGTACATGTGCCACAGGTGGCATGCAGAGCCCTCTCTGTGGGCACGTGCGCCGTCGCCCAACTCCTAAGCCTTCAGCTGGCTTTTATAAAACCTTTTCGCTTTAGGCCTCTGCTGCCGTGTGCAAAAAAAAATGGCGATGTCCATTTTGCTCTATGTCTTTGAGTTCCTAAGTGGAATTTTCAGCCAATGGGATTTTCCCATGTATTTCACCAGGAAACATAGATAAGGCAGGCTAGAAAAGTCAGTGCCTTCCTAACCATACCCAAGCACCCTGAATTTGTTGGTGATGTCTATTTTGCTCTATGAGTTCATGGTGATCTAACCCTAACCCTAAGTGGAATTTTCCGCCAATGGGATTTTCCCATGTGGTTTACCAGGAAACATAGATAGGGCAGGCTAGAAAAGTCAGTGCCCTCCTAACCATACCCAAGAACTCCGAGTTTGTTGGCAATGTCCATTTTGCTCTCTGCATTCATGGTGACCTAACCTAACCCTAAGTGGAATTTTCCTCTAATGGTGGAGGAAGTCCATGGTAGCAAACCTATGGGACGTGTGCCACAGGTGGCATGCAGAGCCCTCTCAGTGGGCACGTGCACCGTTGCCCCAGACCTAGGCCTTCAGCTGGCTTTTATAAAACCTTTTCGCTTTAGCCCTCCCCCACTGTGTGCAAAGAAAAAAAAGGTTTAGTCAATCAATTTCAACTCCTCATGGTAAAAAAAAGATCTTGCAAAGTTGGAATTAATTGATTGAAATTTTTAGTCCCACCCAGTCTGCTGTTACCACCACAGCGACACCCACCCAATGGGCCATGCCCACCTGGCACCCAATGATACATAAGTGGGTTTTGGGTCGCAGTTTGGGCACTCAGTCTCTAAAAAGTTTGCCATCCTTGGGCCAGACCCAAGTCCTGCAACCGTTCTTCATATGTTTTAGTCTCCAGGCCTTTGATCATCTTAGTTGCTCTTCACTGATTTTTTTTCCCAAACTCTCAACATCTTTTTTGTGATATGGTGACCAAAATTGGCTGCAGTATTTCAGGTGTGGCCTTACTAGGGCTTTATAAAGCAGTATAAATTAGAAATACATAATGGCAGTAATTAATGTTGGAAACTGCAGTCATGCCTGTACATTTAATTCCGGGATTTTTAAAACATTCTATTTTAGAAGTACTTTGTTTGTTTTGAGTTGTTGTGCTTTCTGACAGAGATGTTTTCTGATGATGTTGACGCCTCGGTGTTATCACCACTATCCATTAATGATTCAGTAAATTAATTTAATTAAATGCTTCAGCTTCCTAAAGCCTACATTTCTAATATGAACGATAAACAAACAGGAGGAAGGATTTGAATTTGAATTAAGTGCAAGCTCCTCCATTTCAGTGTGTCTCTGTGGTTATTTTTGAAAAGATTTGGGAGTGGAATCTCTCTCTCTCTCTCTCTCTCTCTCTCTTTTGCGATTTGTGGGTGTAGGAAAATTTCCCCGCTTGGATTAATATTTTTTCATTGGCAATCATAGCTGTGTGTTTGGACGCAAATTTATGCAATCTATCTTGATGCAATCTTTGAAAAAGAAGCAAGATATCCTGAATGGAAATTACTTAGACTGCAGCTTAGATATCACTGCTGGCTTCATCTGTATAGTTCTAAGTCTACTCAAAATGCCCTGACTCTGTATGATGGAAACAAACAAAAAGATTGAACCTCAACTTGTGTGGTTTTCATAGACAGATTCATAGTCTTCTCAAGGACAATTGTTGAAGTGGTTCACCCTTGTTATCTCCTGCAGTGTTTTTTTTTCAGTCTAGCCCTCAATCCTTGGATGTTCACTAATTCAGAATCAGAATAAAGCTGGAAGGGACCTTGGAGGTCTTCTAGTCCAGCCCCCTGCTCAAGCATCCTGGGTCTGGTCCCCCCCCCACTTTTGAAGATGGGAACCACATCAGCTCTTTTCCAATTCTCTGGTAGTTCCCCAGTGCTCTAAGATATTTTAAAGATATGATACAATGGTTCTGAGATAACATGTGCCAGCTCCTTCAGCATTCTGGGGTGTAATCCAGATTTGGGTTTTGAGCCTTGGTGGAGCAGTGGACTAATGCCTCCTTAAGTAACACCAGCTGCCTGCAATTATTGCAGGTTCGCATCCCACCAGGCTCAAGGTTGACTCAGCCTTCCATCCTTCCGAGGTAGGTAAAATGAGGACCCAGATTGTTGGGGGCAATTAAGCTGACTTTGTAATAATGCCACTTGGGGGGGGGGTGAAAGCCCTAATAAGCAGGCATATACATAGAATGAAGGCTATTGCTAAGCTTGTAAGCCACCCTGAGTCTTCGGAGAAGGGCGGGATATAAATGGAATTAAAATAAATAAAAAATAAAATTATTTATCTAATGTATTCTTATTTTATTGCCCTGTACACCGCCCTGAGTCCTCTAGGAGTAGGGCGGTATATAAATCAAATAAATAAATAAATAAATAAAGTTTCTCCTATTCTAACACTAAGTCCCAATCCAGCTTTGAACCCAAGGTCAAACAAGACCATCCAAATGCTTCCAGTTCTTAAAGACGATGGAAAAGGAGATAGATGAAGACTGAAGCAAAAGTGATCTTTTGCACAGATCTTTTCGTCTACTTGAGACGGCTCATATACCAGGCACGATGGCCCCAAATCTCTCTATTTTTTTAAATGCCAAAAGAAATCTCCCTGAATCCTTAATCTCTTTTCTTTGGAAATATTTCTTCATCATCGTGATGAGCTACTCGGAGTGAATAAACCAAGTGATTAAACATTCTGTCTAGAGTCGGATGTAATTAGCTATGTAAAATAGAGCTAATAAAGATGTTAATGGAATTTTTCCTTGGGGTCTGGAAAGAAGGAATGGGTTTTAGACTTACATAAAAAAGAATGCACAGCGCTACTGGGTCCCTTTCCCTCTGGACCTCATGTTTTAGCTTTGTAATTAATTGCATAAAAGTTTTGCAATTTGACAGGCAGATTAACTTTTAGCTTGGCTTGATGGTGGCTTCAATATTCTATTAATAATCATCTCCTCTCTCTCTGTGGTCTCTTGGTGGTCTCTGATGTTCCTTGCCAAGAGAAGAATTCTGGTATTTATTTTTTTTGGCATGATTCAGCTTCTCTAGAATCAAGCAGATCATAACTTAATCTCCTCCTTTTCCGTTTCCTCCTCCTCCATTATTATGAAAACATTTTCTTCTTCTCCTTCTCCATTATGAAAACATTTTATCCTTCTCCTCCTCCTTCTCCATTATTATGAAAACACTTTCTCCTTCTCATTCTCCTCCTTCTCCTGCTCCTTCTCCTTGCAAGATAAACCAGAGGACCAAGGAAACATGGCCAGAAGAGCTAATTCTATTTTATTATAAGTTTACATTAACAGGATCTTATAAGTCTGAAAGTATATCTCTCCCCCTGATCCCTTTACAACTCCAACTCCTCCTCCTCCTCTTCCTCGTCCTCCTCCTCCTCCCATGGTTTCCTAACCTTGTCAACGTTAAGACACGTGAACTTCAACTCCCAGTATTCGCATCAATTGGCACGCTGGCTTTGCAATTCTAGGATATGAAGTTTGCACATTTGGAAATGGCCAAGGTTGGGAAACACTGCCTAAAGCAGGGGTAGGCAACCTCGGCTCTTTTATGACTCATGGACTTCAACTCCCAGAATTCCTGAGTCAGCTGACTCAGGAATTCTGGGAGTTGAAGTTCATGAGTCATAAAAGAGCCGAGGTTGCCTACCCCTGGCCTAGAGGTTTCTTGGAGAAAATAAGCATCCTTAAGAAGGCAATACTTTACTCAACATTAGGAAAGGGAAAAAAAAATCTTGGTTCTGTGATAGAAAAAAAGATCATTAAGGCCAGTGCATTACCCCTGAAGAAGAAAGAATTGCCCGTAGAAACCAAACGAAGAAAAAAATTCAGAGCTAAGAACGTGTTATCATTTTCAGAAAACTATTCGCTTCTCTGATGTGCACAAAGCAATTTGATGATTTAATTACCAATGAGAATGGCTTTTGAGTGGGACACCACGGAGAATGCTGATTAGTTTGCACACATAGACAATTGAAAGCAAAAAAAAAAAAAGAGAGAGAGCAAAATTTCCAGTATCTTCACGTGAACTGACTCCAGGATCCTAAAGCTCCTTGAGTCAACAACAATATGTTCTCCGTAAGAAGCTCAGATTTTTCCTTAATAATTTCCTATCTGAAGCGCAGCAGAGAACTTGGAGAGAGAGAGAGAGAGAGAGAGAGAGAGAGAGAGAGAGAGAGGGAGAGAGAGAGAGAGAGAGAGAGAGAAAGAGAGAGAGAGAGAGAGAGAGAAAGAGAGAGAAAGAGAAAGAGAGAGAGAGAGAAAGAGAGAGAGAGAGAGAGAGAGAAAGAGAAAGAGAGAGAGAAAGAGAGAGAGAGAGAGAGAGAGAAAGGGAGAGAGGGAGAGTGTGTGTGTGTCCTTGTTTACTTTGACCTTCTTTTGACCTTCTTTCCTCCTGAACAACACTGGAGATTACACCTAAGACTTTCTGAATGTCAAGAATATGTTTTTGAACTCACCTTGCAACCTTCCATCATACTACAACAACTCACAAGTAGCTGAGACATGCCTGGCCAACCTGGATTCCATTTACTGGTGTGTGTGTGTTTTTTAACAGAGGTTCTTTTTTTTCTTTTTTCTTTTGGAAAAGAGCATCGTGACATTCTGAAACAGCGAGCTTGTTGAAAAGTATATTCGCCTTCTCCTGAGATGCCTTCAGAAGTTGCGGGTTTTTAAGAAGAGATTGGACAGCCATTTTGCCTTAAATGGTATAAGGGCTTCTGCCTGAGAAAGGGGTTGGATCAATCGATCAGAATAGAGCTTGGAGGTCTTCTAGCCTAACCCCCTGCTCAAGCAGAAGACCCTATACCATTTCATGCAAATGCTTGTCCAATCTCTTCTTTAAAAATCCCAGTGTTGGAGCACCCATAACTTCTGGAGGCAAGTTGTTCCACTGGTTAATTGTCCTCACTGTTAGGAAGTTTCTCCTTTATGCCAGATTGCTTCGCTCCTTGTTTAGTTTCCATCCATTGTTTCTCGTCCTGCCTTCTGGAGCTTTGGAAGTATGTTGACCCCCCCCATCCTCTTTGTGGCAGCCCCTCAAATAATGCTATTATATCACCCCTAGCCCTTCTTTTTTTGTAGACTAAAGGTAAAGGTAAAGGTTCCCCCGCACATGCATGCTAGTCGTTTCCGACTCTAGGGGCCGGTGCTCATCTCCGTTTCAAAGCCGAAGAGCCAGCGCTTGTCCGAGGACGTCTCCGTGGTCATGTGGCCGGCATGACTAGACGCCAAAGGCGCACGGAACGCTGTTACCTTCCCACCGTAGTGGTCCCTATTTTTCTACTTGCATTTTTACGTGCTTTCGAACTGCTAGGTTGGCAGAAGCTGGGACAAGTAACAGGCGCTCACTCTGTTACGCGGCACTCGGGATTCGAACCGCCAAACTGCCGACCTTCTGATCGACAAGCTCAGCGTCCTAACCCACTGAGCCACCGCGTCCCTACTTTTGTAGACTAGCCATACCCAATTCTTACAATTCTTCATATGTTTTAGTCTCCAGGTCCTTAATCATCTTAGTTGCTCTCCTTTGCACTTTTCTCAAATTCTCAACATATTTTTTTATATTGTGGTGACTAAAACTGGATGCACTATTCCAGGTGTGGTCTTACTAAGCCTTTACAAAGAGGTACTAATACTTCACGGGATTTTGATTCTGTGCTTCTAGTTTGTGCAACTAAGGATTGTGTTAGCTTTTTTGGCTGCTGCCAGAAGATCTCTGAGGTCCCTTTCCAATACTATTCTATTGGATTGATCTACAAGAACTCTCCAATTTTCTTTTGAATCAAGCATTTCCCATCTCAGTTACTTCAACAATCAATTAATATCCTTTCACCTCCTTCCCCTGACCACCCCAAATGCAGTCAAGCAGCAGTAAGATGGGGTTGTACAGATACACTACTACTCAACATAATTTATCATCAGTTATCAAAAGTGGGAGGGGGGGGAACTGCCCTTTGAAGAAATCAGTGAAAAAGCCATTACATTTGTAATTTAGGGCTTTGATGCAACCACAAACTAGCCAGCTAAAATGATTACCAATAGCAAATAAGATATGTATGGTGATTGAAGGCAGGTGCAACTGTCTCCATTCGGTGTTTTCGCTGTTTGTCATTACTGATGTTGACAATGGTGATAACTGAGTTTCTTGGGAATGGGCTTACTTAGTTGAGCCCTTTCCCCCCAGCATTGGAAGCCAAAGGCATTTTAAGAAGTCCTCTCGTATTATTCAGCAGCAAAAACCATGCCAAAATCTTGGGTTGTTTCTAGAGTGGATGTACACTTGAACTAGCTATGGGGAACTTTTGCTTATTTATTTTGAGGGCAGAGGAGTGACATAAGATGTGATAGAGGTTATTCAAACATCTAATGCCATCTAATATGGCATGGGTGTAATATCATTATCCTTCTCATCTTTTCTACTACCTCCTCTTATTGGTATCATATTATGATTATTATTACTCTGTTGCTTTGCATGTACATTGAGAGCTTCTGCACTGGAGACAGATTCCTTGTGTATTTAATCACACTTGGCCAAATAAAAAAATCTATTCCTATTCTATTCTATTCTATTCTATTCTATTCTATTCTATTCTATTCTATTCTATTCTATTCTATTCTATTCTATTCTATTCTATTCTATTAATTCTACATTCTACATTCTATTCTATTCTTACTCTCTATTCTATTCTATTCTATTCTATTCTATTCTATTCTATTCTATTCTATTCTATTAATTCTACATTCTATTCTATTCTTACTCTCTATTCTATTCTATTCTATTCTATTCTATTCTATTCTATTCTATTCTATTCTATTCTATTCTATTCTATTCTATTCTATTCTTACTCTACATTCTATTCTATTCTATTCTATTCTATTCTATTCTATTCTATTCTATTCTATTCTATTCTATTCTATTCTATTCTATTCTATTCTACATTCTATTTTATTCTTACTCTATATTCTATTCTATTCTATTCTATTCTATTCTATTCTATTCTATTCTATTCTATTCTATTCTATTCTATTCTATTCTATTCTATTCTTAAATTTTCTCACCCTCAGTTGGGTAAAGAACAGATTAAAGCTTTCCTCTCCTTGCTGTTCATCTAATTGCTTATACTGGGATGCCTAATGAAGTTAGGACATTGGTCTTTCCACATTCTGCTTTATTAATGCTGCTGTCATTTGATATCAATTTTCATCTCAGTTTATAACCGCGTTCATAACCCAGTCTCATATCCTTCAATATTTTTCTCCTAATCATAAGGACGAAAGATTGATTTGGAAAAGAAGAAAGATGAATGCTCAGCGGCTCGAGATGGTTTCAAAGACATGATTAATGGGCTGAAGAGAGGATCACCAGTCCGAGATTTAAATAAACCCAAACGGTGGTCTATTAGCCCTAATCAGAGGATGTGAAATTTGTTAATTGTGATTCATGACTGCCAACGCGCACAGTCTTCAAGAGGTCCATTCAGTCCTGTTTGTAAATAGTCAAAGGGAGATATTCTTTCACCTTTTCAATGAGAAACATCGGGAGCAACTGAAATGGCTTCCTTCTGTGACTTGCCTAGGCAAACAATGCTGTGAAGCATTGAGGTTATTTATGCCCTAACTAGAATTATTTAGCACTGCAGTCTTGTGTTTTAATAAAAAAAAATATGCTTAGAAGTCTTTCCCTCCGCCTCTCTTTTGCTTTTCATTCTCTACCACCTTTTAAGAGAAGGGTGACTTTATTTAAAATGCAAGTTAAAAATCAGTCTGGGATGTGTTCATTTAGCTTTAAATCTCCACTTTAGTGCCATCCAAAAGGATTTCATTGCCTGGAAGAAGCAAAGGGCTGTTAATGTAACTCTTTGTTATCTGCTTCTCCCCCCCCCCCCCAGCATGGAAAGGCTAT
The DNA here is from genome assembly GCF_964194415.1 of Vipera berus. Lineage (NCBI taxonomy): Eukaryota > Metazoa > Chordata > Lepidosauria > Squamata > Viperidae > Vipera > Vipera berus. The sequence continues at coordinate 6,110,299 of NC_138217.1, read as the reverse complement.
AGTTCAGCCAAAGAGCAGCTGCAGGGAATGCAAAAAATCCCAGGGAACAATCCCCAGCATTTCCAGTGTGTTCCAGTCATGTGTCAAATAGCACCTCCTAATTTAATGCCTAGCAAGAGTATGATTTGACAGAATAACAGAATACCAGAGTTGGAAGGGACCTTGGAGGTCTTCTAGTTCAACCCCCCTACTCATGGCAGGAAAACCTATACCATTCCAGACAAATGGCAGTGGATTTCTTGAAAATCTTCAGTGTTGGAGCACTGTCAACCTCTGAAGGCAAGCCCTTCCTTCCTTCCTTCCTTCCTTCCTTCCTTCCTTCCTTCCTTCCTTCCTTCCTTCCTTCCTTCCTTCCTATCTATCTATCTATCTATCTATCTATCTATCTATCTATCTATCTACCTAAAGGGATGTGGTGGCTCAGTGGGTTAGGACGCTGAGCTTGTCGATCAGAAGATCGGCAGTTTGGCGGGTCGAATCCCGAGTGCCATATAACAGAGTGAGCACCTGTTACTCGTCCCAGCTTCTGCCAACCTAGCAGTTCGAAAGCACGTAAAAACGCAAGTAGAAAAATAGGGACCACTCCGGTGGGAAGGTAACAGCGTTCCGTGCGCCTTTGGCGTCTAGTCATGCTGGCCACATGACCACGGAGACGTCCTCGGACAAGCGCTGGCTCTTCGGCTTTGAAACGGAGATGAGCACTGGCCCTTAGAGTCAGAAACGACTAGCATGCATGTGCGGGGGAACCTTTACCTTTATCTATCTATCTATCTATCTATCTATTTATCTATCTATCTTCATCTTCATCACATCATCTTTATCTTTGTCATCTTCCTCTTCTCCCTCATTATCATCCTCAGCAGCAGCAGCAGCATTGCCGACTGAGTTATTCTGTGAAAAGGAACAGGTTAAGTTTCATTAGAGACTCCACTGATTATCAAGGCAAATTTCCTGTTTTTAAAATACCAGCCAACCGAATAGCCTTTTTTCCTGGCCCTGCTTGACCATATATTTTCTGCTCGCAAAAGGTTGCAATTAGCTTCTGCAATTTTTGCTCAGGATATTCCCTAGCAAGAGAACAAAACCATGATTTGGGAGCAATCTATTTCTCTATTAGAGCCATTCATCCTTTTTTTGAAAAAAAAAAACCATAAAGTTCAGGGATTTTAGCAGAACAAAGGCGATGCCTCCTCAGGCAATTATGGGGTCACATGCTCAATTTGGACATCGTCCAAGTCTTTAAAATAAAAAAAGGAAGGAAGGAAGAAAGAAAGGCAAATAAATATGAATGGGGATGAAACAGCCAGTTTCACATCCCGTTTGGGTTTCCACAGTGGAATGGTCACCGAACAAATAGTTGTGACTTCAGAATGACTTGTAATGCATTCAGTTTCACAGCTACTACAATTGTTGGCCAAGCAGGGACAAAAAGAGCCAGAGAAATGACTGAAGCCTGGGAAATGGGAGCTTTTGCCGGTCAACAGGAGTGCTGATTTACCACCAGCTTATCAGGAGATGAGGGCACAGCGGCACCAGGAAACAACAATCAACAACTTAATAGCCAGCCATCAACACCCTAATTAACAACCAAAATGCTACACACAACCAGGCACCATGTAAATACAATGTGTAGAACAGCTCAGTGCACCTATTCTGGAGAGAGAGAGAAATTCCCTTATGATAGGCTCCAGCATGGCATGAAAGCTGGAGAGAATAAACCTTTGATCCCAAGGACCGATTCAGATTAGATCCTGCAACTACATGTAATGTGTTGCATGGCAATGCTTATCAAGGATAGTAGCACCAGAGCTTCTGAAGGGCTTTGCATATGTGCAGAACACACAGCCATTGTGCTGTTTAGAAAAGGGACATCCTTTCATCATTTTTGGTCACCATGATGTAAAAAAGATGTTGAGAATCTAGAAAGAGTGCAGAGAAGAGCAACAAAGATGATCAGGGGACTGGAGACTAAAACGTATAAGGAACGGTTGATGGAATGGGTATGTCAAGTTTAATGAAGAGAAGGACGAGGGGTGACATGATAGCACTCTTCCAGTATTTGAGGGGCTGCTATAAAGAAGAGGGGGTCAAGCTATTCTTCAAAGCACCTGAAGGCGGGACAAGAAGCAACAGACAGAAACTCATCAAGGAGAGAAGCAACCTGGAACTAAGGAGACATTTCCTGACAGTGAGAACAATTAACCAGTGGAACAATCTGCCTCCAGAAGTAGTGAACGCTCCAACACTGGAAGATTTAAAGACAAGATTGGACAACCATTTGTCTGAAATGGTATAGGGCTTCCTACCTGAGCAGGGGGTTGGACTAGAAGACCTCCAAGCTCCCTTCCAACTCTGTTATTCTATTATATTCTTTTAAAGGAAACTTTACCTGAATTTTCAATGAATGTTTTTAAAAAATGGAATAGAAAAATCTTTGATCTCTGGAGAAAGAAAAGAGAAGAGGTCAACCGACAACACGGCCATGGTTACATCACTGAAAGACCTTTCCAAGGACTTTCAAAGGCTAAGAGTCGCTTAATGTGGCACCTAGTCAGTCAAAATCTTTGAAGAACTCTTGAGGACTTTATGGACGCATCCATATTATTTTCTTGGAAAAAAACATGGAACTTTTGGAATGGATTTTCAACTTCCCAGTGTAGTCTCCTCCCAAATACAAATTAGATCTTATCTTCCTTGACTTTCTGAGATCTTCTAAGGCCCCTCATGTGTTCCCATTGAGCTCAATGGATGGAGTAGACTGGTCCTTCAAAAATCAACCCAGCTTTGGTGTTTCTATTGAATGGGGGTGTGTTTTTAGCATTCACCTATTTTTTCCCCCCACCATCCATTTGTCTGTATTTTAACTTTCACAAGAAAAGTGGAGAAAGAAATATATTTTCCTGACTGCAATTTCATTGATAAACTGTATTTATAGAGTGACTGATATATATGAACATTAGAGCTCTTTCAGAAGCAGCAGGGGAAGATAAAATAAAATAGAGATTTTTCAGTGATTCCAAAAATATATATTAAAAATAGAAATTCTACTACTGCCTGGTTCCATCCTGGACTGTCTTTGCTTCTTATTTTGCAAAGTATTGGTAATCTCGGAAAGATAGGTATTTATTTGCTTATGTTACTGAATAGGACTGATAATGCATGTGAAGAAAAAAAAGAAGAAGATTATTACTGGAGCCAAAAAGAGATGTTGCTGTATTTATAGATTGATCAACCCTGCTTGAATTCAACACGAAATGTAATGTTGGAAAAATGAATAACGGAGCTTACAAACCTCGGAACCATCAGAGAGAAACGGGGGGGGGGGGAAGGAGGGGGGGGAGGCAGCATCGAAAGGGAGAAAGGGACAAGATGAAGTGGGATAGGTGTTATTGTCAGGAATTTTAATATACGGTAAAGCATTTTTGTCCCTAAGATGTCATAGAAGAAGGATGTTTTGCATTTGAATGTAACTTTTATTTGACAAAAAATATTTTTTTTCTGATTTTATTGGCTTTGTAACAGGCTACCCTTCTTTTTTCCTTCCCTTGCCCTTCCCTTCCCTCAGTCTCTCTTTCTCTCCCACACCTTTCTCCCTTTCTCATTCTCTCCCTCCCTCCCTCCCCCTCCCTCCCATTTAATTCTCCTTCCTTCCTTCCTTCCTTCCTTCCTTCCTTCCTTCCTTCCTTCCTTCCTTCCTCCCTCCCTCCCTCCCTCCCTCTCTCCTTCCCATTTCTTTCTCCTTCCTTCCTTCCTTCCTTCCTTCCTTCCTTCCTTCCTCCCTCCCTCCCTCCCTCCCTCCCTCTCTCCTTCCCATTTCTTTCTCCTTCCTTCCTTCCTTCCTCCCTCCCTCTCCTTCCCATTTCTTTCTCCTTCCTTCCTTCCTTCCTTCCTTCCTTCCTTCCTCCCTCCCTCCCTCCCTCCCTCCCTCTCTCCTTCCCATTTCTTTCTCCTTCCTTCCTTCCTTCCTTCCTCCCTCCCTCCCTCCCTCCCTCCCATTTCTTTCTCCTTCCTTCCTTCCTTCCTTCCTTCCTTCCTTCCTTCCTTCCTTCCTTCCTTCCTTCCTTCCTCCCTCCCTCCCTCCCTCCCTCCCTCCCTCCCATTTCTTTCTCCTTCCTTCCTTCCTTCCTTCCTTCCTTCCTTCCTTCCTTCCTTCCTTCCTTCCTTCCTTCCTTCCTTCCTTCCTTCCTTTTCCTTCCCCTCTCCCTCCCTCCCCCAGCTTTCTGCTTCCCCCCTTCCCTTCCCTGTCAAGCGGTCCCACATTTCAAAGGCCAGAGCAAAAATGACAATAATTACTTGGCTGCTTTTTTTCAAAAAAAAAAAGGGGTGGGGGTGGGGGAAGAATCTACCGCAAAACTTTCCTCAAGGGAGATCTAAAAAAGTCAGAAGAACCCAAATGTAAAGAAAACAGAGGCGGAAAACGGGTCAAGGGATCCAGCGATGGAGAACCAGAAGATGGAACGAATAAGCAGAAAACCTTTTGAACGATTTGCACATCTGCACTTCAGTCCTTCACGTCTTTCCTCTTTAAAGCTGAAGGAAGATTTGGTCCGGATTTCCAAGTGGGCAACTCGTTCCCAAAAGCTTCTCTAGCTTCTTCTCCTTGGGGAGTGGGGGGGGGGAGGGCTTTGGTTGGATTAATTACTGCCAGAAAGATCTGCCTTTGGGATGCTTTTATTGATTTCTACTTAGTGCTAGGGAACTCTGCTAACCCTTTGAAGCTGGAGCATGTTTAGATGAGGCAGACCAATTTTTTTCTCGCCTTGGTTTTAATTAGAGGCGCAGCCGTACTCTGGGTTGTATCTTGTTGGACCTCAAGGCATCTCTCTCTCTCTCTCTCTCTCTCTCTCTCTCTCTCTCTCTCCCTCCCTCCCTCTCCCTCCCTCTCTCTCTCTCTCTCTCTCTCTCTCTCTCTCTCTCCCTCCCTCCCTCTCCCTCCCTCTCTCTCTCTCTCTCTCTCTCTCTCTCTGGGTTATTGTTTTTGTTGGGGTTTTTTGATGGTGTTTTTTTTTAGAAGAAATTGGTTTATGAGAAGCTCATTAAAATGTTGATTGCTGCTTTTTTCAAAGCGGCATTTGGGCTTTGAAAGAAATGGGTGTTGTGGAAAAAATACAACGGGGATTTCTCTCCTTGTCACTTGGAAAAGACTGCTCAGTCTTCAGCTTGTATTTTCCGCCGGCACTCTCGTTATCTTATGAATCTCAGCTCAACTAATTGCGGAGTGGGGAGATCTTTTGAGACTCGAGGACATGCCTGGCCATCCTACTTGGGAAGAAGATATCCAAGCAATAGTTGATTAGCAACGGAAGAATAGCAACGTGACGCCGATGCCAAAAATGTACTCTAGGCCACATCTCTACAAAAATATTGACGAGAATTAAAAGTTCACCCTTATTCTGCATTGGTTAGATCCCACCTCCCATTCTGGTGCAATACATCAAAAAGAAAAGAAAAGAAAAAAGAAAAGAAAAGAAAAGAAAAAAGAAAAGAAGAAAAGAAAAGAAAAGATTCCAGTCCACAAAGAGGATCAGGACACTAGGAATGCAGACCTATTAAGGGAAATGAGGCAGTTCTCCTGTTTCTAAAGAGTGGAGAGGTCATTTTGCCTCTCTTCACTGGAGGAACATCCAGCTCAGACAAATTCCAAAAAGAAGACCTTTCTGATAGAAGAGAAGATTTGTAGCTCTGGACTGAACTGTGAAGTCCTCCTTGCCCTCTGAGTTGGGTGGTTTTCTTGCAGGTGTTTCATTATCCAGCTAGGGAAGATCATCAGTGCTACAAGGGGGGAGGAGGAGGAGGAGGAGGAGGAGGAGGAGGAGGAGGAGGAGGAGGAGGAGAAGAAGAAGAAGAAGAAGAAGAAGAAGAAGAAGAAGAAGAAGAAGAAGAGGAGGAGGAGGAGGAGGAGGAGGAGGAGGAGGAGGAAGAGAAGAAAAAGAAGAAGAAGAAGAGTCCCTAGGGAGAAGGGCGGTATACAAATTAAATTAATAAATTAATAATAATAATAATAATAATAATAATAATAATAATAATAATAATAATAATAATAATAATAATAATAATAATAATAATAATAATAATAATAATAATAATAATAATAATAATAATAATAATAAGCAGCCACCACCTGTAGGATCCTTGGTGATCTCTGAGCTTGATGGGTTTCTTGCAGATGTTTCATGTCCCAACTCAGGAACTCAACTGTCTTTCCCCCAAACAAGAGTCATTCTTAAATATTTGTCTCACCTGTGAAAAATAATAAGACTCCCCAGGAAGTATAAGTTGTAATCTTTTATCTCTCACTCTCTCTCCTCCAGTCCTTCTTATCTTTGCCGCTCTAGGCAGGGAACAAATGATTGATATCACTTTGCTATTAACTTTATTCGGTGGCGCTATGCCTTTGAAATATCTCCGTAATGGCATCATGCAGAAGCGACATTTAAATGTGGAAATGCCAACCAGACCTCAATCATCTCTACCCGGAAAATAAAGATGGTATCAGTCAGCCAAAGCCGGGGTGCTTGGCAGTCTTATTAAAGGCAGTTCCTTGGGGAGGCCATTTCTCCTGGGTGAGACATCCATCTGTTTAAAGTCAGGATTACTTTTCGTTTTGACATGATGCTTTGTATGGTGTGGCTAATACCCCAGCCTCTCTCCACTTAATTAAGCTGTAAATTATGTTTTCCCGGATTTGGATGGTGAGGCAGGAGTGAAGGAGAGAAGAAGAGGGAAAGACTGTCTCCTTCCTTCCTTCCTTCCTTCCTTCCTTCCTTCCTTCCTTCCTTCCTCCTTCCCTTCATTTCTTCCTTCTTCCCTCGCTCCTTTCCCCTTCCTTCCCCCTTCCCTTCATTTCTACCTTCTTCCCCCGCTCCTTCCTTCCTTCCTTCCTTCCTTCCTTCCTTCCTTCCTTCCTTCCTTCCTTCCTTCCTTCCTTCCTTCTCCTTTCCTCCCCTCCCCTTCCTTTCCCTCTTCTCTCCTCCCTTCCCTTTCTTCTTTCCTCCTCTTCCTTCATTCCTTCCCCCTCCTTCTTCCTTCCTTCCTTCCTTCCTTCCTTCCTTCCTTCCTTCCTTCCATCCTTCCTTCCTTCCTTCCTTCCTTCCTTCCTCCCTCCCTCCCTCCCTCCCTCCCTCCCTCCCTCCCTCCCTCGTACATTATCTTCTTGTTCTTCAGTTTGTAAATCTTCTTAGTACAAATTAAACAGGGGCTCTGAATCCAGGTGTCACTTCAAATCAATGTTTGCAAAAGCTCTGAGCCATCAGGGAGTAGAAAACAAGACGCGTTGGAAAGTCGCTAATATCGTTCTTTACGTGTCTGTTATTCCACACAGAGTATGTCAGGTTTCTGACTGTGCGCTGCCCAAACTCTCATCAGATTCTGTTACATTCTAGCAAGGATTTATTGCCCTTCCCAAGCTCACGTTCACAGTTCCCCACATCCAGCTGTGACTTAGTACCAGTTTTGGCTATAATCTTTCATTAAGCATTTCTCGTGGTGCATGCCAGAGCGTCATTTTAGGATCTAGGAGACTTTAAAAATAGCTCTTTGTTGTGCCCTTGAAGTCTGTCGGTCAGCAAAGCAAAGTAGCAGCATAGCAAACATCCTCCCATTTTCGCTTTCCTCCCCAAATCACATTCATTTTTATATAAACATTTATGCGTTATGATCTGGTTTTATTGTAGCATTCCCTAGCTTCCACACTAGAGTAAAGGTTCTGATTTGATTATCTACTTGTTGCAAAAATGATTCCTTCCATAAAGAATTCCATAAATATTTATGTGCCTTATTACTTTTTTGGGGGAGCGGGGAGGGAAGGCAGAATTCTCCCTGATTTTTAGCCTATTGAGAATTCTGTGAAGGATTTCTGGTGGGAGAAAACATTTGACCCAGAGGAATCCACGGAAGCTACACGGAACAGACCCGAAACTGGATCCCACACCAAGACGTGAACCAATATGATATGTTGGCTCTTCTCAGAACATCATGCGGATCATCAGGTGTTTTTAGGAATATCCTACCTTTCCATGTAAGACTGCCTCTCCAGTATCTGAGATCTTTGCCCAGGGCAGTCAGGGAAGCAAAAACCACAGACTTCAATAAGAAACTTGAGATAGGAAAAAAAATATCAGGCTGAGCATGACAGGTGGAGTCAAGAGAGGAATCATCCTAGAGTTGTTATGTTCCCACAAGAATCTAGTCAAACAATGGTCAGCACTAAATTGGAGCTCAATGGAATTCAAAAGAGCTTGATTTAGTTTGTGGGAACATAACAATTCTAGACCGGTTCCCTCCCTTGACTCCACCCTCCACAGCTTCTGCCTGTCCTTCTCTTACAGTTGTTCTGTTAGACCTTCTGGCTAAACCAGGCAGGAAACATGGTTAGATAAACTAATTCTACTTTATTATAAGGCTACATCAACAGACTCTTTCAAGGCTGAAGGTGTAAACTTTCCATTCCCATTTCTAACCACCTGTTGTGATTCAGTGTCACCCTGTGCTCCCAGCAGCTGAGTCCGATGAATCTGAGGAGGAGGAGGAGGAGGGGTTTGGAGAGCCTTTGGTGTCGGAGGGAGGCTCCAATGCACTGCAGGACTCTCAGCCTGGCCTCTCCAGTTGTGTTCCTCATGAGGCTCAGCTGTGTGAGGAGGAGGTGTTGGACTCAGAGGAGTCACAGCTGAATCTGTTCAGAGATGCTAGAAGCAGAAGGCAATCCAGCAGAGCAGAGCAGAGCAGAGAAAATCAATGAGGCAACTCAGTGAAAGGAGGAGAAGGCATTGAGAAGCCGCACCTAGGGACTGGTAATAAAAGGGGAAGGTGTGGGCAGGGCTGGTTGCTGAAGGCAACCGTTTGGAGACATTCTAAGGGAATCCTGGTCTGTTCTGGCTACTTCTGTTTAACTCTTGTTTGTTGACTCTTGTTTGATATTTTGATTCATTTATGGAAGGAAATATTCTGTTGCCTTTTTGTTTGAACTGTAAATAAATTTGGCTTGGGTTTTTCCAGCCTATTGACTGTAAAAAGGAAGAAGGGTTGTCCCTGACACACAAACAGGGCCTGTTGTAGGTTGGAACAGAACACCACCTGAACAATCAAAGCAGGTCCTTCTTCAATTTCTCCCTCTGATTGTTAAGTTACCAAGGGCTTTGGCTTCTCTTATCTAATTGCTTCCTAGGCAGCATCTCTTCCCCTCATCCCCGAAGGTCATCCACACATTCTACGACACGCTTGACCACGAGGTAAAGCAACTCTTTTGCCCCTACAAGATGGCAGATAGTCAAATATAAGAGGCATGTTTTAATATGTCGAACCTCGTGGTAGAGATGCTTACCAAAGTGCAAATTTTAGGACAAAATTCGTATGTGATGTATGGCCTCTTCCCTAAGGGGATCCTTGCATTTTTTTCTGATTTTTATTTTGCAAAATTTAGTCCTGCATTTTCTGTCACAAATAAATTCGAGCATTTATCATTTTGCAACTGAATTGCAAAGTGGAATTCTAAAGGACATTATCACCCACCTACCAACAATTCAACATTTTATTTTAAAGAAAGGAGATGAACATGCATTTTAATCCTTAAATGAAGAACAAGGCAGCGGGAATAAAACATCTTAGCAAAAAGAACGAAATCATGAATTCAGCAAACCAGGGCAATTGTTAAAGAATGTTTTTCTTTTTGAAACATGATGCCAAGTTAGCATCTTATGAACTATTATGTAATGGCAGTTACCCTAATAATAGTTTATTTCACAATCAGAAAAACAGACAGGTCAGAGATAAAACATGGCTTGCCTAGTGGCATTTTCATGTATTATCCTAGCTTGTTCCAATAAGTTAACCTGTGGTTTTTTTTGGTTGGTTGCTAGTTGATTAATTTACCTGCTCACATCGGTCATCAATCACCAACAATACTTTTAAAGGGCATGCAAACCAATGATGGGAACAATCCATATCAGATGTGTCTCCAGAAGGTAAATAAGGATTATGACCTACCACCTTTTCACGAGAAATTCTGCCAGCATAAAATGTTAGAGTTTCAGAATATGTATTGTGTGCCTTTTTTTTATTAAGGCAAGTTGAAATGAATATTCGTGCACCACCTGCTAATATTTCAGCTATCTTTATTCATGGTTTCCCCTCAAATGGGAACTTGTATTCATAAGTTGCACAGAACTTTAAAGGTGCAAGAGAGAAACTGGGCAAAAAGTTACTTTCTTCTATCTTAAACCACCTCCAATGTTCCAATTTCCTGTATCCTATCGGACCAAGGATCCTCCAAGGTTTGCAATTAAAAGGGATCAGGCTTGATTGACTATCAACACGAGCACATTCACATTGCTTTGGTGGAATTCAAACTCACCCTTTTGAAGGTCCACACAAGGGTACAAAGCCATTTGCATCATGATTCTTCTTTTTGACACAGCCCAAATCCTCACGAATTTCTCCGCTTGCCTCAGCCAGGATTTTGTATATGTTATTTTTTTGGCTTGATGTAATGTTCTTATTCTGTTTTTAATCATGATTAGCCCTCATAAAACATGTATTTGAAACGGACACTTACAGATTGTTTACTCAAGCTGTCAAATAAACAAATCAATGAATTGATGAACAAATCAATGAATCAAACAAAATGCTTTTGGGAAGTCCCTTAAAATGTCTTGGGTCATTTTTCTGCAGTGAACTTCTGTTTAAAGAGCCACCTCATTTGACAGAGTGACAGGTTATAATAATCTATGGACTTCTCCACTGTAGAAGTCTTGAACTTGAATTGTCCCAGGAAAGCACCAGAAGGCAAGAGAAGAAGCAATGGATCTGTTATGTGCTCCTGGCTGCTTTCCTTCGTGACCAGAGGCAAGTTCTCCTGATCAATAACCAGCCAAGACACAGTGAAGGCCTTTTGTTTCATTTATTGCAATAAGCAGGGAGAGAAGCTATCATAGCTTGGTTCTCTCCAAAGTTCCAGCCCAAAATATTCCCTTCTTTATATAACCCTGTCCTGGACACCACATCCCTCCTCATTCCCCTGAGGTACTACGAGGTTACACTCTTTCCGACCGCCTTCTACATATTTCCTGCTACAACTAAATCATACATCACATGGGCATTATAATTAGGAGATAATTTATGCAAGGTGCGTCAAATAATAGTCATCAGCTATTAAGCATGCTCAATTGTCTGTTTTGAGTTCTGTGCCCTTTTTTATGACTTCTTAGAACAATAAGGTAGTTCTTGTTTATCCCATTCAGTTAATTTTCCCTGGCTAGCCATTTCCTCTTGCAGCTGTTTTTATAGCTTGTATTCTTCTTTTTCCCACTCTGAAGATCCAGCTATTTTTTTACCTATGTGTCTATCTTGCATCCTCCTTTTATGCTACCATTTCCTTGCTCCCATCCATTGTAGTTTCTTTGACAGGCTTGTTTCTCCACTCAGTAAGTTTCCACTACACAGCAGATTCAATGTTAAATTTTTCTTTCAATATTAAATTTTAAAGACCACTCACTTAATCCCATCAGTTCGAAACCAATAAAGGAGAGAAGCAAACTAGAACTAAGGAGAAACTTCCTGACAGTGAGAACAATTAACCAATGGAACTGCTTGCCTCCAGAAGTTGTAGGTGCGCCATCACTGAAGGCTTTTAAGAAGAGACTGGACAGCCATTTGTCTGGAATGGTATAAAGTCTCCTGCTTGAGCAAGGAGTTGGATTAGAAGACCTCCAAGATCTCTTCCAACTCTGTTGTCCTCTAAATCTGTGGAAAAACTTCACTCAGCTTCAATCCAGTCTTTAAAACATTTAAACTTGTCAGCCACTAATCTGATCAACTCTTCAGACTTGGAGCTGCGACACCAAACAATCACACTCACTGGTTAAAAGTTGCCATTTGAAGAATAGTAATCTCCCACTCACATTCTTCAGGAAATTCATGGTGCCCTTTAAAATATTAGAGTAGAAGAGTAGTAGGTCTTTCCTTCAATTTTCTGCAGATTCCAAAAAGCAAAGCTAGACTCTTTACACACTTCACTTACAGGAGCTGTAAACTCCTTATTCAACCAAGGACAAATTATTTTTCCTTGTAATGTCACAGAGAACCACTAGATGGCAGGAGAGAGATTGGCTTTGTGTTTCAGTCTCCTTGCTGATATCTGGTGGTGGTTTAGAATTATGCACTCATTATTATCAGCCCTTCTTCCGTAGAAGCACACTTTCTTAAATAGAATATATTTCCTAGAGAAGCAATAGAGCAATTTATCAGCTCAAGCTATTCTAAAAGCTTTAGGGAACAGGTTGGGTGATGCATTTTGACATTGTTTCTTAAGTAGACTCATTCTTGTTCTTAATTAAGGTTCCCCAGTGCACCCAAGCAGTGAGCTGTTGCAAAATTTACCCTAAGTAAATTTACTTGAGAGTGATTCTCCTTACCACTGGAGTATTTCATATTTTTTTTTAGATTGTGACTTCTGGAGATATTTTTCATGCACAAGCTATAAAACCTGAAGCTGGATAGCCAAAAGGGACCGTTCTGATTTGAATACTGCCAGCTAATAATCTTCTCCCAGTCTCACACAGGATAAGTAAATGCTCTGATATTAAGCCATTCATTTGCTACCCTCGCTGCTTTGCGAATAATTCTGTTCCCACCCACTCACCCAGCTTCTTGGTGTGGAAAAGATTTGAATCACAGATGGATGCCATTGTGGTATTAACACAAGGAACAAAGAGTTGAAGGAGGCTAACTATATCCCCAGTTTTTATTTCTTTTCGCTTTGTTTTGGAGTAGGGAAAGGCCACTGCTTGCAATTAAGCCAACCAACCATTTCTGGTCTGCAAGAATCAGAGTGATCACTAGAGGGTAGCCAAGGGTTAAACATTTCTGTTGGAGGCCCTCTAGTGATCATCTATGGTAGTTTGCGCCTCTGATACGGAAGCCTCACTAAATATAACTTAATGTGGTGATACCCTGTGCAACATTATATTGGAATTGCATGGTTGCAAAGAAAACGAAGAAGATTAATCCATTTTTTCCCCACCTAGCCTGAGCCTGAATGCATGGATTGATCACAATAGAGAAGCTGTAGTAACTGCACTCATATCAGTAAAATGTAAACATCAGGCTATTTGTTTGGAAAATCATAGGATATAAGCCTTGGAAGAGAACTAGATGATTATCTAGCCTAGTATTTTTTTTAATCTTGGTAGCATTAAGATATATGGACTTCAATTCCCAGAATTCCTCAACCACCAGGGCAATCCTAATATATATGGAGTTCAATTATCGGAATTCCCCAGCCATCACGGTGACCTTAGGATGTTTTCTGTCTTTTTAAAGACCTTCTCCATTTTTCCTTTGGGGAAATATATTCTTTCTTTCTACTATTCTTCAAAATATTTCTTCCCCGTACCCTGTTACTAATTTAACAACAGTAGTGATTCACTTAATAACTGTGGCAAGAAATAGGGCCAACCTCATTTAACAACTGTCTTGCTTAGCAATGGGAATTTTGGGCTCAGTCGTAATCGTAAGTTGGGGGACGACCTGTCTACTGCAAAGCTGAGATTTGAATCCTGTTCTCTCTGCCTCCCTACCTGCCCTGCCAGTTGGGAGGCAGCCCCTGACAAATTAGCTAACGCTGCCATGACAGAAGACCCCTGTAAAGCAATCATTGCTAAACAGATGCGTGAATGTCAAAGGATCTGTTCTTCATTATATATATATAAAAATGCATGCTGAGAGGGACAAAAAATAATCAATTTCTTGGCTATAATACAAGGGCTGAAATGTGCATTTTACTATTAGCCGGAGAAGTGTTGAACTTCTGTCTAAATAGCTATGGATTTTATAGTCATTTTTATTCAATTCAATAAGGTGGTGTTAATTGAAATAGATGGCAGTGTTTCCTCCCGCAAATATATTTAATTTGGCCTCCTTTTAAGCAATTGTAAGGTAACTTTGGCTTTCTTCCTTGAGTGAAATGCTTAAACCTAGAAGACATCTTTCCACAGAGATTTTGCAATTAAGCACACGCCATGCCTAGGTGAGGAAGATCACAATAGTTTTAGTGGTAAAAGACACCAGCCTCTTCTTATTCCTGTACTTTGGCAATTGCAAATAAAATGCAATAGGGAAAAATAGAAAACCAGTTGTGTGTAAGTTCTGGTGTCTTTATTTGTTTCTCTATGTTATTAATTCACACACACACCCCTAAAACTTTATGTGATAGCGTACAAGGTTGTATCAAAATCTTTTTTTTAATGCGATATTTTTCTCAACAGTGGTGCATATGCAAAACGTCGTTTAAAATATTGGTTACCTTTCTATTCCATTTTATCACCTGCTGTTATTTTTGAATGGCGCATTTATATTTTAGCAGCCACATCAGCTAGTGCAGTTAATTGAAAAGCAATCAATGTGAATTTGTTATCTTTTCAGCAGATTATCTTTAATGTTTAGTGCAGGATGGTTTTTGCATGGAATTTAACTCCAGTAGAGGAGCAACTGGGGACAGTCGGCTAATGAAAGGTTTGGAAGAATTCAATGAAGTTAGCACTGGAGATGTTACCTAGCTGGGTCATGAAATGTCTGCAAGGAAACATCTAAACCTGGGGAGCTCCAAGGTCCACACAGTCCTCCTCCTCCTCCTCTACACAACTCCCCTCCCTTCTAGCACTGATGATGTTACCTAGTTGGGTCATGAAATGTCTGCAAGAAAACCTCCAAGCTCAGAGAGCAACAAGGATCCATAGTCCTCCTCCAGCTCCTCTTCCTCCACCTCCACCTCCTCCTCCTCCTCCTCCTCCTCCTCCCCTTCCTCTTATCTCTGCAAACCACACTCTCTTCTAGCACTGATGACTTTACTTAGTTGGGTAATGAAACGTTTGCAAGAAAACCACCAAGCTTGGACAACACCCAGGACCCCACAGTTCAACCCTGAATAATAATAATAATAATAATAATAATAATAATAATAATAATAATAATAATAATAATAATAATAATAATAATAATAATAAGAAGAAGAAGAAGAAGAAGAAGAAGAAGAAGAAGAAGAAGAAGAAGAAGAAGAAGAAGAAGAAGAAGAAGAAGAAGAAGAAGAAGAAGAAGAAGAAGAAGAAGAAGTTGGAGGGGACCTTGGAGGTCATCTAGTCCAACCCCCTGCTCAGGCAGGAAACCCTATACCATTTCAGACAAATGGCTGTCTAGTCTCTTCTTAAAAACCTCCAGTGTTGGAGCCTTCACAGCTTCTGGAGGCAGGTTGTTCCACTGATTAATTGCTCTAACTGTCAGGAAGTTTCTCCTTAGTTCTAGGTTGCTTCTCTCCTTGACTAGTTTCCATCCGTTGCTTCTTGTCCTGCTTTCAGGTGCTTTGGAGAATAGCTTGAGTCTCTCCTCTTTGTGGCTGCCCCTGAGATATTGGAAGGCTGCTATCATGTCCCCCCTTGTCCTTCTCTTCATTAAACTAGACATACCCAATTCCAGCAGCCGTTCCTTATATGTTTTAGCCTTCAGTCCCCTAATCATCTTTGTTGCTCTTCTCTGTACTCTTTCTAGAGTCTCAACATCTTTTTTACATCATGGTGACCAAAACTGGATGCAGTATTCCAAGTGTGGCCTTACCAAGGCGTTGTAAAGTGGTATTACTACTTCACATGATCTTGATTCTATTCCTCTGTTAATGCAGCCTGTACATTTGGTTTTTCTTGCCTAAATGTAGAACCTTACTTTTTTCACCATTGAATTTCATTTTTTTAGATAGTGCCCATTGTTCAAGTCTGTCCAGATCCTCCTGTATCTTAAGCCTGTCTTCTGGAGTGTTGGCTATTCCTGCCAGCTTGGTGTTGTCTGCAAATTTGTGAGTTCCCCATTTATCCCTTAATCCAAATCGTTGATGAAGATGTTGAAGAGCACTGGGCCCAGAACAGAGCCCTGGGGCACCCCACTACATACTTCCCTCCATGTAGATGTGGTTCCATTGAGGACCACACGCTGAGTATGGCCGGTCAGCCAGCTACGAATCCATCTGGTAGTGATTCTGTCTAACCCGCATTTTTCTATCTTATCAAGTAGAAGGTTGTGATCTACTTTATCAAATGCCTTACTGAAATCCAAGTAAATTATATCCAAAGCATTCCTCTGATCCACTAATTTTGTCACTTGGTCAAAGAATGCAACAAGATTTGTCTGGCATGATCTATTTTTGACAAACCCATGTTGATCCGTTGAAGATGCTAAGCTAAAATGACAATAGCGTATTCTCCATTTCCGTAGCAAGCGTTACTGAATAACTAAGCAGCAACCAATATGTGTTTTTTTTCCCTTAATGAACTTTTCCCCCCTCCCCCCCTTGCTTGTTTTTGCAATGCTTATGTCTAATTAAAGCACACAAGGGTATCTTTCCAGGGAGCTTAATTAATTGAAATCTACCGAGAAGTAAAATAATCGCAGGCAATTAAAAAACATTGCGCATCTTCCATTTCTTTCTCTTCCCCTTGCTTTTCCCAAGACTTTGGAGCTGATCCGCTATTCAGGAGCATTTGGTAAACTCAGAGACCTTTGCTGCAAACGAAGACTGAGTTGTAACAACAGACATTTTTTTTTAAAAAAGTAAAACTTCTGGGTATGCCTGGGGAATATATGTGTTCTGAGAGTCCAGCTCCTTAAAAAATGATTTGCCCATATCTTGATATTACAGGTGGTCCTGACTTACAACAGGTGTTTTTTTTAGTGACCATTAACAACTGTGTTACTTTGGAAAAAGTTCAGAGAAGAGCAACTGAGATGATCCAAGGCCTGGAGACTAAAACATACAAAGACCGGCTGCAGGACTTTGGTCTGGCTAGTCTAAAGAAAAGAAGAAATAGGGGAGACATGATAGCAGTGTTCTGGTACTTGAGGGGCTGCCAAAAAGAAGAGGGGGGTCAAATTATTCTCCAAAGCAACAGAGGGCAGGACGAGAAACAATGGTTGGAAACTGATCAAAGAGAGAAGCAACCTGGAATTAAGGAGAAAGTTCCTGACAGTGAGGACAATCAACCAGTGGAACAGCTTGCCACCAGAAGTTGTGGGTGCTCCATCCCTGGAGATTTTTAAGAGGAGACTGGACAATCACCTGTCTGAAATGGTATAGGTTCTCCTGCTTGAGCAGGGGGTTGGACTAGAAGACCTCCAAGGTCCCTTCCAGCTTCTATTCTGTTCTGTTCTGTTCTGTTCTGTTCTACTCTACTCTACTCTACTCTACTCTACTCTACTCTACTCTATTAACTTTACATCTGCAGTGATTCATTTAATAACTTTGGCAAGAAAGGTTGTAAAATGGGCCAAAACTCACTTAACAACTGTCTCGCATAGCAGCAGAAATTCTGGGCTCTGTTGTGGTTGTAAGTTGAGGACTATTTACATTCCTTATCTCTTCCCAGCACAAAATCACCCCCCATGTCTTTACAGCCGAGCTGACTCAATACTGCAGAGTACATTTGTAGCCAAGGGTGCAAATACTGAAGTCTGAGGTTTGACACCTGTCTCTTGAAAGCTTGGGATGGTCCTCCCAAAAGCCTTCCAGAAACCGATAAGCCAGTCCTGAGTTTTGATGCAAAGTGAGAGAGGAAACATAAGTTAATGTCCAAGGACAATCTGGTTGGCTCTATTTAATTTAACCTAAAGTCAGTGTCAAGCTTCCGACTGATGATCCCAGGGAAGTAAGCACAGCTGAGACATTCCAATCTCTAATGCAAAACTTTATTGAGCTCAGCGTATCGGCATTGATGAATAGGAAACCAGCTCTGGCTAAACTGGCACCAAATCAGTATATTAAAAGTACGGAAATTCCCCCCCCTCCCCGACAATGCAAGTCACATTGCCCAGTTAAGCTTCAGACAATTATTATGGCAGAAAGTGTTCCTCTCTCCGTTATGTATTCAAGATGGATAGAGATTAGTATTTATATGTTACTTATATGTAAAGGTGTAGGTCAGACATGTCAAACACAAGGCCCGGGGGCCAGATCCAGCCCGCAAAGTGGTTTCATGTGGCCCGTGAAGCCATCCTGGAAACAGTGAGGGAACGGCCCCCACTGCCTTGGCCCTGGCCCAGAGACCCTCCTTCTGCCAGAAACCCTCAGATCTGTCTCACTCCTGCCCAGGCCCCCATAGGCACCCTTGATGCGAACGATGTAGAGCTGGCCACGCCCACCCAGTAGGCCATACACACTCTAGCCACGCCCACCCACTAGGCCACGCCCACCCTGGCCATACCCACCCAGCCCCTTGAGGGCAACCACAATGCTGATACGGCCCTCAATGAAATTGAGTTTGACACCCCTGGTGTAGGTCTATATATATGTTGTATATAGTATATTTAAATGTGTGTTATGTATATGTACACTGTGAAAGCAAGCAAACAAATTTCATTTTTAATGTTTGCCATTGTGCCCACAGTAAAAAAAATGACAATAAAAGTTATCTATCTATGTGTCTGTCTGTCTGTGTCTGTCTGCCTGCCTGCCTGCCTGCCTGCCTGCCTACCTACCTACCTACCTACCTACCTACCTACCTACCTACCTACCTATCTATCTATCTATCTATCTATCTATCTATCTATCCATCCATCTTAATAAACAATCTTGCATGACCTTGGTTCTCAGGTTTAACAGTTCCGCATCTGCAAATGCACATTCCATTGTTCCCCCCAACCCCCCACTCCCACCCCCTTGGGTTTGTGGGCAAGCCCAGAAACAGAACTGGCTGAAACAGCATGAGGCTTCTTTGGGCTTGACCCAGACTTTTATAAAATCCCATCCCGTTTTGTCATCGTTCTGCTCTTTCCTTCTCTGGATACCTTGGATCCATCCTATGCTTGTTGTTGGGTCCCTTCAAAAATTGCTTAGCCCTTTTTATAAACCCTCCAGTGAAGCTCCTGGAAACTTTTGGAGCTTGTTCAAGAAACGATGATGAATCACACTCGGACATTTGACCCTGCATAGCCCACGCCCTGCTCTAATGCTGCGGTTCCACCATTGCTATTTCAGAAGAATCCTCTAGCCCAGCTTAGACTCCTTGGAAAGATCTTTTTCCCGAGTGCTTCCAATTCAACCCCTTCCCTTTCTTCTGCCATTAGGGAGACAGCCATCCATCAAGGTACCCACAGAAGCAAAACCTTCTGGAGAAAAGTGTGCTTGGGCTAGGTAGGAGAAGACAACTAGCTATTATTCCTCATTTGGGTGCTTAATTGACAGTGGAGGAAATGCAGAACAATGGACCCATTGTTTTGTTATGGGCCATAAAGTATTTCATGAGTGAGTCATTCTGAGTAATTTGATGAGATCTTCATCTCTCTCTCTCTCTCTCTCTCTCTCTCTCTCTCTCTCTCACACACACACACACACACACACACACACACACACACACACACACACACAAACACACACTCACTCATAAGCAAAATGCACAAGGAGATTTTGCTGTAGAGGGAAGTGGGGATTGAAGATCTCAGAAAGAGACCCTACCCATGGATCCTTGTGTCAGATGATGTCTACTTTGGTTGTTGAAACACCTGTCTGTAGAAGAGGTGGGGACAATAGAGGACATGTGAGTTGACAAAGTAAAATTACCAACAGCAAAACTGTGCAAGTCACAATATTCCCCGAGACACTCAGTGGAAGTGAAAGGTGGAAGAAGCAAGACAGGGATTGTATTGGCAGCTTTGAACTTTGGTGTTGGAGAACAATGTCTATGGAGATTCTCCATCATCCAGGTCAGGGTTGTCCCAAAGGTGCTTTTTTCAGGAGGCAACTGGACAGTTAGAACTGAAGAAGCTTCTTGGATGAGAAGCAAAACCTTTTCAAGGAAAGAAACCAAGATAGTCCAGTTGTCTTTAGGTGAAAACACACTTGGGATAACCACGACCTGGATGATGGAGACTCTCCATAGGCACCCCTGAATATACAGGGGTGTTTTGACCACAGCTGAGTTTAAAACATCTGTTGCTAAGCAAAACATTTATTAAGTGAACATTGTCCTGTTTGACAATCTTTCTTGCCATCCTTGTTAAGTGAAACAATTGTTGTTAAGTCAGTGTTAAGTGACTTCCCCATTGACTTTGCTTGTCAGAAGGTCACAAAAGGGGATCACAGGACACCAGGATGCTGTGACCATCATAAATATGAGCCAGTTGCCAAGTGTCTGAATTTTCATCACATGACCATGGAGATGCTGCTATGGTCGTAAGTGTGGAAAAACCCCGTCACAACTCACTTTTCTCAGTGACATTGTGACTTTCAATGGTCACTAAATGAGCTGTTGCTAGGTCTTTACTGAAAATATAGCTTCCTTGTCAACCAACGGTTGGGTGTTCCTGTCTGCAAATTGGGGCCTTTTTTTGTAGACGCTCTTCAACAAGGGTACCCAACTATCCATAACCACATAAGAGACACTAATTAATATGAATGTGTCTGAGCAGCTAATCTACCGTTCACTGAGGGACTCATTCCTTTACTTCTTCCCTCGTGGGGAATGTACTGATTGCCTTTAACAAGGACTCTGCCCCAGGAAAACGGATCTTGATGGGATAATCTCAAAACAGCAAATAAAACACAAGGGGAGTTAATTAACATCTAACCCTTTATGCCATGATTAATTATGGATTGGACACCTCATGAAATAGCAGGTAAGATTTAATCACAGATAATTTTCTTCCAGTCTCTCATATTTCCCCCCCAACTCCAGTTCATAATTATTTTGGGACTTGCACCATTAAATTTTGACTAGTTATTTAATCGGAGACAGTAAATGCAGACGGCGCCTCCATCTTTCTGCGGTGTTTACGGAGGAGAACCCCTTGTAAATCAACTCTTGTTCCTATCCCTTTCAGATTTGCTTTTCCACGTCTCCGGCTGTGATCCCATTCCAGCCTCAGTCAGTGGCTGGCAGTTTTCAACGGGCTGCTGAAGTTTGTTTTACCATCAAAAAGGTGAAACTGCAACCCCATTAAAAATATAAAACATCTTTACCTGACCTTCTGCCCCGGTGGAGTAAAATCTCCTGTGCGTTTCTTACAGGCTTTCTAAGATGTCCCGGTTTTACAAGTCACTTTATTTATCCTTGTGGGAAATCAGCCCTTTAGAGAAGGAAATATTTAAAAGGCAGAATATATTTCCCTAAAGGATTTTAAAGAGGCAGAAAAGCATGCCCAGTTTTTTTTAATAGCCCCAAGTCTCCCTCCCCCAAGCAGAAACTAGTTCTGTAGAAATGCAGATGTAAATAATCCATTCAGGAAGGTTAGAGGCCCCCAGCTAGAAAATTAAGACGACAAAGACACCTAAAATCTACATACCCCACCCAAACTCTAAGACAGGACTTAATGAGATTAACCCACATATGCCAAAGGGCACACCCAGACTCAGGTCAGAATACATGACACAGGAAATACAAAGCCTCAAGCAGTAACAGGAAACAACTCCAAACAAAAGGCTCCAGAGGGTATAAAAACCCACTCCCTACATGTGCTCGCTCTCTTTTTCTCCCAGAGCCATCTTCTTGTCTGGCTCTCCTCTTCAATAAACTGCAAACTTCTTTCTAAAGCAGTCGCCATGTTGTTTATTCCTGGCTTGGACTGAACCACGATGAAGACTTTTCCTTCAACATCCTCTTTGAGGGGCTGTCACAGAGAGGAGGGGGATCAATCTATTTTCCAAAGCACCGGAAGGCCAGACAAGGAATAATGAATGGAAACTGATCGAGAAGAGATTCAACCTGGAAATAAGGAGAAATTTCCTGACAGGGAGAACAATCAACCAGTGGAACAGAAGTTGCCTTCAGAAGTTGTAGGAGCTTCTTCACTGGAGGCTTTCAAGAAGAGACTGGACGGCCACCTGTCAGAAATGGTGCAAAGTCTCCTGCTTGGGTGGGGGGGTTTGGACTAGATGACCCCCCCCCAAGGTCCCTTCCAGCTCTGTTAATCCAACCCTGTTTCCACAGGGGTGACACTTCTGGGTTTTTATCCTCAAAATAGGAACAAAAAAATAGAGACTTTAGTTCGAAGATGGAGTAATTGTGTAGCTAGAGGCATGGCTTGTAAGAAGTAAATGCAATGCAAAAAGCTGATGCTGTAAATGTAAATATTTCACTGTACGCTGGAAAAATCAGAAGTCAATGCTTCTGCTCCCCCCCCATTTTTTCTTTTAATTTTACACCCCTCTTCTTCCTCCTTTATTTTCATTGTATTTTATATTCTAATAAACCTTAATAAAGCATTGGGGAAAAAATAGATTGAAATTGTTGTTCAGCTTTCCTTTACTCTTGAGAGAACCTACTCACTCTAGCAGATAAATTATCTCTGTTTGGGATTTTGTTTCTGAAGTCCTGCTAACTCTTACGGGACTACTGGGGGGGGGAGAGGTTTCACCTTTTCCCAGCTCCACTCCTTTCTTCCACTGGCTTTGAAATGCGCTAATTCATGACATGTAGCTTAAAAAAATAGTCACAAGGGCTATGGACGACTTCTCTTTTTTTCCCCCTCTGGCAACTCCCATTATTTTAAATCTGTTGCAGTCATTTGGGATCACTTCAGTCATAATATGGGAAGTTGTTTAGATGATACCGAACAATCTGTTCATTTAGATGGATAACAAGGTACACACGGCTTCAGGCCAGAGAATAGATAATGCTTATTCCCTGTAGGGCAACTATTAAAGATTATTTTTTTCTCTCTCTCTCTCCCCTTCTCCCTCTCTCTCCCTTGCTCCCTCTCTCTCCTCCCTCTCCCTCTCTCCCCCTCTCCCTTTCTCTCTTCCTCCCTCTCCCCTCTCCCTACCTCTCCCTTGCTCCCTCCCTCTCTCCCTCCCTCACCCCTCTCTCTCCCTCTCCCTCTCTCCCTTGCTCCCTCTCCCTCTCCCTCCCTCTCTCCGCCTCTCCCTCTCTCCCTTGGTCCCTCTCCCTCCCTTGCTCCCTCCCTCTCTCCCTCCCTCTCCCCCCTCTCTCTCCCTCTCCCTTGCTGCCCCTCTCTCTCTCCCTCCCCCTCTCTCCCCCTCTCCCTTGCTCCCTCTCCCTCCCTCTCCCTTGCTCCCACGTCTCTCTCCCTGTCTCCCTCTCTCTCCCTTGCTCCCTATCTCTCTCCCCCTTTCCCTCTCTCTCCCTCTCCCTCTCTCTCACAACCTTCCTCCTCTCACAATGTGTGCCTCTTGGCTATGCCATTGTTGTAGTGAAAATGGATTTCAATCAGAAGGAGAATAACAGAGTTGGAAGGGACCTTGTAGGTCTTCTAGTCCAACCCCCTTCTCAAGGAGGAATCCTATACCAGTTCAGACAAATGGCTGTCCAGTCTCTTCTTGAAAACCTCCGGCGATGGAGCACCCACAACTTTTGGAGGAAAGCTGTTCCACTGGTTCATTGTTCTCACTGTCAGGAAATTCCTCCTTAATTCTGGGTTGCTTCTCTCCTTGATCCATTGCTTCTTGTCCTGCCTGCAGGCGCTTTGGAGAACAGCTTGACTCCCTCTTCTTTGGGGGCAGCCCCTGAGATATTGGAACTCTGCTATCATCTCAGCCTCAGTCCTTCTCTTCGTCAAACTAGATGGCAAAATGGAAACTTGAAGCTGCTGTTGAACCCTAAGAGAAACCGAAGACTGATACGCAAAGCTCCTACAGATAGAATCTACTAGTGTGAAGAAATGATCTGCTTGGTGGTAAAAAATCCCGTCAGATGCTCCTGTTCTTGCTAAAGCCTCTTTTACCAGGCCCTGCCCTGGGAAGTAGCTGTCTGCGACCTTCCACAAGGAGACGGTACTTTATCCCCAGTATAGCCTAGTCTGGACACTCTGTTCTGGAAGAAAGACAATCGTTCTACATGGTCCTTAATAGAAGTTCTCCTCTTTCTGGCTCTGATTTATAAGCTTCTCCGCCTGTGATGGATTCGATCTGCAGCAGCCAGCTGCTCGGGAGAGGAGAGTAAGAGCCTCATAAATCTCTCCCTTGACCGATGTGTTTCAAAAGGGGCCCGGCTTCCTTCACTGATAATGTTATTTCCCATTAGATTGGTTTCATGCCCATTTATTATTCGTGAGACTTAGCAACGTGCAGTCCGGAGTAGTAGCTCTCTCCTGGGAGATTATGAGCAAACGGGGAAACAAGACCGCATGATCCAAAAAGTTTTCTCTTACACTCCCCTAAGCCTTCTCTTCATTGAGCTAAACATATCTGGTTGCTTTAGCCATTCTTCAAATAATTTAGTCTCCTCCTTCGCCTCCCCTCCCCTCCCCTCTTCTCCCCTCTCCTCCTCCTCCTCCCCTCTCAGCCCTCTTCCTCCTTCACGTCTTCCTCCTCCCCTCCTCCTCCCTCTCCCCTCCTCCTCCTCCCCTCACCCCTCTTCCTCCTTCCCCTACTCCCCTCTCACCCCTCCTCCTCCCCTCCTCCCTCCCCCCTCCTCCCCTCTCACTCCTTCTCCTCCTTCTCTTCCTTCCCCTCTTCCTCCCCCACCACCTCCCCTCTCCTCCTCCCCTCTCACCCCTCCTCCTCCTTCTCCTCCTCTTCCTCCCCTCCCTCTCCCGGCACCCCTGCTCCTCCTCCTCTCTTGCTCTGGACAAGGATGGTGCCACATTTAGTGCCTTCTCAGCTTGCATCTGAACTGTGTGGGAGAGAGGACCTGTGTCCTGTTTAATCAAAAGAGCAAAGAAGCGGAATGTAAGTCAGTTGGTGCCTTGGGTTTTTCCGCCATGATAATCTCTGTTGGTCTCTGCTGAGCTGGACTCCTGTCAGATTTGTCCTCTGATGTTTATATCAGCTATTGGACATATTTATTTATTAAACCCATTTATGCAACTGCCCATCTAACTCCTGGGACGCTGGATGGAAAGGAATAATGAAAGCAGAATACAGTGATCCAAATCAATTAAAAGGAAAATAAATGGAGCCGAGGCCCTTACAAAAATCTCAAAGCCAGCATATTGCACAGAGTCACACCAGAGGGTGATGTTGGCTCAATGGCTAACTTTAATGGTATTGCCACTCTGCCAGCCCAATTAGCCATTGGCATGGATTTCTTCCTCTCTGTTATAGTATTATTGAGACTGAGTTGTGTATTTTATTGGTCTGTGGCTGTTCCGCAAACAAACCAAAACATGAAGTTCATTTTATCAATATCTGTAGCTTAGGGCTGAACTGTAGGGTTCTTGGTGCTCTCTGAGTTTGGCTGTTTTCTTGCAGACGTTTCATGACCCAACTAGGGAACATCATCAGTGCTAGAAGGGAGTGCGGTTGGGAGGAGGAGGAGGAGGAGGAGGAGGAGGAGGAGGAGGAGGAGGAGGAGGAGAATGACAATGACCAACTGTGGAGTCCTTGGTGTTCTCTGAGCTAGGTGGCTTTCTTGCAGATATTTAATTACCCAACTAGGTAACTTCATCAGTGCTAGAAGGGAGGGGAGGAGGAGGAGGAGGAGGAGGAGGAGGAGGAGGAGGAGGAGGAGGACTGAGGTGTCCTTGTTGCTTTCTGAGCTTGGTTGTTTTCTTTGCAGACATTTCATTGCCCAACTAGGTTACATCATCAGTGCCCTGGTATAATTCCTTGTATAACATGTGCAGTTTTCACCTTTCCATTATGTTCCTCCATCTGATCTCCATCACTCACTGGGGTGACCATTAACTTCCCAGTTAGCAGGGGCAAGGCGAGAATGAAAAATGGAGACCGCACAATTCTCTGGCTTTCACCAGGATGAAATTTTTCCTCAGCCCTCTCTTCTCGAGTGACAGTCCTACATTTCTGACAGTCTGTTTGAACACCCTGCCAAGGAGGGGGAGTTGAAGGATGCCCAAGCCGTCTTTGTGATTCCCACATTTCCCTTGACAAACTTCCTTGAAGTCACCTACCTTTCGAAGGGAGAGGACTTCAAAGAAAGCTGGACAGGTCTAAATACTGAGAAGTTTTTGAAGCCTCCTAAAAAAAAAGAACAACAAATACTTTTAAAACCCAGATTTATAATTTAATCTGAAACATATATCACTGATGGCCTTTGAACTTTCACAGAGGTCCATCACTCTCTGCCTTCTGTGCCTTAGAATCCTTCAAATTCAGCTCCACTTACCAATGTAAATAGCTTCAAACACTTCTCTGGATTCTAAAAGTATCCCGTACATTTTAACATGTTCTCTTCCCAGATTAACGTTTGTGAGTCTGCAGTGGGCTCTTTGATGTCGCCTCCTCCTCCCAAACTCCCTTCCTTCTAGCACTGATGATGTTATCTAGCTGGGTCATGAAACGTCTGCAAGAAAATGACAAGTTCAGACAGCACCAAGGACTCCACAGTTCTCCTCCTCCTCCTCCTCCTCCTCCTCCTCCTCTATTTTGCAAACCTCACTCCCTTTCTAGAACTGATAATGTAACCTAGCTGGATCATGAAACATTTGCAAGCAAACATCCCAGCTCAGACAGCATCAAGGATGCCTGTTCAGCCTTGAGCTACATACATTCTCGTCTAATGGTTTCCTTTATGGCTTATCTTAGGCATCGTTTCTTAGATAAGCCATGATGGCTTCAAACAGGATAATAAGTTGCTCTGCTCAGCTCGGCTCTTTGAAATGGATTAAGGCAGCACTGTGTGTTTAGTTTTTAAGAGTCTGAGGCATCCCACTAAGCCAGGACTGATAGCATTTGATGGCTAGAGTCCTCATTCTTATTTCTGAAATCTGTTGTGTCCATTATAGGATCTACACTCTGATTTCCTAATTCCTGTTTTTGCTGTTCTTCTTACATCCATCTTGCAGGAGTTTTCTGGAATGAAGTCATCTGTTCTAGGAATGCTGTTTTCACGTTGCAAACTTCAGAAACAGCTTTTAAAATAATGTTTCTGGTGGGTATGTTCCATGAGGTTGACAGCCAATTGTTTTAAAGATACAGAAATTAGATGCCTCCACTGCTTCTTACAGCAATGAGTTGCATAGCATAATTATCCATTGCAGAATAGAATAGAATAGAATAGAATAGAATAGAATAGAATAGAATAGAATAGAATAGAATAGAATAGAATAGAATAAGAATAGAATACAACAGAACAGAACAAAACAGAACAGAATAGAAATAGGAATAGGAATAGGAATAGGAATAGGAATAGGAATAGGAATAGGAATAGCATAGCATAGCATAGCATAGCATAGCATAGCATAGCATAGAATAGAATAGAATAGAATAGAATAGAATAGAATAGAACAGAACAGAACAGAATAGAATAGAAAATATGGAATAGAATAGAATAGAATAGAATAGAATAGAATAAAATAGAATAGAATAGAATAGAATAGAATAGAATAGAATAGAATAGAATAGAATAGAATAGAATAGAATAGAAAATATGGAATAGAATAGAATAGAATAGAATAGAATAGAATAGAATAGAATGGAATAGAATAGAATAGAATAGAATAGAGTAGAATAGAGTAGAATAGAATAGAATAGAATAGGATAGGATAGGATAGGATAGGATAGGATAGGATAGGATAGGATAGGATAGGATAGGATAGGATAGGATAGGATAGGATAGGATAGGATAGGATAGGACAGGACAGGACAGGACAGGACAGGACAGGATAGGATAGGATAGCAGTGTTCCAATATTTTATGGGTTCCTACAAAGGCGAGGGGGTCAAACTATTTTGCAAAGCACCAGAAGGCAAGACAAAAAACAATGGATGGAAATTCATCAAGGAGAGAAGCAACCTAGAACTAAGCAGAAATTTTCTGACTGTGAGAACAATAAACCGTATTTCCCCAAATATAAACCCTAACCAGAAAATGAGCCCTAATGTGTCTTTTGCAGCAAAAATTAATATAAGACCCAGTCTTATTTTCAGGGAAATTCAAGGTATGTGGGTATGTATGGTTGGCCTGTTGACATTTTGCATTTCAAGCTTATTCCACAATTTGTATGAAGAACAGGATCACTTCGGTGAAACTTCCATTACAAAGAAACCATTCAAACAGAATTCTCCTTCATCCACACTTACAAAGAAGTTAACACCGCCTTTGATTGTCTTTGTGGCAAGGGGTTACAAGGCAGAGTTTCCTTATTTTCCAAGCCTTTTAAAACAGACCTTCTGATTTCAAAGAGTGAAATGTGAGTATGGAATGAATCTTTACCTTGAGTTATTTCCATCTGTACACTTTGGAGAGTCTCAAGTGACACGTTAATTTCATATCCTTTCACTGATTGTTGGAGATAGTCTAAGGCAGGGGTCTTCAAACTTGGCCCTTTTATGAGTTGTGGACTTGAACTCCCAGAATTCCTCAGCCATGCATGCTGGCTGAGGAATTCTGGGAGTTCAAGTCCACAACTCATAAAAGGGCCAAGTTTGAAGACCCCTGGTCTGGATCCAAGCCCGTAGTTTCATCAAAATGTCCGACTGAGGAATTCTGGGAGTTGAAGTCCACAAGTCATAAAAGGGCCAAGTTTGAAGACCCCTGGTCTAAGGTCATAGGAGAAATAGAAACGGGGTTGCCTAGAAATGCAACTGTAAATATGCATTTCTTGAGGAAATTGTTGCCTTTGCCACTATAGACCCAAAGATGCTTCTCCCAAAAGCAACTGGACTTCCTTGGTTCTCATCCAAAAGGCTTCTTCAATTCTCAGAACGTCAAAACTGAAGAAGCCTCTTGGATGAGAAGTGAAGAGTTGCCTTTTGGAAAAAGCACCTTTGGGATAACCATGATCTGGATGACTCAGAATCTCCATAGACATGTAAACTACAGGTTTTACTGGTCACCTTCTTACCAAAGATTCCATAGCAAAGTTCTGCTACAAAAGACCACCCTTATCTTACAAGCAAGGGACGTGGTGGCTCAGTGGGTTAGGATGCTGAGCTTGTCGATCAGAAGATCGGCAGTTTGGCGGGTCGAATCCCGAGTGCCGCGTAACAGAGTGAACACCTGTTACTCGTCCCAGCTTCTGCCAACCTAGCAGTTCGAAAGCATGTAAAAAATGCAAGTAGAAAAATAGGGACCACTACGGTGGGAAGGTAACAGCGTTCCGTGCGCCTTTGGCATCTAGTCATTCCGGCCACATGACCACGGAGACGTCCTCAGACAAGCGCCGGCTCTTCGGCTTTGAAACGGAGATGAGCACCGGCCCCTAGAGCTGGAAACGACTAGCACATATGTGTGGGGGAACCTTTACCTTTACCGTTATCTTACAAGCATCAAGGTAGAAACTACACAGTCTTTGATGCTCTCTGAGCTTGGTTGTTTTCTTGCAAACGTCTCATGACCCAACTGGGTAACATCATCAGTGCCACAAAGGGGTGGGATTTGCTGTCATTTTATACATAAGACATGTCAGTATTAATGGAAGTGTTCCAGGCAGTTCCTTGATTGTGCTGTTGTTTACTTAGATTGCCACTAAGACCCAAGAATTTTGGCCCAGTTTTCAAGGAGATATGAAATGTGCTGCTTGCTACTTACTTTACCACATTGCTTCACATCACATACACTTCTAATAGGAAAACTTTACCAGATGTATTTGAGAGAGGACAAGACTTTTGGTGGCCAAACAGATGCTTTTCATTAGGTTTCCAACATCTTCATGGAGAACCATCTTTTTCAACCCTTGGAGAGATATAACCAGTCACTGTAGACCAGGAGTAAGCAAACTGAGGTTCTAAACATGTTTTGGAATGTAGAACTGTTGACCCTTGCCCACATTAACTAAGGGTTGTTGGTGATACGTGTGCAAACATCTGGAGAGAAAAAAACTAGCTTGACTTTTTTATGGTATGGAAAATATCACGCTGGGACAATTCAGCATTGTCCTATAGCTGAAGCTATCACTTTGCAGAATCCCAAAGCTATTCTGCTTATATTAAATGCTTAGAGTAAATTTCTCTTCTTATGCATAAGCATTTTGATGCATGCCCATTCAAATGCATAAATATTTGAGCCTCTTTAGCTTCACTTGGCTCCAATTTTGTCAAGAGACAAGGCAAGAACTTTTGAAGTCCTCTGGGGAATTAGGCAATGCCTGCTATTAATTCTAAGAAGAACAAATTTAGATAACGCAGCTTCTGTAGCCAACTTTGCCTGTGGCCAACTTCTCTTGAGAATCTTTATCTCATGAGATGAATAACACGGACACCTTAAAAAAAATTGTTCACACTAGATACAGCCAGATGTGGCTGGCATAAATATCTGCCCAGACGTTTCTTAGCTCGATTGTGTCAAACAAACAAATAGTAATTCTGACGCATCTGAGCAGAAAATTAGATTTCTTCTCATTTTGAAAACTGATCAGAAGGGCACCATTCATGCAGATTGGATTTGTAAAAATTAATTGCTCAAGAGGAAGAAACAAAACAGATTCCTGGCAGGCTGTAATCAAGGTGATCAAAACGCTATCAGAAGTGTCTTCTGTAGATTAAAGACGCTCAGTCTGTCTGCCACGTCCAAAGGAATATTCTCAAGAAGATCTAAAAATTATTTATGTATTCAGTTTCCACAGCTGCTCATCTCAATCAATGGCTCTTTCTGAACTGCAGGTTACAATTAAAACCATAAAAACATTTCAAAAGCAGAGACACAAGAAGAAAAAGCATCCCAAACCAATGGGATTAAATTATATAATTCAATTCCATGATTAAAGATGAAAATGAATAAATACAGGTAGTCCTCGAATTACAACGGGTTTGTTAAGTGACCCTTTGAAGTTACGACGGCAGTGAAAAAAGTGAATTAGGACCGTTTTTCACACTTACGACTCTTGCAGCCTCCCCATGGTCAGGTGATCCAAATTCAGACACTTGGCAACTGACTCACATTTATGATGGTCGCAGTGTCGCGGGGTCGTGTGATCCCGTTTCGCGACTTTCTGACAAGCAAAGTCAAGGAGGGGGGTAAGCCAGATTCGCTTAGCAACCATGTGACTAATGTAACAACTATGGTGAGTCACCTAACAACTGTGGCAAGAAAGGTCATAAAATGGGGCTAAACTCACTTAACAACTGTCTCATTTAACAACAGAAATGTTGGGCTCAATTGTTCAGGACTACTTCTAATTAGAAAGGGAGAGAGACTTATTGGATCAAACAACCTCGACACTGGAAAATTAAGAGATTGTTTTCACTGTCAGGGAATTCCTCCTTAATTCTAGAAGTTCTGAATAACAGAGTTGGAAGGGTCCTTGTAGGTCATCTAGTCCAACCCCCCACCAGTTTTGAGACTCAACGCCCATCAGTTCTAGTAAGAACGGCCAATCGCAAATGAACATGAGAACTGAAGCTCGTTGTGCCTGAAGCTCAACTACTGGCTAACACCTGCCTAAAAAAAAGATGTTGAGAGTTTGTAAAAAAATCAGAGAAGAACAACTAAGATGATCCAAGGCCTGGAGACTAAAACATACGAAGAACGGCTGCGGGACTTGGATTTGGCTAGTCTAAAGAAAGGAAGAAATAGGGGAGACATGATAGCAGTGTTCCAGTATCTGAGGGGCTGCCACAAAGAAGTGGGGGGTCACGTTAGTCTCCAAAGCACCAGAGGGAAGGGCGAGAAACAAAGGTTGGAAGCTGATCAAGGAGAGAAGCAATCTGGAATTAAGGAGAAACTTCCTGACGGCGAAGACAATTAACCAGTGGAACAGCTTGACTCCAGAAGTTTGTAGGCGCTTCATCACTGGAGATTTTTAAGAAGAGACTGGACATTCACCTGTCTGAGATGGTATAGGTTCTCCTGCTCGAGTGGGGGGCTGGACTAGAAGATCTCCAAGGTCCCTTTCTATTCTATTCTATTCTATTCTATTCTATTCTATTCTATTCTATTCTATTCTATTCTATTCTATTCTATTCTATTCTATTCTATTCTATTCTATTCTATTCTACACTCATTCATCAACAACCGAAAATGGACAACTGGTCTATTCTCTATATAAACGGATGAATAGGTATGCAACTCAACTGATTATATTTCTCTATATACTGACTCACGCAGCTGCTTTGTTCCAGAGAGAGAGAGAGAGAGAGAGAGAGAGAGAGAGAGAGAGAGAGAGAGAGAGAGAGAGAGAGAGAGAGAGAGAGGACTCATGTTCTTTCTTCCTTTTTTCATTTCACAGAGTTTTTCTCTTGTTCGTCAAATAAAGACGAACAAAACCTGACTTTAATGCTCTCTAAACTGCGCCATGACACTCTCCCTCGTCTGAGCGATCCATCTTCATGAATATATAATGCAGGTATCATAAGGTGCTACCATATGGCTCTGCAAATATGATCGAGGTGTGGACGACATTAGGTCCTTCCTAATTTATAAAACTGTCACTCGAGAGGCTCAGGTGTGACATCCATGGTTAGACAAAGACACTAAGCTACGCTTCGAAGCCACCTGTCCTTGGATTGTTTGTCACAGAAAGGAAAAGCAGCCCATGGATTGGTAAACCAGGTGACGGTCTGCTGCAATACCATGGACTAGATTTCCACCGATCCTGGTTGCCTGCCTTTCTTATTGGAATACAAGCCACCTGGAAATGCAATTAATAACTACTGTAAATGTTCTGCAAGGAAGTAAATTTCCAGTGTTTTTAAGAGTGTCCCGTTTTTGAAGTAATGGTTAAGGTGTTCACCTAGAAACCAGGAGACTGTGAGTTCTAGTACTGTCTTAGGCCCGAAAGGGGCTTAACTAGAAACCAGGAGACTGTGAGTTCTAGTACTGCCTTAGG
This sequence comes from Vipera berus, assembly GCF_964194415.1. Taxonomy (NCBI): domain Eukaryota; kingdom Metazoa; phylum Chordata; class Lepidosauria; order Squamata; family Viperidae; genus Vipera; species Vipera berus. The sequence goes on along the minus strand of NC_138217.1, from coordinate 6,077,651 downwards.
CCCGAAAGGGGCTCACCTAGAAACCAGGAGACTGTGAGTTCTAGTACTGCCTTAGGCCCGAAAGGGGATCACCTAGAAACCAGGAGACTGTGAGTTCTAGTACTGTCTTAGGCCCGAAAGGGGCTCACCTAGAAACCAGGAGACTGTGAGTTCTAGTACTGCCTTAGGCCCGAAAGGTGCGCACCCAGAAACTGGGAGACTGTGAGTTCCAGTACTGTCTTAATCATGAAAGGTGCCCATTTAGAAACTAAAAGACTGTGAGTTCCAGTACTGTCATAGGCCCGAAAGTGGCTCACCTAGAAACCAGGAGACTGTGAGTTCTACTACTGTCTTAGGCCCAAAAGGTGCTCACCCAGAAACTGGGAGACTGTGAGTTCCAGTACTGTCTTAATCATGAAAGGTGCCCATTTAGAAACTAAAAGACTGTGAGTTCCAGTACTGTCATAGGCCCGAAAGTGGCTCACCTAGAAACCAGGAGACTGTGAGTTCTAGTAGTGTCTTAGGCATGAAAACCAGTTGTAGCATCCCAGGGTCACGTGATCACCATTTGTGACCTTCCCAGCTGCCTTCTGACAAGCAAAGTCAATGGGGGAAGCCAGATTCACTTTAGAACATGTGATTCACTTAACAACTGCAGTGATTTTCTTTACAATCATGGCCCCCCAAAAAATCATAAAATTGGATAAGACCCACTTAACAACTGCCTTGCTTTGCAACAAAAATTCTGATCCCAATCAGAACTGTAAGTCGTGGATTACCTGTATAATCAAAACCCAGGGGCTAGCTGGTTCACAGTCCAGAAATAAAACATGCAGAAGGAGGTGAAACCTGGCTCAGAAACAGCAACTGCGAGAGGGACCTTGGAGTCCTAATGGACTTAACCATGAGCCAGCCGCGTGCAGCAGCAGCCAAAAAAGCTAATACAATCCTGGGTTGCATAAACAGAGGCATAGAATTGAAATCACGTGACGTATTAGTACCGCTTCATAAATCCTTACTAAGGCCCCACCTGGAATACCTGCATCCAGTTTTGGTCACCACATTACAAAAAAAGATGTCAAGACTTTGGAAAAAGTACAAAGAAGAGCAACTAATTAAAGACGTGAAGACTAAAACATATGAAGAATGTTTGCAGGAATTAGGTTTGGCTAGTCTAGAGAAAAGAAGGACTAGGGGTGACGGGATAGCAGTATTCCAGTATCTGAGGGGCTGCCACAAAGAAGAGGGAGTCAAATTATTCTCCCAAGCACCGGAGGGCAAGACAAGAAACGATGGTTGGAAACTGTCCAAAGAGAGAAGCAACCTGGAATCAAGGAGAAACTTCCTGACAGCGAGGGCAATTAACCAGTGGAACCGCTTGTGTTCAGAAATTGTGGGTGCTCCATCCCTGGAGGTTTTTAAGAAGAGACTGGACAGCCACTTGCCTGAGATGGTATAGGGTCTCCTGTTTGAGCAGGGGATTGGACTAGAAGACCTCGAAGGTCCCTTCCAGGCTCTATTCTGACTGAATTGATTGTAAGAGAGAATTTGAAGGAACTTCTTCCATGGGAATCCTAAAAGATCAACCAGAAATTGCATAATTTCAATTCCAACAATCTCTTTCATGGGCTAAAGCAGGGCTCTTCAAACTCAGCCCCTTTATGACTCATGGACTTCAACTCCCAGAATTCCTCAGCCAGCATGCCTGGCTGAGGAATTCTGGGAGTTGAAGTCCATGAGTCATAAAAGGGCTGAGTTTGAAGAGCCCTGGGCTAAAGGCTCCATGGTCCTTTCTTCTCCATTGCAATAACTCCCATTCCAAACTGGAAACAGAGCCATTGTCCCACAGCCTACCAACCTTCTCATCTTTCTTTGAGAAATAAAAGCTCACCAGATACAGTTTGCGACTATTTTAGGACTTGCCAGATCCTACCTTTCTACCGTGGAAGAGGTGATCTTCAGCAAATCTCCGTGGTTCCTCTTATTTGGAACGTTCTGCTTCTTTAATAATTCAGTCCTAGTTGTACACAAATAGAAGTGTGACCTTTTTTCCCTCCCTAAAAAAAAAAGACCATTTCAGTGTCTCGTTTCTTTCTTTTTTTGCAAGGAATTTGTTTGCCAGGTAAGAGACTTGCTAGATAAAAGATCTTTGCTCCCAAGGGATTGAAAAAGTCAATCCCTCCTTTTTTGCATCCACTGTTTTTAGTTTCCCTGGCTACTGTCAACGCTGATAACATCGGATGCTTTGGCATTGACAACAGATGGAAATGTAGCCAACTTTTTCTTTTCACTTTTAAAGTTAGATGATGCTGGGAGGGAGGGATGTGAATGAGAGTCCAGCTAGACTTAACAACACTAAACGTAGCGTGAGAATCAAGGTTACTGAGCCCAAAGCTGATAAAGAATTGGTGGGCTGGAGAGCTGGAGAGGAAGCCCGCGCTTCAAGCTAATTGGGGAATGTCATTTATGACTGTAAATTGGAGGAGGGAATTGTGCTTTTATACTATGTGCTCAGGGGAGGGGAATTCAGTTTTTGGCTTCAAATATGTAAGTGCCAATATTCTGCTACTCGAATAAAAGTTTCCTTAAGGTAAACAATGCCTCGAGGTTCTTTTGAAGAGTTTCATCTGTCGGAACCAGGATAGCTGCTCTTTCTGGTGGACTTTCAGTTTCTCTCTTATTTTATCAAAACACGATAAAATAACCAACCTGGATACTGTGCCCTTTGCAAATTTACGTACAAATTATCCAATATATAGGAAACATGAATATGCAGTATCGCTAATGGTGACATTAATATGGTAACTATATACACAGGAGAGAGATTGGATCCTGATTGACTGCAGCGTGACATGTAAATGTAATTTAGCTTGGCCAAGAATTATTCTCTTTTGGAAATGAATATTTAAAACAAAACATGAGCCAATTTGAGAGAAAGCAAGGAAGCTCTGACTGAAAACACAGGTTGAGTTTATACATCGCCCTAACCCACAATTTTTTTTTGTTGAATGTTGCTAAGCTAGCATTGAGATCGATACCAGCGTCAATCTAATAATAAATAAAAGTTGTAGATTCTAGCTCCATGATTCAAATGACAAGGCTCTTCAAACATCTCTGACTGACATATTTGATAGGAATCAATAGATTCAAGACAGATATAATTGTCTCTGATTTCTTAATAGATTTGGGGAAGACGTGTTTTTCAACCTAACAAATACCTTTCTGAACTAATTTAGAGGCATCCACATTGAACTGATGATTTGTCAACCAATCAATTCGAGCCAGAGATTCAATCAAACAAGCTTTCAATCAATCAATCAATCAGAATAGAGCTGGAAGGGACCTTGGAGGTCTTCTAGTCCAACCCCCTGCTCAAACAAGAGACCCTATACCATTTCAGACAAGTTGACTGTCCAGTCTCTCCTTGGAAACCTCCAGTGGTGGAGCACCCACAACTTCTCTGAGTTCAGGTCTCTGAATTCTGAATTTACCTTTCAGCTCTGCTCTGTTCCAAAATTAATTGCACTGTAGATGTTAGATTGAGCATCTGTCACAGATGCCTCAAGAAGGTTGACCATAGTCAATAAATGAGGTCCTACTTCAGTGTGGAGTTCTCTGTGGGATCTTCCAAAGTCGAGGAACTGGGGTCTTCACATGGCTTCATCAACTTCAACTGAATTATCTTTAGTGTGACAAACTCGTAGATTAAAACAGTAGTAGCAGAAATCAGGACATACCCAATGGGTAATGTGATGAAGCATATCCGACATCGTCTTTATTGAATTACGACGAAGCCGATTATTTATTTCTTCTTCATCCTGTCCATTTCGGAGAAAGAAACGCTCAATTTTTTCCCAGTCAAAAGGCAGAAAGGGCCCTTGGACAAAAAACAGTTGCACACCAGTTGATATTTTTTTTCCAGTCTTCCAACTCCAGTTTTGATTTGTGAGGGACTATCCTGTAATATTAAGTCACACAAGTGGATTACAATTTGCAGGCTGGTGTTTCCAACATCCATATTTTAAAATCTACCCTTTTGTCCCTTGCAAAGAACGGTAAAATAACATTTTTTTTTCTTTCTTCACGGTGACAGCATATATTCCCTGGAAAGATAATTAACTGCCACTTAGACATGAGGTGGCTGTATTTATTGCCACTATTAGTCTTGGCGGGCTTGTAAAAGGTAAGGACAGCTAACAAATCCAGTCTGCACGTTGTGGAATCAGAATGTTGCATATTCCCCCAAATATACCGGTCGTCCATTTGAAGTGCTGCTAAGAGCAGCGCAGAAGAGCAGACCATGTAATTCCTTTGCAAACCAGACAGGAATGTGGCTTGAGACAGTTGTCAAAAACCAAAGCAATTGGAGATCAGACCTAATTGAAATATTCTGCTTTTTCCTGATCAAGAAATCTGAGCTTCTTTAGATTAGAGAACAGTGGATATCTTCTCTTCCCCCCCCCCCCGCCCCTCTCTGCCGGACAACCTAATTCTCCAAGGCGTCTGCCTTTGTGTTGTGATTCAGGGTCAGCCTGTGGGTTCGGCATTTGGGTCGGACGACTCAGAGGAGGAGGAGGGGGGTGTTGGAGAGGTTGATGAGGGGGTTGGAGAGCTTGCTGATGAAAGCCCTCAGCCAGGCCCCTCCCACCTGGTCACGACGCAGACCCAGCTGTGTGAGCCTGACAGTGTGGATGAAGATGACCCACAGCTGGCCCTGTTCAAGGACGCCCGACGCAGGAGGCAGTCAATCAGGAGTAAACAGAGGAAGGCAATGGGGCTCCTCGGAAGGAGGCACAGAGAAGCCACGCCCTGAACTCTATATAAGGGGAATGTGTGGGAGGGCTGGTTTGCTGAAGGCAACCGTTTGAATAGTTCCTGTTTCATGGTTCGTGTTTGCTCTCTTTGCTCTGTTTATGTTTTTATGTTAATAAATTTGGCAGGCTTAGTTCCAGCCTCTTGCCTTCTTGTAAAAGGGGTTGTCCCTGCCTTATCTGCAGGGCTGGTAGCAGGCTGGTACAGAACACTTTGGTTCTGAGTGGCTTGGAGAAGATGCAAACACATCTGCTTCCTTCCTTCCTTCCTTCCTTCCTTCCTTCCTTCCTTCCTTTTCTTCCTTCCTTCCCTCCCTCCCTCCTTCCTTCCTTCCTTCCTTCCCTCCCTCCCTTTATTCCAACGTTCCTTCCTTCCATCCTTCTTATTCAAGGGCATCTCAAGATTATAGAAGTTGTTAGACTTCCTTCCTTCCTTCCTTCCTTCCTTCCTTCCTTCCTTCCTTCCTTCCTTCCTTCCTTCCTTCCTTCCTTCCTTCCTTCCTTCCCATCTCCTCCCTCCCTCCCTCTCCTCCTTACACTCCTCTTCATCCTTTCTCTCTTTTTTCCTCCTTCCTTCCTTCTCCTCCGTTCCTCCCTCGTTTCTTCCCTCCCTCCCTTTCTTTTATTCTCCTCTCCATCCCTCCTTTTCACTGACTCTTCCTCCTTTCTCTTTTTTCCCTGCATCCTTCCTTATTCATTCTTTTCTCCCTCCTTTTTTCCTCCCTCCCTCCCTCCTCCATCTCTTTTTCTTCTTCCCTCTGTCCCTCCCTCCCTCCCTCCCTCCCTCCCTTCTGCTTCTCAGCCTTCCTCCCTCCCTCCCTCCCTCCCCCCTCCTTCCCTTTTTCGACAACAAAGTACATCCAGCCTCTTCCCCTGACCATTTCTTTCCTTAGCAGCGAGGACAACACAATTTCCCACCCCCCCAAAAAAAATTCCAGTGAAATTTCCTCCTGCTTAGAGAGGCAACTCAGAAGCCCATTTTCTGTTCACAGTCAGAATGAAAAGTGATGGGGGAGGAGAAGAAGAAAATTTAGCCGATTCTCGTAGAACCTCTCCTCCCCCCCCCCCACCTTTCCATAGTAACTCTCCCCTCGACATCATTTGGAAGAAATAATTGACTTGGTTCTCCTTAGTTGGTTGTTTCTTTCCTCAAGTGGAAATATAACAACTCGGCATAATTCTGTGTAATTTGTCTTTCTCTCCCTGAGGATCCCTTGGAAACGGACTTTCTTTTCCTAGTGATGGGAATCCAGACACCAGATTGGTGCATTTGAAGGGGACAACCGGCTTTCGGAAGAGAGTCTGGGTTTTTCAAGCATGTTGAGGGCAGAAAGGAAATTCTCCCTTCTGTAAGGAAACAGGTGAAATTTCTGCAGGACGTCAACCACCCATACTGAGCAGTGCAATCCTTGGTTGAGGAATAACTGTCAGGGGTTGGGTTCATGATAAGCCCTCCTCCTCCTTCTCTTCTCCTTCTCCTTTTCTCCTCCTCTTCCTCCTCCTCCCCCTCCTCCTCCTCCTTGCCTCAGATGGCAAATGGGGTCAGGCAGAAAATGGATCAACACACACATATATTTCCATCTATCCCCAATCTTACAAACATTTGATTGAAATTTAACTACAAGACGGACAACAGATGCTTCTTGGTTGACTGCTTGAATGAGCAGGAGGAAAAGCTGTGTAAAAAAGGGTGGAAAGATCCTAATCTAGCCCCTCCCCCCAGTTTGAGATGGTTCGTTAAGGAATAGGTGGAGAAACGGATGATCTCTTTACTTGCATTGGACAAAAAAATATATATCTCTCCAGAATAATTTAGTATTTTTAAGTCCTTTCCCTCCCTCCCCTCCCTCCTCCTCCCTCCCTTTCCTTCTCCTTCCTTCCTTCCTTCCTTCCCTCTTCCTTCCTTCCCCTCCCTCCCTCTCTCTCTCTTCCTTTCTTCATTCCCTTTCCCTCCTTTGCTTTCCTTTGCTTTCCTTCCCTTTCCCTTCCCTTCCTTTCCCTCCCCTCCCCTCCTCTCCTCCCTTCCCTCTTCCTCCCTCCCTCCCTCCCTTCCTTCCTTCCTTCCTTCCCCTCCCTCCCTCCCTCTCTCTCTCTTCCTTTCTTCATTCCCTTTCCCTCCTTTCCTTTCCTTTCCTTTCCTTTCCTTCCCTTTCCCTTCCCTTCCTTTCCCTCCCCTCCCCTCCTCTCCTCCCTTCCCTCTTCCTCCCTCCCTCCCTCCCTCCCTTCCTTCCTTCCTTCCTTCCTTCCTTCCTTCCTTCCTTCCTTCCTTCCTTCCCCTCCCTCCCTCCCTCTCTCTCTCTTCCTTTCTTCATTCCCTTTCCCTCCTTTGCTTTCCTTTCCTTTCCTTTCCTTCCCTTTCCCTTCCCTTCCTTTCCCTCCCCTCCCCTCCTCTCCTCTCCTCCCTTCCCTCTTCCTCCCTCCCTCCCTCCCTCTCTCCCTCTCTCCCTCCCTCCTCCCTCCCTCCCTTCCTCCCTCCCTCCCTCCCTCCCTTCCTTCCTTCCTTCCTCCCTTCCTCCCTTCTCCAACTTTTAGTCAGCCCGAGCAATTGCTGCTCCAGTTCTCCCATTGATCTGTGCTCAGAATGAGTTAGCTGAAGCCTGTCAGAAGAGGCACCTTTAAAAGCACACCCAAGATCCACTTTTCATCAGGCTGGCATTCAGTCCCCACCTCTCTTGCACGCCCCCACCTCGAAGAAAGAAAAGAAAAGAAAACACACCGTAAAGCCCAAACACTCAGCCTGAACAAGGCTTTTAGCTGCAGTTTTATTTCTAAAAAATCTCACCAGAGATCAAAGAGGGGAGAAAAAAAAAGAAACAGCAGGCCAAGGGCCCACTTCTTGATTTTTCTAGTTGACCTCTGCTGATTTACGGATTTTCTTGGCAAAGCCTTGATTGCATGAAGGGAGGAAGAGAAAACACCTCCTAGGTGTTGCATAAAATGGGTCAATGGGTTCACCGGATCCTAGGGCCTCGCTCTTTTTTTTTCATACTTCATTTCTAATTGTGCTCTCCCAAGAAAAAACCCAACAGCACAACAAAGCAAACAGCAAAATATACAAAACTGTCAAGAAATCCTGCAACACATCCTTAAACTTTCCATGGGGAACTAGAAAGTCAACTTCGCTGAAGAACATCAACTATCCGTGGAAAGCAAGAAAGTCAACTTTCCTGGATTGCTAGGTGAAAAGCAGCGGCGGGTGGGGTGTGTGTGTCAGTTTTCCAAATGAATGCCTACCTTCTGAAATGGCAGATTGCAAAGTGACAGAACAAAGCATCTGTCCTCACCTACCTGTTTAGGAGAAAGCTACAGTTCCTGCCACAAAGTGAGGCCTACGTTGGAGAAGACAAGGAATATTCCTTGTCTTATTCCAGACAAGGAACAATGGAGGGAAGGAGAGATTCGACCTAGAAATAAGGAGAAATTTCCTGACAGTGAGAACAATCAGCCCATGGAACAGAAGTTGCCTTCAGATGTTGTGGGAGCTTCATCACTGGAAGCTCTCAAGAAGAGACTGGACGGCCACCTGTCAGAAATGGTGTAGGGTCTCCTGCTTGGGTGGGTGGAGGGTTAGACTAGATGACCTACAAGGTCTCTTCCAACTGTTACTCTGTTACTGTTACTGATGCAGCCTAGGAATGTGTTGGCTTTTGGGGGGGGCAGCTGTAGCATTCTTTGTTGAAGACTTAACACTTTTAGAAACCATTGATTAGCATTTTCTGTTGTTCTTCCCAGGGATTCGGGAGGTATAATAATAGGTGCTTTCTGATTATTACTCCTCCTTGCCCGGGACAAAGGATTAAAATAGAATGGAATGGAACGGAACGGAATGGAACAGAACAGAACAGAACAGAACGGAACGGAACGGAACGGAATGGAATGGAATAGAATAGAATAGAGTAGAATAGAATAGAATATAGGAATGAGTAGAGTAGAGTAGAGTAGAGTAGAGTAGAGTAGAGTAGAGTAGAAATAGGAATGAGTAGAGTAGAGCAGAGCAGAGCAGACAAGAGCAGAGTAGAACAGGACAGAATATAATATGGAATGGAATGGAATGGAATGGAATGGAATAGAATAGAATAGAATAGAATAGAATAGAATAGAATAGAATAGAATAGAATAGAATAGAATAGAATAGAATAGAATAGAATAGAATAGAATATGGAATGGAATGGAATGGAATGGAATGGAATAGAATAGAATAGAATAGAATAGAATAGAATAGAATAGAATAGAATAGAATAGAATAGAATAGAATAGAATAGAATAGAATAGAATAGAATATGGAATGGAATGGAATGGAATGGAATGGAATGGAATGGAATGGAATAGAGCTGGAAGGCAACTTGGAGGTCATCTAGTCCAGCCCTCTGCTCGTGCAGGAGAACCTATACAATCTCAGACAAGTGACTGTTCAGTCTCTTCTTAAAAATGTCCAGTGATGGAGCGCCCACGATTTCTGGAGGCAAAGCTGTTCCACTGGTTAATTGTCCTCACTGTCAGGAACTTTCTCCTTAATTCCAGGTTGCTTCTCTCCTTGATCAGTTTCCAATCATTGTTTCTCATCCTGCCCTCTGGTGCTTTGAAGGATAATTTGATCCCCCCTTCTTTGTGGCAGCCCCTCAAGTACTGAAACACTGCAATCATGTCTTCCCTATTTCTTCTTTCCCTTAGACTAGCCAGACCCAAATCCCATAGCTGTTCTTTGTATGTTTTAGCATCCAGGCCTTTGATAATCTTAGATTAGACTAGATGCTCTCCAATACCCCAAGCCGTAAATTCAAGATAAATTTTTAAGAGCTTGGCTAGTCCCAGTCCACTTCGTGAGTTCCATAGGGGTTTTCTTCCTGGTTTTTCACCGCCTTTGATGCAAAGCCATGGATAGTTCCTTCTGTTCCACCTCTGCATTAACTGAATTTGCCCTGTTTTATATTCTTTAGGAGCAGAAGTGACCTGAATCTCTTAGGTGCTTCACAGACATAAAAGACCATTTCTTAATTAAAGGGGAGAGAAACAGACAGCCCACTTTCCAATCCTTCTGCCATTTCCTTCCAAGCTACAAATCTTTGTAATTTAATTTCTTGCTATGCGAGTGCAGTAAATCTTTTTTTTAAACAAAACAAAAAGAAATCCTTTTAAGAAGACACAGTTTATCTTGGTGTGTGTGTGTGTGTGTGTGTGTGTGTGTGTGTGTTTTATCATCAAGGAAGATCATAAAATTAGGAGCAGCTAATTTAATTTTTCAAGCACCTGGCCCTCCTAAGCCATTTGGGGGTATTCGTGTAATAATACTGATTACCCGGAAGGCTGCAGCATTGGAGATGAATGTTGTGGAGCCTTTGTGTTTGTCAGTAAGAGGTGGCACCTCACAAACAGAGTATGGGTGTGTTTGTGGGGAGGAGGGGAAAGATCTCCTCCTGCACTTAAAACACAGACAGAGTCCAGAAATAAGCTTCAAAAGAAACTGGGAGATGTTTGCAGAACTCAAGATCTCCATCTTTGTAGGTGATCATGTGAATCCCAGATGCTGCAGTCAATGTAAATACATGCCAGTGTTGCAAAGTTGATTGACGTTGGAAGGCTCCCTCGAATTCAGACAATCTGTCTTCTGGAAATGCATTCTCTTTCTTTCTATGGACAGTATCAATCTGTCTGTCCGTCTGTCCGTCCGTCCATCCATCCATCATCCATCTATCTGTATATCTATCACCTACCATCTATCTATTTTTCTATCCATCATCTCTATCTACCCATCTATCATATCTATCTAGCTATCTAGCTATTTATCTATCTAATCTATCTATCCATCCATCAACCATCTATCATTTATCTATCTATCTATCCATCTATCTTTGTATCCATCTATCATATCTATCTATCTATCTATCTATCTATCTATCTATCTATCCATCCATCCATCATCCATCTATCTATCCATCTATCATCTATGTATCCATCTATCATATCTGTCTATCTATCTATCCATCCATCCATCTATCTGCATATCTATCACCTATCTATCATTTATCTATCTATTTTTCTATCTATCCATCTCTCATCTCTATCTGTCCATCTATTATCTCTATCTATCTATCATCCATCTGTAATCCATCTATCTATCTGTGCATCTATCTATCATCTATTTTAATCCCCCTCTCTCTCTCTTTCTCATCTATCATCTCCTACTGCTAAATCTCAAGATCTTGGTACGTCTTTGACTTACATCCACAATTGGGGCCAGAGTTTCCATTGCTAAGCAAGGTGGTTGTTAAGTGAGTTAAGCTCGATTTTATGACCTTTACGGCCATGGTTGTGAACCAAATCACCGCACCTGTTAAGTGAGCCCTGCAGCCATTCAGCCGACTTCCGACTTCCTGCACTGAAGTTTGCTTGTCACAATCTTGTGACCTCAGGATGCTGCAGCCATCATAAATACATGCCAGTATTTTCACGACAGTTTTTTTTTAAAAAAAAAACACAACACATATGAATAGGTGTCATGCTGTTTTTGCAAGCTGTTCTTAATGTTCTTTTCCCCCCTCTCCTCCTCCAGATTGTCCTTGGCTGAACAGCAGGATTAAAATGCATCTAATCAGTTAAAAAATAAAATGTCACTCATATCCCCATGGCAGGGCGGCTTTTTAAAATAAAATAACGAAGGAACACAGGACACTCTCAATTAGATCAACAGTTACCCTGCTTGGTGGCCTTTCTAAAACAATGCCAATATAATTCTGTCACCACAAAAGCTCATAAAATTATAATTCAGCTGGAGGACGATTATTGAAAACATCGCTTTTTCGTGCCTGTAGTCTTCAGGGACGTGTACCTTTTCTTATAAAGCCTGTGTGCTGTGTGTTTGCAACAGAGCAAGGCAGAAGGCAAGCCTTCCTACATCACAAAAAGCATCTTTTAATTAATATTCTTCATTTTGCGGGAGCTTTATTTTTCTCCCTGACCTTTCAAGCCAACTTCTACTTTCATGGGTAGAAATGCAAGCTGGCCGAACGGTATCAACTCCTTTGTGAAAATCGAATTCACCCTACGATGGAATCCGAGTGGAACTAATGGCTTGTTAATTCAACAATTATTTTGTCAGCTCTTTTGGCAGCTGCAGTCCTAGGCCGCTTTAACAGAGGCATAGAATCAAGATCACGTGAAGTACTAATACCACTTTACAATGCCTTGGTAAGGCCACACCTGGAATACTGCATACAGTTTTGGTCACCACGATGTAAAAAAGATGTTGAGACTCTAGAAAGAGTACAGAGAAGAGCAACAAAGATGATTGGGGGACTGGAGGCTAAAACATATAGGGAAGGGTTGCTGGAATTGGGTATGTGTAGTTTAATGAACAGAAGGGTGAGGGGTGACATGATAGCAGTCTTCCAATATCTCAGGGTCTGCCCCAAAGAAGAGGCAGTCAAGCTATTCTCCAAAAGTGCCTGAAGGCAGGACAAGAAGCAATGGAGGAAAACTAATCAAGGAGAGAAGCAACCTGGAACTAAGGAGAAATTTCCTGACAGTGAGAACAATCAACCAGTGGAACAACCTGCCTCCAGAAGATGTGAATGCTCCAACACTGGAGGTTTTTAAGAAGAGGTTGGATGTCCATTTGTCTGAAATGGTATAGGGTTTCCTGCCTGAGCAGGGGGTTGGACTAGATGACCTCCCAGGTCCCTTCCAGCTCTGTTATTCTGACACCTTTCCAAGTGTCCTGAAAAAAAGAAAAAGAGGAACGGTTTCCGATGTGGGTAGCCGATCCATTTCACATCCCCTGCTACCCTGAATAAACTATGCACAAGCCGGGTGTGTTTGAAAAATAGCTACAAAATTCCTTGAGGAATCAAATCAAGGGCAATTTCTGCTACGCCCAATCAACATCCTTCTGGCATTCTGTCTATCTTTGCTGTCGTGTATTATTATTATTTTTTTGAAAAGTTGGAATTACTTTTCTATATTAGCTAGCATCTAAGTCCCAGGGCAAAGCTGGGAACAGGTGAGATTTCGCTCGGCGATGATAATGAAAAAGAGAAGGAATCTAATAATTTGTCCCTCTGGAAAACACACACTACGTTCGAGGCATTAAGGGCGATGTAAGGAAAGGTATATTTATTTTTATTCAGTGGAGCTGTAGACGGCTTTAGGTAGATTCTTGATCAGGATGTTGAGGTTTTGGGTTTTTTTTTAGCACAAATCATCAGGGCTTTTTTTGTCATAGAACGCTCAGAACAGAGTTCCGGCACCTTTTTTTGGATGGAACCTTGTAGGGTAGGCAAGGCAGGTTGTATGACATGTGTGAGTTCCGGCACCTTTTTCTTTTACAAAAAAAGCACTGCAAATCACCATTGCTGTTGAAATTTTCACCTTAACCAAACAAGGTTTGATCTGCTATACCAAACAGAACTTTCTATATGCTTGTAAGGTGTGGCAGTTAAAGAGGTCAAAAGGGATTCTTCTAACAAAGAGAAGAATTAGAGCAATGTGGTACTGGAAAAAAAATACATGCTTGGCTAGAAAAGATGTTGGGAAAGCATGCAGATTTTAAACCTGAACCTTTTTTTTTACAAGGTAGAATGCCAGAAAAGATTGATCAACAAAGAATATTCTTGATTTTACAGGTGACAACAGCGGCAAGAATCACATTCGCACAATATTGGGGAAATGAAGAAAAACCGCCAGAGGAAGAAATATTTTTTATTAAAAAAAATACTAGATTCTGCGGAAATGGACAGGCTTACTCTGAGGTTGAAAGAAAAAGAAGAAACAGCATACTTTCAAACTTGGGACTTATTTTATCGGTGGCTGGAGAAAAGAATAAAGGATTAGGAATTAAATTTGCATTAGTGAATGATAAACTCAGACGACACGTTTGTTGAATAAATACTACTGAATTGTATGAAAAAATAACAAAAAAAAACTTTACAAAAAACAAAGAAGAGAAGAGTTGGGGTGACATGATAGCAGTATTCCTGTATCTCAGGGGCTGCCCCAAAGAAGAGGGAGTCAAGCTGTTCTCCAAAGCATGTGAAGGCAGGACAAGAAGCAACGGATAGAAACCAATCAAGGAGAGAAGCAACTTGGAACTAAGGGGGAAGGAAGGAAGGAAGGAAGGAAGGAAGGAAGGAAGGAAGGAAGGAAGGAAGGAAGGAAGGGCAATGGATGGAAACTAGTCAAGGAGAGAAGCAACCTAGAACTAAGGAGAAACTTCCTGACAGTGAGAACAATTAACCAGTGGAACAACCTGCCTCCAGAAGTGGTGGGCGCTCCACAACTGGAGTTTTTTTTTAAAAAAGAGGAGACAGGACAGCCATTTGTCTGGAATGCTTGAGTAGCGGGTCAGACTAGAAGACCTCCAAGGCCCTTCCAACCGTATTATTCTATGTTCTGTCCCTTGCACAGCATTCAGAGCTGTGAAGACAGTCACCTTTTAGCTAGACCAAAGATTTGTAGGCGTATCCACATCGGTGCTCCTGGTGGTCATCAATTGATCCAAGCTCTGCTGGACCACGGAAAAAAAACAATCTGGCACACAAACAATACGGGTAAGATCACAAGATTTAGTAAGCGAATTGCTGCAATTATTACGTGGATCCCACAATCGTTAAACAAATCCTGCTTCCTTCATTGACTTTGTGGGCCTGAAGTTGGGCTAGGAAAGTTACAAAGGACACTTGCAACCGTCGTGAATGCAGTTCAGTTTCCAAGCATCTAAACAACGATCAGGATGTTCGTTACTGCAAGGACCAGTCCTAGCCCCCCCCCCCCCGCTTTTCAACGTTGTTGTAACTTTGAGCAGTTGTTAAACACAGGGTTGTAATTCAAGGTCTACCTGTGTTCAGGGACGCACCATCTCTGGATATTGGGGTACAAACTAATACGTTGTGGTGAGGAATAAGTTCATTGGAAGTAGAATTAGAAGACGTCCATCTATTGTTTCCTGAGACAGCTCAGGAAACAGAAGTGATTCAATCTGATCGCTAAGTTAGGAGCTTAACACAATTATGATACGCCCATTCTCAATATATTGCCTGGGTGGAGAGTGAAAAACGCTCAATTGCCTTTCTTGAGTTCTTAAGCATGGCACTTCTTCCGTAATGCCACAATACCTCTCTCTCTCTCTCTCTCTCTCTCTACACACACACACACACACACACACACACACACACACACACAAACATATTTGTTGACATCTGCTTGACAATTCTCCCCCCCCCCCCCGCCCTCCGGTAAATGACAAGAACAGGGAAGCTACTTTTTTTTAGACAATCTGGGGATTTGGTTTTAATGCCTATAAATGCCAAACAAAAAAGAGGATAATGAGGAATGTTTTTGAAGAGAGAGGGCTGGTGACTGACAGGCTGCATGTGTTTTGACATTATTTGCACGCGCCAGCGATGATTAGAACAATGCTTGACATGAATGTGATGCCACGGAATGGGGGAGGGGCAGGTTTTGTGTAGCAAATGTCAAGGCCCTTTGGGAATAAAAGGCACAAAGCAGCGCCACCTAGTGTCCCTCTTAAGAATGGAGGGTCGGGTTCAGCCCCAGCAGGCGGCCCCTGTCACTTGCCCCTTTGCCCTGTGTCTTCTGGGCCTTAGCTTGTCATCAGAGGTTGCTAAAACACTGACTTCCTTCCTTCTTCCCCTTCACTTCTTCCTTTCTCCCTCCCTCCTTCCCTCCTTCCTTCCGTTCCTTTGTCCCTCCCTCCCTCCCTCCCTCT
>NC_138217.1:5990445-6061941 GCF_964194415.1 Vipera berus | reverse complement strand
GCCCCGCCGGCCCCGGCCCGGGAGGCGGCCCGCACCGCCACAGCACTGCCGCAGCCATGGCCCAGCGCACCAGCGCGCTCCCACCCCTCCCTCCCTCCCTTCCCTCCCCTCCTCCTTCCTTCCTTCCTTCCTCCTTTCCTTCCTTCCTTCCTTCCATTCCCACCTCCCTCCCTCCCTCCCATTCCCAATTCCTCCCTCCCTCCCTCCCTCCCTCCCATTCCCCCTTCCTTCCTTCCCTCTCATTCCCATCATCCCTCCCTCCTATTCCACTTCCTTCTTTCCTTCCTCCATCTGTCCCCCCCACTTCCTTCCTTCCTCCCCATTCCCACTTCCCTCTCTCTCATTCCCACCTTCTTCCTTCCTTCCTCCCATTTCCACCTCCGTCCCTCCCATTCCCACTTCCTTCCTTCTTTCCTTCCTCCCATTCCCCCTTCCTTTTCCTTCCTTCTTTCCTTCCTTCCTTCCTTCCTTCCTTCCTTCCTTCCTTCCTTCCTTCCTTCCTTCCTTCCTTCCTTCCTTCCTTCCTCCCATTCCCACCTTCTTCCTTCCTTCCTTCCTTCCTTCCTTCCTTCCTTCCTTCCTTCCTTCCCTCCCTCCCTCCCCAGATGAAACCATCACAGCCATTTCAGCAACGCTAAAAACGTGTTGTGGCATCAACGTTTTTTCTGCCTTGTTGTGGTTTCCACACCACCTTTGGGGCTGTGCCTAACACCCCACACCTGATTTTCCCCTTTGGCTGCCGTGTCACATTCCTCATTGATGTTGCTTAACAGAGTGTTTTACCTACGTCAACGACACACTTTAACAGCCCAGAGAACTGTTGTCACCTAACAGGCTAAAAGACCCATCAATCCATCCGAAATGATGCCTTGGCGGGAACGCTTTTGCGACGGAGCAAAGAGCCAGCTTTGGCTGCGGAGGAATGTCAGGCGGGAAGATCTTTTTGGCAACACGGGCCTTGCTGGAGAAAAGCATATTGTCAAGCTTTAGCGGCAGACAAGGAAAGGTCTCCAGACTTGTACGCAGGAGTCCAATGTGCTGTGGGGTTTTGATGAAAACCCTCCAAAATTTATGCTCTTCTGGCACCTTTGCAGCTCAAGAGAAGAGCAATAGATGCAAGACGTCTCACTCTAGAGAGCCAACTTTGAAAAGACTCTGAGCCGGATTTTTTTTGTTTTTTGGGTGCAACAGAGAACATAAATCCACTTTCCAGCTCAGCCTGCTGTTCTTGAGAAACCTGCTCTGAAGGGTCCGTCCATCCTGCCGTTGGCTATTCCAATCCTTCACCTTCACTTGGAGTAAAAAGAATGAAATATGAGCAGGAAAAGCAACCATCTCTCTCTCTCTCTCTCTCTCTCTCTCTCTCTCTCTCTCTCTCTCTCTCTCTCTCTCTCTCTCTCTCTCTCTCTCTCTTTCTCTCTCTCTTTCCCCAAATCGATCGCTTGCAAACTCAGGTAGAATTCTTTCCACCTCAGCCGTGGAATTTAATTTACTTTAAATTTGAATAGCAGCTGCCGCTCCCGAGGAGGAAATATTCCTTAATAACAGCCCATTTGCACTATTAAGCTCTTTTTGAATGTTCAATTACTCGTCCAATACAAAAAAAAAAAAAAAGAGAGAGAATGTTACTGGCGCAATCGAGCCCTTTGGGACATTTCGATGGCCCGGTCTTCCGCCATCTGTCTGACAGCGTTATGAACGTGATGATGATGGAATGGAGTGGGGAGATGGCTAGTGTTGTTTTTTTAAAGAGGAAGGAGCAATAGCAACAGCACTTAGATGTATATACTACTTCACAGTGCTTTACAGCCCTCTCTAAGCGGTTTACAGAGTCAGCATATTTGCCCCCAACAATCTGGGTCCTCCTTTGACCGACCTCAGAAGGATGGATATTTGAGTCAACCTTGAGCCGGTCAGGGTTGAACACCTGGCAGTGGGCAGAGTCAGCCTTCAATGCTGCATGGATGGGTGGGTGGGTGGGT
This sequence comes from Vipera berus, assembly GCF_964194415.1. Taxonomy (NCBI): domain Eukaryota; kingdom Metazoa; phylum Chordata; class Lepidosauria; order Squamata; family Viperidae; genus Vipera; species Vipera berus. The sequence continues at coordinate 6,059,959 of NC_138217.1, read as the reverse complement.
GGGTGGATGGATGGATGGATGGGAGAGAGGGAGGGAGGGAGAAGATGGAAGGCTGAGTCAACCTTGAGCTGGTCAGGATCGAACTCCTAGCAGTGGGCAGAGTCGGCCTTCAATGCTGCATTCTAACCAGGGCTTTTTTTTCTCACAGAACGCTCAGAATGGAGTTCCGGCACCTTTTTTGGATGGAACCTTGTAAGGTAGGCAAGGCGGGTTGTATGACGTGTGTGAGTTCCGGCACCTTTTTCTTTTACAAAAAAAAGCACTGATTCTAACCATTGCGTACCATAGAAGGAAGGAAGGAAGGAAGGAAGGAAGGAAGGAAGGAAGGAAGGAAGGAAGGAAGGAAGGGAGGGAGGGAGGGAGGGAGGGAGGGAGGGAGGGAGGGAGGAGAAATAGCACTAGCAATAGCACTTATATACCGCTTCACAGTGCTTTACTGCCCTCTCTAAGCAGTTTCACAGAGTCAGCCAGTCCGGTTTAGTGAAAACCCTGGATAAAGGTGTCTGACCTGCTTTGAGCAGCAACTGGAAAAAGGATTCTGCAGATCTTGACTGATGCTTCTTCTGACATCAATTGCCTTTTCCTAACTTTTTTCCCCAAGGTTCCCCACACTACTAACCTTCTGGAAAGCCGTTAGGTTCTGAAGGTCGTTTGGGGGAATGGGAGTTCTTGTCTGAGTAACCTCAATCTAAATTCCCTCTGATGCAACCCAAGCAGGATGCTAATTAATTGAATGATTCCTGCTACACCTTAATTTGCACCCTTTTGATGTGGTTCCGTGGTCCCTTCTGTTCCATTAGGTGGGCCTGTTTTATTATTTATTAAAAACACTGTACTTCTCAACCAAATACCAGTTCAGCTTCGGTCTTTGGAAGCCACCATGTCCTTAACCATCTTTGAACATTCACACTCATGGGTTTCCTGCAGATTTTGGCTAACTAGCTTCACTGAACTCCTACACAAATCTGTAGCTGAGATTTCATTGGGGAAGAACAAACTATTTGACAAAACTTTCCAGATGTGTTGGATTGCAAGCTGTCCAGATGTGGAGAGGAACCAGGATCTCTTAAGGACATATGGGCAGAAAGATTGTTTTGGAGCTTGAGACATGAGGAAGGGAGAGAAAGCTATGAGTCAGGGTGGATTAAATATCTTTGGAATACAGAATAGAATAGAATAGAAATAGACTAGAATAGAATAGAATAGAATAGATAGAATAGAATAGAATAGAATAGAAGATAGAATAGAATAGAATAGAATAGATAGAATGTGGAAGGGACCTTGGAGGTCTTCTAGTCCAACCCCCTCCTTAGGCAGGAAACCACATACCATTTCAGACAAATAGTTTTCCAATCTTTTCTTTAAAACTTCCAGTATTGAAGCACCCACAACTTCTGGAGTCAAGGTGTTCTACTGGTTAATTGTTCTCACTGTCAGAAAGTTTCTCCTTAGTTCTAGGTTGCTTCTCTGGTTGATGATGAGTTTCCATCCGTTGCTTCTTGTCCTGCCTTCAGGTGCTTTGGAGAATAGCTTGACTCCCTCTTCTTTGGGGCAGCCCCTGAGAGATTGGAAGACTGCTATTGTATCACCACAAGTCCTTCTTTTCATTAAACTAGACTTACCCAATTCCTGCAACCATTCTTTATTCAGTTATTTTCTAACTGTAATTTGATGCTTGAGTAATGGTTGGCCTCTTGCAAGCAAGGATCTTCTTCTGTTATGTTCTGTTTGCACGTCTGGAAATCCAGTAGAACAGATGCCACAAGATATCAATCCACTCTCCTCCAGGGGGAACCGACTCCAGCTTGATCCGTGGGATTTTCGCTGCTGTGGGAAATGCATCCCTGTGGCTTCCAAACCGTGCCTAGGCCTGATTCCAGGAGGGATATTTACAAGTCCTCTGGATCTGAATTCCTGTTTGGAACGCCAGAGTTCTGCTTTAAGCTGTCCTTGCTTCTTGCGTGAAACGGATGCATTAAGAATTTGCCATCCTTGCCTGTTCATTCCAGGAATTCTCTGGAACAGCGTGCTTTCCTGCATAATTCAGATCCGTTTCTGTCTTTCCCCCCTTCTCTTCACCATACAAATGAAACACCCGGAAGGTATGGTGAAGTAACATCCTAGGCAATTGCATTACAAGGCAAGGGTTTGGATTTGGCTAGTCTAAAGAAAAGAAGAAATAGGCGTGACGTGATAGCAAGATTCCAGTATTTGAGGGGCTGTCACAAGAAGAGGGGGTCACGTTATTGTCTGAAATGGTATAGGTTCTTCTGCTTGTGCAGGGGACTGGACTAGAAGACCTGCCAAGGTCCCTGCTAGCTCCACTCCACTCCGTTCCATTCCATTCCATTCCATTCCATTCCATTCCCATTCCATTCCATTCTATTCTATTCTTTCTATTCTATTCTATTCTATTCTATCTATTCTATTCTATTCTATTCCCATTTCTTATTCTATTCTGTTCTATTCCCATTTCTTATTCTATTCTATTCTATTCTATTCTATTCATATTCTATTCTATCTATTCTATTCTATTCTATTCTATTCTATCTTCTATTCTATTCTATTCTATTCTATTCTATTCTATGTCTATTCTATTCTATTCTATTCCCATTTCTTATTCTATTCTATTCTGTTCTGTTCTGTTCTATATTTTCTATTCTATTCCGTTCTGTTCCATTCCATTCCATTCCATTCCATTCCGTTCCGTTCCGTTCCGTTCCGTTCCGTTCCGTTCTATTCTATTCTATTCTATTCTATCTATTCTATTCTATTCTATTCCCATTTCTTATTCTATTCTATTCTATTCCCATTTCTTATTCTATTCTATTCTATTCTGTTCTGTTCTGTTCTGTTCATATTTTCTATTCTATTCCATTCCATTCCATTCCATTCCATTCCATTCCATTCTATTCTATTCTATTCTATTCTATTCTATTCTATTCTATTCTATTCTATTCTATTCTATTCCCATTTCTTATTCCTATTCTATTCTATTCTATTCTATTCTATTCTATTCTGTTCTGTTCTGTTCTGTTCTGTTCTGTTCTGTTCTGTTCTATATTTTCTATTCCATTCCATTCCATTCCATTCCATTCCATTCCATTCCATTCCATTCCATTCCATTCCATTCCATTCTATTCTATTCTATTCTATTCTATTCTATTCTATTCTATTCTATTCTATTCTATTCTAGACTAAAGTACATTGTACATACAGTAATTAGCAGATGCTGTATATCCTGTGAAGGTTTAGGAAAGATCTTGACCTTCTTTCCGCATACCAAGCACTCCAGGCTTACCTGCCTCTTAGCTCCTTGGTTAATGGGCCCTGCTATCATGTCTCCCCTCGTCCTTCTCCTTGGCTGTACACCAAGGAGGATTTAGAATGAGTAGATAATCTTAGGAATCAGATGAGAATTTCTTGAAGTTCTTGGTGGCCAAGCTTTTTTTTTTCTTCCTATCCATTCCCTTGTAGCCTCAGTGACATGTAATTTGAGATATCTGCTTAGCTAACTTTTTCTTCTGCGAGCAATTTGGAGTGCCTGTCTAGGTTTTATAAGACAGCCACTCTGCATGTTGCCATTAAAAAACGCCTCCATTGTGAGACCTCCAGCTGAGTGATGAGACTTTTGCCCTGGGGTTTCCCGTGCTGCCCCACTGAGTATAAACCTCTCTTCCTCTTCTCAAAATAAAAATCTATCCTCACTGCTACAATGGGGTGCCTCACATCTCAGATCTTTCAAAAGACTGGGCAAGGTTTTAAAAGCTGGAACCAGATTGTCCTTTCCCAGCTAGCCGCAGTTCCCACCAGACTGTTTGGCAGGAACAATCCCCCAAACTGCTTTTTAGTTTGCCAAACAGGGTGGCTGGCTGTCTTTCCATCCATCCCAATATGGTAAAGCCAGAGCTAATTGCACATGTGCAATGCAGAACTGGAGAAGGAGGAGGGGGAGGGAGGAGGAGGGAGGAGGAGGAGGAGGAGGAGAAAGAGAAGAAGAAGAGGAGGAGGAGGAGGAGAAGAAGAAGAAGAAGAGGAGGAGGAGGAGGAGGAGGAGGAGGAGGAGGAGGGGGACGAGGAGAAAGAGAAGAAGAAGAAGAGGAGGAGGAGGAGGAGGAGGAGGAGAGGAGGAGGAGGAGGAGGAGGAGGGGGACGAGGAGAAAGAGAAGAAGAAGAAGAAGAGGAGGAGGAGGAGGAGGAGGAGTAGAAGAAGAAGAAGAGGAGGAGGAGAAGAAGAGGAGGAGGAGGAGAAGAAGAAGAGGAGGAGGAGGAGGAGGGGAGGAGGAGGAGGAGAAAGAGAAGAAGAAGAAGAGGAGGAAGAGGAGGAGGAGGAGAAGGAGGAGGAGAAGGAGGAGGAGGAGGAGGAGGAGGAGGAGGGGGACGAGGGAGAAAGAGGAAGAAGAAGAAGGAGGAGGAGGAGGAGGAGGAGGGAGGAGGAGGAGGAGGAGGAGAAGAGGAGGAGGAGGAGAAGAAGAAGAAGAGGAGGAGGAGGAGGAGGAGAAAGAGAAGAAGAAGAAGAGAAGGAGGAGGAGGAGGGGAGGAGAAGGAGGAGGGAGGAGAGAAAGAGGAGGAGGAGGAGGAGGGAAGGGAAGAAGAGGAGGAGGAGAAGGAGGCGGAGGAGGAGGAGGAGAAGGAGAAGAAGAGAAGGAGGAGGAGGAGGAGGAGGAGAAGGAGAAGGAGGAGGAGGAGGGGAGGAGAAGAAGAAGAGGAGGAGGAGGAGGAGGAGGAGGAGAAAGAGAAGAAGAAGAAGAAGAGGAGGAGGAGGAGGAGGAGGAGAAGAAGAAGAAGAGGAGGAGGAGGAGGAGAAGGAGGAGGAGAAGAAGAAGAAGAGGAGGAGGAGGAATAATTAATTAGCCTTTGAGAGAAATGCTACTATTAATGATAATAACCTGCTGGTTTTCACTGAAAAACCCTTCCAAAGTGGGGGGGAAAGCCCCCCCCCACAACTCATTTAAACAATTGCAAGTGATTTACAATTCAAAGCCATTTGTGAGTTTTTAAAGAGCCACTTGCAGTTTTAAACAAAGGGAACTCTCTTAAAAAGCCAGATGTTTCCACCATAAACCATCATGACCCACGGCACTGACAAGGAATCGGAGCAGAAGACCAAAGAAGCAGGGATTTCATCAAAAAAGGGGAAGGGTGGCCAAAGCTGAGACCTTCACAAAGCCAGACGCCAACCCTACAAGCGGGGGTGGGTGGTGGGTGGTGGGTGGGAGAACTAAATCTCGCAGCTGGGTGCCTGGATGGAAATTGCACCGGTAATTGTGAAAAATGGAGAATGTGCCACATACAGTGGCTTCATTTCCTCCCCCCCCCCAGGGATGATGGTGGAAAAGAGGGAAGAAAAAGGGACAAGGCTGCTTACGAGATTTTGCTTTACCTTTGTTGAAAGCCATTCGCTCCAGTCCTTTTGATGGAACCGCCATCCAGAGTATCTCCTCACTGAGACACATCAGGTTTTATCCATCTAGCTTTCTCTCTCTCTCTCTCTTTTTTTTCCTGTTCTGATTGCTTCATTTTGCTCTTCATCTCTTTTTTCCCCCTTTCCTGAATGTTTTCCCCAGCCCCCCACCCCCCCCCCCGCCCCTCCTCTGGTCCCTGGAAGGCAAAGCTTTTACAGTAGCTATCAAGAGAGGCATGGGGACGGAAGGCAAAGCTTTCATCAAAAAGTTTTTTATCCCCTTGATATCACAGCCGGCCGTATTTGCCATCTGGTTTGCAGCCAAAGTAAAAGAAAAAGAAAAAATAAGTCCTCGACTTATGACAGTGGAGACCCAAATTTTCTGCGGCTAAGTGAGACATTTGCTGAGTGAGTTTTGCCCCATTTTTACAACATTGCTGGGCGTGGTTGTTGAGCCAGTGGCCCCCAACCTTTTCTATACCCCGCACCCCTAGAACGCTTCTGATATATTCTCGCACCCCTTTACAAAAGTTCGAAATAAGGGCAAAGGATTATGCGCCGACGCTATAATTTTAAAAACCCATGTTTTCGCACCCCCTGGAATATCATCTCGCACCCCTGGTTGGGAACCCCTGTGTTAAGCCAATCACTGCAGCCGTTAAATTAGTAAGTGAATCTGACACTGCGACCGTCATAAGTATGAGTCAGTTGCCAAACGTCTGAATTTTGATCGCCTGGCTGGCTATGGGGAATGCTGCAATGGTCATAAGTGTGAACAATGGTCCGAAGTCACTTTTTCAGTGCTGTTGTAACTTTGAATAGTCACTAAATGAACTGTTGTAAGTTGAGGACTATCTTATACTGCAGGATCCAATCAGGGTCAGTCACCGGGACCAGAGGTTTCATCTTCTGAGCTTTTGGACTCGTGCTGGACCCCATCCTCAGGGAACTTATTCTACCAGAATGTGTGCTTTGGGATGTTGTGTGTGGCTTTTAGATGTTCATTGGGATGTTGAAGGCTGGCTAGTAAGTTGTCGGCTGTTGTTCCCTTTTGCTGCCAATCCTTCGGTTCCTGAGTACTTGATAAGCTTGTGGTAAATCAGCATTTCTGTTAACTGACCAGGGGCCCTTTTCCCAGGCTTCAATCATTTCCCTGGCTGTTTTTGTACCTGCTCAGCCAACAATCTTAGTAGCGGCAAAATTGAATGTACTGTATGTTGGATCCTGCAATCTTACCCTAGGATACGCATATTCACTTTCATTCATGAAAAAATATATATCTGGTGACTTAGAAAATAGGCTCAAAATCCAGATGGATCTTGACAGACTTGAACACTGGCCCCTATCTAACAAAATGGAACTCCATGTACAGAAAAGTAATCAGCAAGAAAAACCAAATGTACAGGTACAGATTAGATGAAATGTGGCTCAATGGCAGTAACTGCAAGAGGAGTCCTAGTGGACAGTCACTTAAATACAAGCCAGCAGTGTGTGCAGGCAGCTAAAAAAGCCAATGTAATCCCAGGTTGCATTAACAGAAAGATAGAATCAAGATCACATGAAGTGTCAGTACCATTTTAAAACACTTTGATAAGGCCACACTTGGAATGCTGTATCCAGTTTTGGTCACCATATTATAAAAAAAAAAAGATGTTGAGAGTCTAGAAAGAGTACAGAGAAGAGCAACAAAGATGACTAAAGAGCTAGAAGCTAAAACATATGAAGAATGGTTGCAGGAATTGGGCATGTCTAGTCTAGAGAAAGGGACGCGGTGGCTCAGTGGGTTGGGACACTGAGCTTGTCGATCAGAAGGTCGGCAGTTTGGCGGGTCGAATCCCGAGTGCCGCGTAACAGAGTGAGCGCCTGTTACTCGTCCCAGCTTCTGCCAACCTAGCACTTCGAAAGCACGTAAAAATGCAAGTAGAAAAATAGGGACCACTCCGGTGGGAAGGTCACAGCGTTCCGTGTGCCTTTGGCGTCTAGTCATGCTGGCCACATGACCACGGAGACGTCCTCGGACAAGCGCTGGCTCTTTGGCTTTGAGACGGAGATGAGCACCGGCCCCTAGAGTCGGAAACGACTAGCACGCATGTGCGGGGGAACCTTTACCTTTACCTTTAGTCTAAAGAAAAGAAGGACTAGAGGTAACAGGATAGCAGTGTTCCGGTATTTGAGGGGCTGCCACAAAGAAGAGGGGATCAACCTGTTTTTCAAAGTATGAGAAGGCAAGACAATAAACAACGAATGGAAACTCATCAAGGAGAGACGCAACCTAGAACTAAGATGAAATTTCCTGACAGTGAGAACAATTAACCAGTGGAACGGCTTGCCTTCAGAGGTTGTGGGTGCTCCATCACTGGAGGTTTTTAAGAAGAGACTGGACAATCATTTGATTAATTCCATTGCAACTCCATTATTCTGTTATTCTGTTAAACTTCATCTTTTTTTTAAAGTCAGATGAGATTCAGGCTCAAAATACCAAAGGAGTTGAGAAAAGGCTGAGAAATTTGATAATTCCTTGCATGGAATTAGCTTCCTTCTATATTGAATGTAAGAAGCTTTCCATGGTGAAAATAAGCTTCTATTTCTGTCTTATTTTGAGTTGTGTTATTTAGGCAGGTCTGTTGGGGCAGGCAGGGAGGACAGCTGTGGCGAGATAAGGCATAAGCTGCTGTGACATGGTGATATCATGAAAGCTAGGTCTATCAGCCCATGAGTGATATTATGGTCTTGTTATTCCACTTACTGGTGGAGCAACAACAAACTTCAGCTGAGTGGCTGGGAAGGAAACAGATGTTTCCAATATTATCAGGGTAACACAATATGACAGTTGCGGAAGCGGAAAAGATGAAGAAGGACACGTCACCTTCTCAAGCACTGCAAAGCCATAAGCTCTTCTTTTCATAAGGGAATAATAATAATAATAATAAAGAATAGAAACTGCAGAAATGGCGCCTTTGAAAGACCCACCAAGACAGATAGGTGGTTGTGGGGATGGTGCCTACAAAGAGGTGGGTAGTGTGTTGGACTGCAAGAAAGAGGCAGTTTTCGAGGAAGGAGGAAGCATTTTCCAAGGGTGTGTGTGTGAGACAAGAGGCAGCACAGTCCAGAATTAGATAGGAGACAGAGGAGGAGAGTTAGGATAACCTCTCCCTAGGATCTCCAAAGGTATATTTGTTAGGGTGAGAGTAGTTGTTCTGTCCCGCTCATGCATGCATGCACGCACACATTCACACACACACACACACACGCACACACACACACACACACACACACACACACACCATAGATGGAAGGGATCTATTAAGGCTTCCAAACCTAAATAGGTATTCCCCAGCAATTTCCTATGCTGGCACCAGCTCAACCCCAGTGAGTTCCACGGACTACTCAAATGAAGCCAGCACTAGTCCTCAAGTCAAGGGTGAGTCCAGTCCCCTAGGCAAAAGCCAGTTCCCAAGGCAAAGGCAAGTTCCAAGACAAAAGCAAGTCCACAAGACAAAGGCAAGGCAAGGCAAGGCAAAGGCAAATCTATAAGGCAAGTCCACAAGCAAAAGCAGGGCAAGGCCTCAGCTGAAGAGACACAGTCTGAAGTTCAAGGCAAGAACACACAGCAAGGAAACGAACAGGCTGTTCCCAGCACCATTTCCACCTGTTTGCTGTGCTAAATAGCCAGCTTCTGGTGCAGCCCATCAAGAGGCTGCCTCTTCGCGAGTAATCTGGCTGACCTTCTCTGCTCCTGCCTTTTCTCTGCCCTACGAGTTTTTGGATGATGTGTGGAAGGCAGTTCCTCTTCCTCATCGCTGACCAGCTGCAACTGCGTGCTTTCTCCACCTGAAGCCTCAGGGCTGTCCTGCTGCAGCTGTGCTTCAGCCAAATCCCTCTCAGACAGCTGATTGGAGCCACTGACCAACTCCCCTCCTGATGTCTCTGGAACCGGTTCATCCTCCTCCAAACTGACATCTGGAGAGGTATCTGGAGAAATGTCCAAGGGAGTCATCACACTAGTAAAGGTTTAGTTTGGCAAGACTGATGTCAGGCCCAGCCCAAGAACCACACACAATAATCTAGCCAAAGTTCAGTTCTTGCTCACACCCTGTAGACGGAATCTTGCCAGACTAAACCTTTATTACTCTCACCCTAATGGAGCTACCCTGGAAGATTCTAAAGGAGTAACTGCTCTAACTCTTTTGGCCTTTTGGTACTGTCCATGGGGTTCTCTTGGGTAGAATGGGTTGCCACTGAATTTGGGCAAACTCCAGGAAATAGAGGAGAATTGGGGAGCCCTGCAAATTATGGCCCATGGGTTATGAAGAGTAAGACAAGATTTAGCAACTCAAGAACAACAATGCTGAAAGTCTCTTCCTCTGTCTCCTGTCCAGCTCTGGGCTGAGTTGCTTTTTGCCCCCACCCCCGCAATATGCTCCCTCCTGCCTGGGAAATTGCTGCTTCACTGCAATCCATCCCAGCAATCTCCCGCTCTGTAGGCACCATCCCTCCAAGTGGTCCATGGTATTCTGTAGGAAACCATCATGATGTAGGAGATGACCAGACTGAGCCTGAAGGCAGGGTCAAATGCCTCATCAGTCTAGAGCAGGTGTAGGCAACTTTGGCTCTTTTATGGCTCGTGGACTTCAACTCCCTCCAGCCAGCCACGCTGAGGGAGGTTTCCAAGATGAGCCATGCTGGCTCAGGAATTCTGGGAGTTGAAGTTGAGTCATAAAAGAGCCGAGGTTGCCTGCCTCTGTCTTAGAACATAGAATCACAGGGCTGAACGGGACCTCAGAGGTCTTCTAGCCCAACCCCTTGCTCTCAAGCAGGAGACCTTATTCCAGAGGTTTTCAAACTTGGCTCTTTTATGACTCGTGGACTTCAAATCCCAGAATTCCTGAGCCAGCCATGCTGAGGGGAAAGGGAGAGGTTTCCAAGCTGAGCTGTGCTGGCTCAGGAATTCTGGGAGTTGAAGTCCACAAGTCATAAAAAGAGCCAAGGTTGCCTACCCCTGGCCTAGAGTCTCTATGACCCCATAAGGGACCTAAATCCAGTCCCCCCTCCCTTGAAGTCCTTTGACTCTTGTTTTGTTAGCTGCGAAGTCATGTCCGACCCATCGCGACCCTATGGACAACGTTCCTCCAGGCCTTCCTGTTCTCTACCATCTTCTGGAGTCCATTTAATCTCACTCCTACTCCTTTAGTGACTCCATCCATCCACCTCATTCTCTGTCGTCCCTTTCTTCTATTGCCCTCAATCTTTCCCAGCATTAAGCTCTTCTCCAGTGAGTCCTTCCTTTTCATTAGGTGGCCAAAGGATTTGAGTTTTAGCTTCAGGATCTGGCCGTCTAAAGAGCAGTCAGGGTTGATCTCCTCTAGGACTGACCGGTTTGATCGCCTTGCAGTCCAAGAGACTCACAGGAGTCTTCTCCAGCACCATAGTTCAAAGGCCTCAATTCTTTGATGCTCAGCCTTTCTTATGGTCCAGCTTTCACAGCCATACATTGCAACTGGGAAGACCATAGCCTTGACTATACGCACTTTTGTTGGCAGGGTGATGTCTCTGCTTTTTAGTGTGCTGTCTAGATTTGCCATGGCTTTCCTCCCGAGGAGCAATCGTCTTTTAATTTCTTGGCTACAGTCCCCATCTGCAGTGATCTTGGAGCCCAGGAAAATACCTTACCCGGTGTCAATTTGGAACAAACTTGTAGTTCTTTTGAAGTCTATCCTGGCTCCTGATTTATTTATTTTTTTGAACTTGGCACATGCAATCTAAGAGTTAGCATGGAAGATGCTTCGGAAGAAGGAACCTGTTTTTAGTAGAGGGCGAGCTGACCTAGTTTAAACCTTGAAGGTGTTTGGGAAATCAATGCAGTCTGAGTCAGCCATCTGAGTCAATTCATAAAAAAATCTCTCCCAGGGGAGTGGAGGAAACCCACCCCCCAGAAAATCACAGCAACGGCCCTTCTCACGAGGCCACACCCATTTTTATCTTTGCCTCAGGCAAAAGAGTCCACAGTCCTTCCCCCCTCCCCCTCCTCCAAACCCTCTATAAGTATTATTTGTTCTTCTGGTTTCCTCACGGTGGTTTAACCCTGAGCTTAGGAGTAACTTAAGTTTACCATTTGACAATAAAGCAAAACAACTTTTTTTTAAAAAAATGATAACAAAGCAGCACATCAGCTGGAATTTATCATCTTCAGCCCAACCATTGTCATCTTCAGCCCACTCAACAGACGCGTTTGCAATTGCCCCCCCCCCAAGTAGTCTTTTCTATTGCTTGCTTTGTTTTTAAATCCATGGGGTGGGGGTGGGTGGGGGTGGGTGGGGGGAAACCTATCCTTCACTGACAGCTTATCATCCAGTTGCAATAATTCCACATTCAGCCCTCTCCACGCCCTAATAAATTTTCCAGTAAATAACTTGATCACACCCAAGCAATATTGAAATTAGACATTGGAGCCTTTGAAGTAAACATTTGTCTTAAGGGTTGATGCCACTGTAATGTAGTGGGTCTGACGCAAGGAAGAGATGCCAGCCGGGGTACGTGTTCAGCTCTTTGTTGGGGGTGGGGAACGTACTGGGTAACAAGGGTTACCTGGCCTCCTTAAATACCTAGCCAGGTAGGCGTCCAGCCAATGGGGTTGGCCCTAGGTTTCCCGCCGAAACTAGGTTTCCCGCCAAACCGTCCAGACCAACGCCTCCTGGTGGCTGTTGCTATGCAGATGCCTGCATTGGATTCATAACAGCCACCCTGTGCCTTTCAGGATGATCCCAGAGAAGGAAGATCATAAATTCCTGACACTGTTGTGTGGAAGGGAAGTAACTCAACCTGCGAAGTATTTACCTATCTTTCCGTATTAAGATCAGAGGACACTGAACCGCCAGCCTGCTCTGATAAATACTAATAAAGATTTGCAACCATTTTAAAGGTGTACAAGAGCCACATCTTTAACGCACTGTGAGATGAGAGATAACTAGATTGAAGAACTTAATGAGCCCGAGAGATTTATCCAAAAAGGAGACTCACTCCATTGTATTTCTGGATAAATCACAGCTCTGGTTTTGCTTGCATGCTATTAGTGATGTGCGAATCAATAAAAATCTCACTTGCATTAATTCTTCTTGCATTGCAGAGCACACCTGGAAAAAGCCCCCTCCTTATCCAAGTAATTAGAGAAGGGAAGTAACCTCTAGTTAAAAAAAAATGAAATTGCATTCATATTTTTTTTTCTTTAAAAAAATATGTGGAGGGAAGGAGTGACATGGTAGAGTTATGTTAAAACATGCTATTGGGGAGAATGTGTGTAGAGATTCTCTCTCTCTTTCACACACACACACACACACACACACACACACACACAGTGTTGAAATTCAAGATCCTTGAAAATGTAGAGAAATTCAGGGTCATTGTCTGATCAAACACAATGTAAATCCGAGCTAAACGGTGGATTTCAACACTATCAGAATGAATGACCGCCAACTGAGTTGGTTTTAAACCAGTCACATAAGCTATAAGGGACGCGGTGGCTCAGTGGGTTAGGACGCTGAGCCTGTCGATCAGAAGGTCGGCAGTTTGGCGGGTCGAATCCCGAGTGCCGCGTAACAGAGTGAGCACCTGTTACTCGTCCCAGCTTCTGCCAACCTAGCAGTTCGAAAGCACGTAAAAATGCAAGTAAAAAAATAGGGACCACTCCGGTGGGAAGGTAACAGCGTTCCGTGCGCCTTTGGCGTCTAGTCATGCCGGCCACATGATCACAGAGATGTCCTTGGACAAGCGCTGGCTCTTCAGCTTTGAAACGGAAATGAGCACTGGCCCCTAAAGTTGGAAACGACTAGCACGCATGTGCGGGGGAACCTTTACCTTTACCTTTAAGCTATAATTAATTTTAGTGGTAATGTATTAACGAGATTTTTGAACCCCAGCTTGTTGGAAGGAGAGCATAAACCTACTTTCTCTGGTTGTGGGTGCCTGGAATCCCGGATGAACAGAACTGTGGTCTGATCCAGCAGGGCTTTTGTTACCACAGGTCTCTGGTAGAAACCATGATGGTGTCTTGTGTGTGATGAAGCCGTTGTGCGAAGGACATAAGAAACACCATTCATGCCGTTGATATGATGTCAAGTCCAAGACCAGAGATGATATAGCAAAATCCAATTGAGTTCAATTCACTATTTGTTTACAGCTAGGGGACAGATTGTTGCCAAACTAAAGTCAAAACCTTCTAATCTACTAGTAACTAGATAGATCCTGAGAGAGTCTAGACTATGGCTACCCTGAAGCTCTTTCCCACTCCTATCCTGAGAGATGCTAGGATTTGGCTGCCTTGAACCTCTTTCCCATTACTATCCTGAGAGATGCTAGGATTTGGCTGCCTTGAACCTCTTTCCCACTCCTATCCTGAGAGATGCTAGGATTTGGCTGCCTTGAACCTCTTTCCCATTCCTATCCTGAGAGATGCTAGGATTTGGCTGCCTTGAAGCTCTTTCCCATTCCTATCCTGAGAGATGCTAGGATTTGGCTGCCTTGAACCTCTTTCCCACTCCTATCCTGAGAGATGCTAGGATTTGGCTGCCTTGAACCTCTTTCCCACTCCTATCCTGAGAGATGCTAGGATTTGGCTGCCTTGAACCTCTTTCCCACTCCTATCCATCCGGTTGGCACAGTGTCTTAATCCAGGCCTTTTTATGGGAAAGATCTGTGCTGCCAAATTCTCCCCCTCCCTTACAATCCATTACACCAGCAGAATAAAAGGATGGAGCTGTTTCTCCACCAGATTTAACTTCCAGATGTGTGGACCCATCCTCATGATTCTCAGCAATGGATCCGGATGAAAATTGAACTCTACAGTCAGCTGGAAATTGCCTTGGTTGGAAGCCCTGGATCAAAACTCCTCCAGGTTCACATTCCATCACCTATAAGGGTGTCGTCTCATGTATGATATCACTTCTCCATCCGTGTTCCTCTCTGAATCCGAAACAGAATAGAGCTGGAAGGGACCTTGGAGGTCTTCTAGTCCAACCCCTATGCCATTTCAGACAAGTAGCTGTCCAGTCTCTTCTTAAAAACCTCCAGTGATGGAGCGCCCACATTGTTAAAGGGATTGTTACAGTGGTGGGATTCAAATATGTGAACAACCGTTTCTCTGTGTGGATGCCTCTTCCAGAAGTCCATTCTGGGTCTGGGCAACAAAGAATTAGCTACCGGTTCTGCCGAAGCGGTGCGAACTGGCTGAATCCCACCACTGGATTGCTAAAAGATTCTTCCATTTAGTATTCTGATCTGGGTCTGCTAATTCCCCTGAAGAATTTCCCAAGCATTTACTTTCTACTTTATTTTTTCACAAGGAGCAGGGAATGTTAAGTGAAACTAACCACATTGTGTATAACCACATTAACGAACCATCTTTCACCTTATTGATGCAGTGAAGCATGATTAACTTATTCCACCGCGTGAAACTAAAGTCCGCGTAAAAGGTTAGACACAAGAGGTCTGAATCTTTGTACGTCCCACTGCTGATCTGCAAAGTTTTACTGGGTTTTGAGTCAGCAAGGGACAAGAGATACCATCCCGTTTTTGTAGATCAGCATGTTAGATATCAAGTTGCTAGGATCAGCCTGTATAACCAAAGACGTGATTTACGTATCCACTTGAAGAAGCCATGAGCAGGCATAAGCTCAAAGTCACATGAAGTATTAGTACCACTTTATAAAACCTTAGTAAGGCCACACCTGGAATACCGCGTCCAGTTTTGGTCACCACATCACAAAACAGATGTTGAGGCTTTTGAAAAAGTGCAGAGAAGAGCAACTAAGATGATTAGGGGACTGGAGAGAAAAACATATGGAGAACGGTTGCAGAAGTTGGGTATGGCCAGTCTAGAGAAAAGAAGGACTAGGGGGGGACATGATAGCAGTATTCCAGTATTTGAGGGGCTGCCACAAAGAAGAGAGGGCCAACTTATTTTTCCAAAGCACCAGAAGCCGGACAAAAAACAATGGATGGAAACTCATCAAGGAGAGAAGCAACCTGGAACTAAGGAGAAACTTCCCAACAGTGAGGACAATTAACCAGTGGAATAGCTGTCCTCCAGACATTGTGGGTGCTCCATCATTGGAGGTTTTTAAGAAGAGACTGGACAGCCACCTGTCTGAAATGGTATAGGATTGTCCTGCTTGAGCAGGGGGCTGGACTAGAAGACCTCCAAGGCCCCTTCCAGCTCTATTCTGATTGATTGATTGATTGATTGATAATTGTTCATAATTGCGCAGACTGCAAAGTTCGGAGTCCAGCTTTTAAAAACAGCTCTCTTCATTGGCAGCCAGTGGATTCAGGTAGTGAACAGTCGTGCATCAACTGCACGCAGTGTGCACACATATGCCAATTCCTCGAGGGACAGAATCAAGCCAAAAGTGTACAGTCAATATTTGGAATTGATCTGGACCGATTCCAAGGGTCGAACTAATTGGGCGAATTGAATGGCTTGAATGTCCGAGTCAGACTCTTTCCTCCACGTGTCTTTTCATAGTCTGAATGATTTGTTAGCTCCATAAAATGGTTGTCAGCCTTTCTGTGTAGATTAGGGAGAAAACATGGTCAGAGAAGCTAATTCTACTTTATTGTAAAGCTAAATGGAGAAAATCCTCAGATCTGTTGCTTTGTCTCGCTGATGAGAGATCAGTCAAAACAATTCAAAACAGAGCAATCACTGGGTGATTTAATTTAGTCCCCTGCCCTCTGTGCGAAGTCATCTAAAAAAATTTCCCACTTGATGAACATCAGCTCCGGTAGTATGAAAGAAGGAGCGGTAGTTGTAAAGGACAAGGAGTCAAGTTTGAAATGGTGGGAAAATAAGGAATCAGGGTCACACGTTAAGTTTCAGCTTCTTGCTCATGCCTATACACAAGAATCTACTCAACTAATGGTCTGCATTCAATTGGCACTAGATAAAAGTCACTGGAATTGAAGAAGGATTGGATTGAGATCATTTGTGGGAACGTAACAACTTTAGAGGAGGGACGCGGTGGCTCAGTGGGTTAGGACGCTGAGCTTGTCGATCAGAAGGTCGGCAGTTTGGCAGGTCGAATCGCGAGTGACGCGTAGCAGGGTGAGCGCCTGTTACTCGTCCCAGCTTCTGCCAACCTAGCAGTTCGAAAGCACGTAAAAATGCAAGTAGAAAAATAGGGACCACTCCAGTGGGAAGGTAACAGCGTTCCGTGCGCCTTTGGCATCTAATCATGCCGGCCACATGACCACGGAGACGTCCTTGGACAAGCGCTGGCTCTTTGGCTTTGAAACGGAGATGAGCACCGGCCCCTAGAGTTGGAAACGACTAGTACGCATGTGCGGGGGAACCTTTACCTTTTACCTTTAACAACTTTAGGCTGATTCCTCACTTGACTCCACCCCAGGGTCTGCCTGTCCTTCTGCTACAGTAATTCAGATTTCAAGGTTATTCTTGGACCCCTTCATGGTTGCAACAACTTTGATTACTGGAAATCTCGGCAAAGGAGTAAAAGCTCCATTCACGCTTTAGTCCCTTTTCCAGAAATTGCAATAAGTTTACCCGTTTCCACCTTATCCTTTTCCTTCCTGAAGAAGGGCTACACAATTCTCACTACGTGCTGCAAATTAAACAAAAAAGCAAAAGGAACAGTTCTCTGATTGTCTATGTTCTCTCCATAATGAGTGTCTTCGTGACTTTTTCTATTCACCTTGCACCTCACATCATTCTGTAAGAGGCTGGAAGGAACAACGGGCTACAAGCTATTGAACTATGAAATCCATGCCCTTGTGTGTTTCTAAAGATAATTGTGTGTGTGTATGTGTGTGTGTGTGTGTGTGTGTGTGTGGTGAGTGCATGTAGTGAAAGATGGGGAAGTTTAGTCAGAGCAAAAGACCAATTTTAAGTAAAAAGGTAAAGGTAAAGGTTCCCCCGCACATGCGTGCTAGTCATTTTCGACTCTAGGGGCCGGTGCTCATCTCCGTTTCAAAGCCGAAGAGCCAGCGCTTGTCCGAGGACGTCTCCGTGGTCATGTGGCCGGCATGACTAGATGCCAAAGGTGCACGGAACGCTGTTACCTTCCCACCGGAGTGGTCCCTATTTTTCTACTTGCATTTTTACGTGCTTTCGAACTGCTAGGTTGGCAGAAGCTGGGACGAGTAACAGGCGCTCACTCTGTTACGCGGCACTCGGGATTCGACCCGCCAAACTGCCGACCTTCTGATCGACAAGCCCAGTGTCCTAATTTTAAGTAGGGCTTGCTTAAACACACTCACACAAACACACACACACACAGAGTCACAAATAAATTGTATTAGATGGAATCTGTCTGCTATTAAATTCTGAATTTTGGTGCATTAGAAAATTACAAATCCCCCAGGCTGGAATTGCTCAGTTAGCTTCTCTTTTCTTTCCATTTTCTTTCTGATCGATGTGTCTGAAATTCCCCACTAAATTGACTCAGCACCTGTTTGTCACTGGAAGCTGTTTCATCTTTGTCCCCAACCTAAACACAACCGGATCCTTCACATCTTTCTTACAAGTTTTTTCCCCCCTAAGCATTGACTGGGCTCCTAACATCTGCTAAGGGGTGATTTGTCAACTATCGTGGTATGTTGAATAAACCGTAATTATTTTGGTTTGCTCATCACACTACGGGAGAAATTGCAGAGGCAAGCCAACCACATCGTGGGTGGGTATGACCTGCCATCTCGTGCATTGAGTATCGTAGCTGAGTAGCAGTCAAGATAGATTAGGTATGTCATCTTGGTTTGCATCTCAGTTGGGGAGGTACAAATTAGGGCTGGTCATCTGGAGGCCAACAAATGTTCTGCATTTTGAAGGAAAATGATGGAAACCTGAAATCTGCTTGTGTTGGGCCCAAAACCAAAACCAAAACCAATACATGGTGATTCCTCCAAGTTGGGTTCTTCATTGTTCCATACCTATAGGCAGAATCTTGCAGACTGAGGACTATACTATTTACAATATGCTCTGGGAACTATTAGGGAGGAGCCATCCTCACCCGCTTTCTCTCACACAAGCTGTCTGAACTGAGTTGTCTCTTACTCCTCCCTCCTGTCAATCCAGGCTCCATTCCTCCACATCTTTCCAGATTGAGGACTCTACTCTCTGCATCTGTAATATACTCTGGGAACTGTGAGGGAGGGACTGTCTTCACCCTCTTTCTCTCACATATAATATCCAGGCTGAGTAGCCTCTTACTATTCTGTCATACCCCTCCTCCTGGGAATTCAGTCTGCATTCTACTACATCTTGCCAGATTGGGGATTCCACTCTCTGCCTCTACAATACACTCTGGGAACTGTTAGGGAGAGGCTGTCTTCACCTTCTTTCTCTCACACAAAATATCCAGTCTGAGTTGCCTCTTACTCTTCTGGAATGCACGATTTCCCTTCTGGGGAACCACCTCTTCATTCCATCCCATCACAGCTTGCCTCAGGCCTCCTTCTTCTTCAAGAGGGGATGGGGGTGGTAATTTGTGCCCCCAACACCTCCAAGCAACCTAATTCTTGGAGGTCACCATCTGGAATGACGATCTGATCTTCCCTCTCTGGGTAGGATCCTTTTAGTTTATGGGATGTAGAGCTCTTGTACCTCTTTTGAGAAAGAATGGGGGTACTTAAAATATTTTGTTCTTAGAACATCTCCCAGTGAGAAGGCAATCTAGGCTAGCAAGCTTTGATGGTTGCCTGGATGCTTGTAACTTTCTTTCCTTCGCAGCAGAGAAAGACTAGCAGGAGGTAAATTAAAAATAAAAGCAAAATAAATACACACCAAGCCTGCCTCATAAATATTTCTTGGAGTGTAAAATATGGATGCGTCGTAGTTGCCAGGAAGTTGGTCAGTGAATGAGGTCGTTAATCAGGACTTAGCAAGCTGAAGTCATTTTTTTTCCACTGGGGAAGATTTGGTCACCAAAAGCCGAGGATTGGACACAAAGAATGGGGTTTTGAGGGTTTTTTTTTTAAAAAAAGCTTTAATGCTCCTTCAGTCCAAGGCTCCTTGACTAAATCTTCTCACCCACTCTGAAATTGCAACTGAGGATTTTTTAAATCCTCCAAGTTTAAACTGAATTATAGAAGCTGACAAAGGCTTGTAGGATGAGCCAAGGAGGTGAAATTAATCTACATTCCGGTTTAGCATAAGAGTTTGGGAAGGGAAAAACTGCACCGCAAAAGAAACACAGTTTGGGAGCTTCGGCAAACTGAATGTTGAGAAACACCTTGACGTTGCTTGGAAGTCCTTCAAGTGGGGTGGTAGGATGAATTTTACAAACAATAGCAGCTTACTCTCTTCACAATCCTGGCCCTTACAACTAATAAATAATTAAGGAAGAAAATTGCCTCCTCTCCTCTACGTACAGCTGAGAATCTCACATTGACTTACAACTAGTTTGACTTTGTCAGCCACTTTGACTTACTCTCTTCATAATCCTGACCCTTACAACCAACCAATAATTAAGAAAATTCTCTCCTCTCTTCTCCTTGACTTACAGCTGAGAAACTCATATTGACTTACAACTTGTTTGACTTAGTCATCTGTTATCCCAAAGGTGTTTTTCCAAAAGGCAAGTGGACTTTCTTGGTTTTGCTTCTCATCCAAGAAACGTCTTCAGTTCCATGAAACGGTCACGTTCGTTCAGTTTTCAAGAAAAAAAACAACAAGAAAGTTTTTTGGGACAACCATAACTTTGATGACTGAGAATCTCCATTTCATGTTAGCTCTTCAAAGTAGTCCAGACAAGAAGCACAATCAGAACCTAAAAGCTTATATAATCCTGGTTTGTATAAACAGAGGCATAGAATCAAGATCACAGGAGGTATTAGTACTGCTTTATAAAACCCTAGTCAGGCCACACTTGGACTACTGCAGCCAATTTTGGTCACCATATCACAAAAAAAGATGTTGAGAGTTTAGAAAAAATTCAGAGAAGAGCAACTAAGATGATCCAAGGTCTGGAGACTAAAACATATGACGAACGGCTGCAGGACTTGGGTTTGGCTAGTCTAAAGAAAAGAAGTAGGGAAGACAGGATAGCAGTGCTCCAGTATTTGAGGGGCTGCCACAAGGCAGAGGGGGGCAGGTTGTTCACCAGAGCACCAGAGGGAAGGACGAGAAACAATGGTTGGAAACTGATCAAAGAGAGAAGCAACCTGGAACAGTGGCGTAGCGTGGGTTGTCAGCACCCGGGGCAAGGCAAGTAATTTGCGCCCCCTAACCTGTGGATTTTAGCACTCGAGTCTCTTCCACTAGCTCAGGAATTCTGGGAGTTGAAGTCCATGAGTCATAAAAGAGCCAAGGTTGCCTACCCCTGAGTTAGGTTCAAGGCAAAAAAGGGTCTCTGGAGAAGAGGGAAAATGCTAGTTTAACACTGAAACAAGGCAACTTTAAGGTGCCTCAGCTGTGATTTAGGATGAGACAAAGAGAGGACATGGCGTTGAAAATGGTTAATGGGGCATGTTTGTTCCACTCTTAGTGGACGTCAGGATAAACCCCACGAGAGAATGACCTTACAACAGATGTGAATAGGCTTGGACTACGTTTGTAGATTGAGTGCATACATCACATGGAGCGATGATGGGCTTCATCAAGATTTATGATCCCACAATTGGCTAGTTTTCTCCATCTTGTCCTAAACCCTGGATACCAACCACGGTTTATGGCTTAGCATGTGGCGTGGGGTTGACCCAACATGTTAGGCGACAAACAATGACTTCCAACTTACAATGCCTCAGCTTCCCAAGGTTATTCCAAAGCCGGAAAAGCCAACCAACCCACCCTGCAGCTTTGCCTGCTTAGGCTGAACCCCAGGAATTCATACTTGCTGCGGCGCCCGACCTATTTTCTGCCCAGACGCTGCTTATCCAAGCCAAGCTGCCTCCTTCTCTTTGGCACCTCACCCCAAAGATTCGCCGGCCTGGCTGGAAACTCTCACTGCTGGCGACGTGTGTCGGGGCTGTGGTCCCGATCGCCGATGCACGGTTGGATCGGCAACCTGCCGATGCAGCTTTCGTTCCAGAGCAGGGACCCCCGGAGAGACGCTGCAGCGATCCTCCCCCCGCAGGAAATCCACCCTCTTTCAAGCCCCACCGCGCCCCCCCGCCTTTGGCAACCCCGGGAGCGCCTTGGGAGAGCCTCCACAGCGGAGCCCCGGGCTTGCAGGAGGGCCGCGCTCTGTGCACGGCAGGAGCCGCCTTCTCCTTTGCGGGGGGGGAGGAGGGAGAGAAGGCTTCCGTCCAGCGCCGGAGCGAAGGCGGAGCGGCCCGAAGGAGGAGTCACGCTGTGTGTTTGTGTGTTTGTGTGTGTGTGTGTGGCGCGCCGTGGGGCGTCAGGCCCTTCCCAGCTGGGGCTCCGGTGCCTCCGCCCTGCCGGATCCCGGCGCCGTCGAGCGCGCCCCCCCCAGATGTTGCGCCCGGTGCGGCCGGCCCCCCCTGCACCCCCCACGCTACGCCACTGACCTGGAATTAACGAGAAACTTCCTGTCAGTGATGACAATTAACCAGTGGAACAGCTTTGCCTTCAGATGTTGTGGGTGTTCCATCACTGGAGATTTTTAAGAGGAGATTAGACATTCACCTGTCTGAGATGGTATAGATTCTCCTGCTTGAGCAGGGGCCTGGACTAGAAGACCTCCAAGGTCCCTTCCAGTTTTATTCTATTCTATTCTATTCTATTCTATTCTATTCTATTCTATTCTATTCTATTCTATTCTATTCTATTCTATTCTATTCCATTCCATTCCATTCCATTCCATTCCATTCCATTCCATTCTATTCCATTCTGTATTCTATTCCATTCCATTCCATATTTTCTATTCCATTCCATTCCATTCCATATTTTCTATTCTATTCTATTCTATTCTATTCTATTCTATTCTATTCTATTCTATTCTATTCTATTCTATTCTATTCTATTCTATTCTATTCTATTCCATTCCATTCCATTCCATATTTTCTATTCCATTCCATTTCATTCCATATTTTCTATTCTATTCTATTCTATTCTATTCTATTCTATTCTATTCTATTCTATTCTATTCTATTCTATTCTATTCTATTCTATTCTATTCTATTCTATTCTATTCTATTCTATTCCATTCCATTCCATTCCATTCCATTCCTTATTTTCTATTCTATTCTGTTCTGTTCTGTTCTGTTCTGTTCTACTTTACTCTACTCTATTCTAATTCTAGACTGCAACTTTTGGTCCTGTCTCTCAAGGTCCCATTAAAGTCCCCCACCTGCATTTCTTCAGAGTAGCTTCCCAAAATCACATTTTCTTCATTTCCTAAATTTGCTTCCAAGCTTGGTTTGAAACAAAAATTAACGCTCCATTGGAGATGTTGCACAATGCAAATGGCGAAAGAAAGAGGAAGTAGGGAAGAGGGAGGCTGCTAGGAGGGCAATTGTTAAGGACAATCTGTTGATTCCTCCCATTAATGGGGCCATCATCCATTCAATGTAATTAACAGAACAGAACAACAGAGTTGGAAGGGACCTTAGAGGCCTTCTAGTCCAACCCCACTGTTCAAGCAGGAGACCTTATGTCATTTCACACAAGTGACTGTCCAGTCTCTTCTTAAAAGCCTCCAGTGTTGGAGCATTCACCGCTTCTGGTGGCAGGTTGTTCCACTGGTTAATTGTCCTCCCTGTTAGAAAGTTTCTCCTTACTTCTAGGTTGATTCTTTCCTTGTTTAATAGCAACAACAACAACAATAATAATTGGAAGGGACCTTGGAGGTCTTCTAGTCCAACCCCTTACTCAGGCAGGAAACCCTACACCATTTCAGACAAATGGCTGTCCAGTCTCTTCTTAAAAACTTCCAGTGTTGGACCATTCACCACTTCTGGAGGCAGGTTGTTCCACTGGTTAATTGTGCTAACTGTCAGGAATTTTCTCCTTAGTTCTAGGTTGAATCTCTCTCCTTGATGAGTTTCCATCCATTGCTTCCTGTACTGCCTTCATGCGCTTTGGAGAATAGCTTGACTCCCTCTTCTTTGGGGCAAACTCTGAGATACTGGAAGACTGCTATCATGTCACCCCTGGTCCTTCCCTTCACTTAACTAGACATACCCAATTCCAGCAACTGTTCCTTATATGTTTTAGCCTCCAGTCCCCTGATCGTCTTTGTTGCTCTTCTCTGCACTCTTTCTAGACTAGATTCTCAACTAGTTTCCATCCATTGTCCTGCCTTCAGGTGCCTTTGGAGCAGACATGTCAAACACAAGGCCCGGGGGCCGGATCCGGCCCGCGAAGTGGTTTCATGCGGCCGGCGAAGCCATCCTGGAAACAGTGAGGGAACGGCCCCCACTGCCTTGGCCCTGGCCCAGAGACCCTCCTTCTGCCAGAGACCCTCAGATCTGTCCCACTCCTGCCCAGGCCCCCATAGGCACCCTTGATGCGAACCATGTAGAGCTGGCCATGCCCACCCAGTAGGCCATACGCACTCTAGCCACGCCCACCCAGTAGGCCACGCCCACCCTGGCCATACCCACCTGGCCCCTTGAGGGCAACCACAATGCTGATGCGGCCCTCAATGAAATTGAGTTTGACACCCCTGCTTTGGAGAATAGCTTCACACACACACACACACACACACACACATACACAATCTTCTTTGTGACAGCCCCTCAAATATTGGCAGGCTGCTATCATGTCCCTCCTGTTCCTTGTATTCACTAAACTAGATGTACCGACTTGTTAAATATGATGACTTGAGAATCTTTGAATGACTGATTCCTGTTTGAAAATGGATCTAATTAGGCTCAGATCTGAATGGCGTGGCCGAAACAGATCAATTTGGATTACAACAATGAGTTTGGAATTACCTGTTTCCGCCCAGGCATTATTAAAATATTATTTTGGGATGGAGATTTATCTTCCTTTGCAATTGCTTCAGCCAACCCTGGAGCAACTCAGCTCCAAGCAGCACAGCTACAGACTCTGATGGAAGGAAATAGTTCCTCTCTCTTTTCTTTTATTCCATTTAAACATATTTAATATAAACCTATTAACTGATGCCAAGAGCCCATGTATTGATTTTTTAAAAAAACTTTGCCTTTACAGCAGGCAACCCTTCCCCCTCCCCCCATAACTGTAGCTCTACCTCTGGTGACTATATAAACTTACAGGCAAATGCCAAAGAGATTACAAACGGCATCCACTGCAAGAAAAAATAAAAATAAAACCGGTCATCTCTGAAGCCAGGAACACATTTTATATGCCTCCTGGAGCTGAAAAGTTTTATGGAGCAAATCAAGGCAGATATTCTTCCCTTTGTTAAAAAAAATCGGCTCATATAAAAGAAGCTTTCCATCTTTTGTGCTTGTCTAGTGGGCAAACAACCATGTAAAATAGTTGGCTATAGATCCTACATATTTATATATGCATACGTTCACACGCGCACACACCCCTACACAAAAGGAGAGAGAGAAAGAAGGAGAACAGTAGACAGAACTATAGTTAGTCCTTGACTTATAATCACAACTGGGACCAGAGTTTCCACCCCTAAGCAAGAGAGTTGTTAAATGAGTCACACTCAATTGTATAATCTATTTTCGCCATGGTTGTTAAACAAATCACTGCAGTTGTTAAGTGAATCATGTAGTCCAGGGGTGTCAAACTGCCGGCCCGTGGGTCGGATTCATCATGTCAACACCGCGCCCACCCCAGCTCTGGCAATGAGGAAAAAGCCGCGATACGTCGTGACATGTCATGTGATGTTGCGAGTTTGACACCCCTGATGTAGTCGTTAAGCAAATCCAGATACCCTCCTTGACTAGTTGGAAACCGGCTGGGAAGGGGACAAATGGGGATCACTTGACACCCCCAGGACTCTACAACCATCGTAAATACATGCTGGTTCACAAGTGCCTGAATTTTGATTACATGACTGGTGATACCGTGAAGGTCGTAAGTGTGAGGACTGGTCCTAAGGGACTTTTTTTCAGTGCCGTTGTAATTTTGGTTGCTACCTGGCCATTGTAACAACAGTTGGTAAATGAATAGTTGTTAAGTTGGGGACTACCTGTACTCTAACTCCCACAGTGCAGTAGTATAAAGTAGTCTTTATTGATGATTGATTAGCCCTTGGGCCATATCAAAGCGCAAAGTTGCAGCAACAAATTGTTACTAAAATTGTATAAAGTAGTCAATAAACAACAACAACTCCTCCTCCTCCTCTCTGCAAACCCTTCTCCCTTCAAGCACTGATGATATCTAGTTGGGTAATGGAATATCTGCAAGAAAACAACCAAGCTCAGAAAGCACCAAGGACCATGCCAGTCCTCTTTCTCCTCCCCTCCCCCTCTTCCGAAATCTATTTATTTTTATCCTACCTTTAGTATTTTTATAAACACGTCAGGGAGGCAAACATACCAAACAGCAGTAGCCCTTCAACTTATATACTGCTTCACAGCCCTCCTTAAGTGGTTTACAGAGTCAGCCTCTTGCCCCCCCCACCCCGACAATCTGGATCCTCATTTTATCGACCTCGGAAGGATGGAAGGATGAGTCAACCTTGAGCTGGTGAGACTCCATCAGGTGTCTGATGCGCGGAGTAAACCTCACCAAGATCAGAGCAACTCTGAATGAACAAGGCCACCACGCTAGGCCGAATATGTTTTCTTTTGTGAATACAAGCAGTTGTGTTTGGCTAAGCCAGGTTTAATGGAAAGATTGCTAACTTACGAAGTCCACCAATGAAACCACTTCCTCTGGGTGCTCCACATTCTAGAAAATCCGCGCATTTCCCTGATGGGCAGAAATGCGGAAAGATGAAATTTCGCACAAGAAAAGAAGAACACCTTTTTTTTTTTGGAGAGCCAGATGTGTACACTATTTTTCTTATTATTACTAAGATGGAAAATAATGTTAGTGGCTGGGAGATATTAATGAAAACTTGTTCCATTTATCAGTCACCCTTTGGGCAGGGATCCAATCCTGACGAACCACGCTAATGTTGGACAAGGCATCTTCGGAACAGAAGTTGCCTCTTTTCACCTCCTTCGCCCATTAGAGACTGGATTTACACATGACCTTTAAACAGTCTTATAATTTGCTTGGCTAGGCTTTGCCAAGTGTGCGATGTTTAAATCATTCCTGAGGGCAGAGATGGAAAACACACGGCCCATGAACCACTTCCGGTCTTTAAGACCCCTTTTCTAGCCCCTGGCCTAATCAGAGGGGTCTATGGGGAAAAGCGAGGGGGGCAAATTCTGAAAGCATCATGGAACGTGGTGATGTAAGGTCCACCCTGTTGATGAACATATCAAAGCAGAGTTGGGGTCTTGAGGATGATAAACCTAATCGTCCATTGGCCAAAATTTCTTCCTTCTGGTCAGTCCTATTGGGGAAACTCTTGATGAAGATATTTCAAGGGACCCCTGAATGTAAGCAGAGTGTGAGATGAGTTACTCGGTAGGCACACAGAGATAAAGAACATCTACATGCCCTTCAAGAGAGACAATCAAGCCCAAAAGGAAACAAAAAGACCTAAACATCTCCTCACCAGCAATCAACACCCAGATGAGCACCCAACTCAAATAAATAATCAAATAGTCAACAGCCTAATGAAGGAACCACCAAGAAACTCCCACCAACAGGGACAGGGCCAACCACTAAGATATAAACAGAGGTTATCTAATCGGGACATGAAACACCTGCAAGTTCAGAGAGTACCAAGCTCAGAGAGCACCAAGGACCCCACAGTCATTGTCCTCCTCCTCCTCCTCCTCCTCCTCCCTGCAAACTCCACTCCCTTCTAGCACTGATGATATTCCCTACTTGGATCATAAAACATCTGCAAGAAAGCCACCAAGCTCAGAGAGCAGCAAGGGGCCCACACAGTCCACCTCCTCCTCCTCCTCCTCCTCCTCCTCCTCCTCCTCCCTGCAAACTCTACTCCCTTCTAGCACTGTTGATGTTCCCTACTTGGATTATAAAATGTCTGCAAGAAGTCAACCAAGCTCAGAGAGCACCAAGGATCCCATAGTTGTTGTCTTCCTTGTCCTCGTCCTCCTCATCTTCCTTGTCCTCCTGTCCACAAGCTCCACTCCCTCCTATTCTCTACTTGGATTATAAAACATCTGCAAGGAAACCTCCGAGCTCAGAAGAGCACCAAGGAGCCCAACAGCCTAAAAGTTCTAACTTTTGCTCATTGCTATTTTCTCACCCCACCAACCAAAATCCCATAGACTCATATGGGCTCAGCCTCTCTTATCCCTGAGAGCGAACGAAGCTGGTGCACTCTCCAAGCTATCATCATGCAATATGATAATTCAGAACGCTAGGCTGATAGCCTACTATTGACATCTAGTGGTAGTCAGAAAATACTAAATGCATCATAGCCTAGAATTTGAAACAGATTCTCCTTACCCCGAGAGAAATTAAGAGTGCTGTCCCCAAAACATTTTGTAGCCTCTTGGTAACCCAGTTTGTTGTATATATCATTCCAACCTGGATGTTTAGAAGCATCCTTTGGCCCAACTCAGCAATGACGGACTCTTCTCGACGGTGGAAACACTCAATAATACCTACAATGGCGGAACGGTTGGTAAAGTTGATGCAATTGACTGAGAAAGGAAAAATTGACAGCCTTGCTTAGAGGGGGGAAAAACCCATTGATTTTAACTTAATTAAGTTTAACTTTATTCCACTGGAAGCCTCTTGTGGACTTTTTGCACGGAACAGGAAAAAAAATGAAATGATGAACGTATGGAATTAATGATTGCTAATATTAATAGATGATTTAAAAAATGGTTGTTGCAAGTGTAGAGTAAGAGCAATGCAAGTTTCATTTATATCTGTTGGAAAAGAAGTTGGAAGTTATCCTACTTTTTGTATTTCTGTTTCTCCAAGTTTGCCCTCACAGTTACTGCTATTAAGCCTGGTTTCAGCCAATGGTATAAGGCAGTGATGGCAAACCTTTTAGAGACCAAGTGCCCAAAACTGCAACCCAAAACCCACTTATGTATCTTCGGGTGCCGGGTGGGTGTGGCCCATTGGGTGGGAGTGGCCCATTGGGTGGGCGTGGCTGTGGTGGTAACGGCAGACTGGGTGCCAATCAATCAATTCCAACTTCGCGAGATCTTTGTTTTCCCAGTGAGAAGTTGAAATTGATTGATTGAACCTTTTTTTTTTTGCAAACGGGGGCAGAGGCCTAAAGCAAAAAGGTTTTATAAAACCCAGCTGAAGGCCTAGGACTGGGGCGACGGCGCGCGTGCCACAGGTTCGCTACCTCGGGTATAAGTTCTCCTGCTTGAGCAGAGGACTGGACTAGAAAACGTCTAAGGTCTCTCCTACTCTGTTATTCTGTAAATTCTGTAAATAACAGAGCAAGCTGTATGTCAGACATGTCAAACACAAGGCCCGGGGGCCGGTTCCGGCCCGCGAAGTGGTTTCATGTGGCTTGCGAAGCCATCCTGGAAAGAGTGAGGGAACGGCCCCCACTGCCTTGGCCCTGGCCCAGAGACCCTCCTCCTGCCAGAGACCCTCAGATCTGTCCCACTCCTGCCCAGGCCCCCATAGGCACCCTTGATGCCAACGATGTAGAGCTGGCCACGCCCACCCAGCAGGCCATACGCACTCTAGCCACGCCCACCCAGTAGGCCATGCCCCACGCCCCCCTGAGGGCAACTGCAATGCTGATGTGGCCCTCAATGAAATTGAGTTTGACACCCCTGCTGTATGTTGAGTAGAGTATTGATTGTAACTTCCAAAACAGAACTTCAAAAGAAACAGAAGGGCAAAAAAACCGGTAGACAATTTCTATGAAATCTGGGTCGTGAGAGTCTCAAGCGTAGCTTAACAGCCATCTCCTTGGTGGGGTGTAAATCATTGTGGCTTGGATTAAGTCCCAAGAGAAGACCTCAGAAACCAACTTCCCTGACGGAGGAGCTATTTAAAGGAAGGATTTTGTAGCTACAGCGTTTGAAGGAGGCAACGTGCTGCTTTGTAGAAAGGAAGGGGGTTCACGTCTGCTAAATCAATTAATCAATCAAGATTTCATACAAATAATCTCTTTGGCTTCAGGCAGGCATGGAGACAAAACCCAGTGTGATTGGATTTATGAACCACTGATAAAGTGAAATTCAAGTGCTTGAGTCATGACTAAGCTGGTTGGTACCTTTATAAAGCTTTAATCTTGTGTATTTATCAAGGGAAAAGTCACACTTTTTTTCTTTCTTTCCCCCCCTAGGAAATTGTGCATCAAATCTGTCTGTGACTTAAAACAAAACGAGAAAACAAAATGGTTGAAACGTAACAGTGAATGCAAGGCAGACAATGATCCAGATACAATTCAAAACCTTCATATCGTTTGGAAAAAAGAGACTATTTTTAATAATGTTTTCAGAGGGGTGAGCTACTAATTACACTTGCTTTCTGCTCAATCCTTAAACTGAACTATGTATTTATTTAGGTTTAGGCACCACCCAGCTAACAACAAGACTGAGAGAATTTATTTGCAGTTGGAAATCGCCTACTTTTAGGTATGTACATAAAAGGAAGGAGAAGTCTCAAAGAGAGGCTCGGAGCAAGCCAGCTATGGATGAGAAGAAGATGACGGCAGCTTAATGCTTAGAATAATTCAAGAGCACCGTCTTGGAAGAGACATCGTCTTACCAGGCTTCCCCTGGGCTCTGGTGTTTCTATGAAATGCCCTGCTGTTGCTTATCACAGCCTCTAAACCAAAAGGAACAGGCAGGCAACTTAACGAAATGATGCCAGCAAGGGAGAGATGTTTTAAGAACATATGCATTTCAGATGCATAAATTGATTTGTTTGCTTTCGTATCCAGGACATGAAGGTGTGATCAATCAAATGTCAGCATATTTCCTATGAAACTTGGCCTGGGATATTAAAGTGATATTTTTTTAATTTAAAAAAGTGGTTCCTATTTGAAGAAGGAGTAGAAGAATATAGAGTGGAGTGGAGTGGAGTGGAATAGGAATAGGAAAGGGGAATAGAATAGAATAGAATAGAATAGAATAGAATAGAATAGAATAGAATAGAATAGAATAGAATAGAATAGAATAGAATAGAATAGAATAGAATAGAATAGAATAGAATAATTACATATTACAGAATATTACAGAATATAATAAAATATTACATATTACAGAATAGAATATTACATATTATAGAATATCACAGAATATTACAGAATAGAATAGAACAGAATATTACATATTACAGAGTATTACAGAATAGAGTAGAGTAGAATAGAATAGAATAGAATAGAATAGAATAGAATAGAATAGAATAGAATAGAATAGAATAGAATAGAATAGAATAATTACATATTACAGAATATTACAGAATATAATAAAATATTACATATTACAGAATAGAATATTACATATTATAGAATATCACAGAATATTACAGAATAGAATAGAACAGAATATTACATATTACAGAGTATTATAGAGTAGAGTAGAGTAGAGTAGAGTAGAGTAGAGTAGAGTAGAGTAGAGTAGAGTAGAGTAGAGTAGAATAGAATAGAATAGAATAGAATAGAATAGAATAGAATAGAATAGAATAGAATAGAATAGGGAATGGGAAAGAATAGAATAGAATAGAATAGAATAGAATAGAATAGAATAGAATAGAATAGAATAGAATAGAATAGAATAGAATAGAATAGAATAGAATAGAATAGAATAGAATAATTACATATTATAGAATATTACAGAATAGGCCAAGAGGGATTTTATTTCTCTGGCAACTTCAGAGTCATCTTAAAAGCATTTTCAGAGGTGTGTGGATGCACTGGAATAGAATAGAAATTCCTTTGGAGGACAGCTTTCCAGCATTTGTTTTTTTTTCCAAGGATGGTGGGGTAGTTAAATACAACACAAGAGCTCCATGGAGATGGCTAAGTTTATTTTTAGGCACTGGAACTCAGTTGATACTATTGCTAAATGAAAGCCAAAGAAAACTTAATGGAATTGATTTGGAAACGTCTAGCTAGCAGCAGAATTGAAGATTTAGTTTGGAAATGAAAGGGTCAAGTTGATAGCTAACTAATGTTTCAATATTATTGTATTCAACACAAAGAATTCAATATGATGAAAAGTTGCAGGAGCTGGGTATGTCTAGTCTAACAGAAAGAAGGAGTAGGGGGTGACATGATAGCAGCCTTCCAATATCTCAGGGGCTCCCACAAAGAAGAGGGAGTCAAGCTATTCTCCAAAGCACCTGAAAGCAGGACAGGAAACAACGGATGGAAACTCATCACGGAGAGAAGCAACCTGGAACTAAGGAGAAACTTCCTGACAGTTAGAACAGTTAATTAGTGGAATGACTTGCCTTCAGAAATGGTGGATGCTCCGTCCCTGGAGGCTTTCAAGAACAGACTGAACAGCCATTTGTCTGGAATGGTATAGGCCAGGGTCACCTGCTTGAGCAGCGGGCTGGACTAGAAGACCTCCAAGGTCCCTTCCAACTCTTTTATTCTCTATTCTTTCTTGAATCAAGATCTGAGGAGTTTTGATTTGACAAGCACCCATCCCCTTTACCTTGTCCCACCTTTCACTGTTGTGCCTTGAATGAATGTTGCTGGTATTTTTAATCAGACTGTTCCCCTAAGGTTCCTGCTAAGCAGACTCTCAAGGTGGGCATGCAACAATGATAAAAGATGCACACAGTTAATAATAATAATAATAATAATAATAATAATAATAATAATAATAATAATAATAATAATAATAATAATAATAATAAAGTTGGAAGGGACCTTGGAGATCATCTAGTCCAACCCCCTGCTCAGGCAGGAAACCTTATACCATTTCAGGCAAATGGCTGTCCAGTCTCTTCTTAAAAACCTCCAGTGTTGGAGCATTCACCACCTCTGGAGGCAGGTTGTTCCACTGGTTAATTGTTCTAACTGTCAGGAAGTTTCTCCTTAGTTCTAGGTTGCTTCTCTCCTTGACTAGTTTCCATCCGTTGCTTCTTGTCCTGCCCTCTGTAAATTCCCAAATTCCAAAATGGTAAGTTTGTTCATGGCATGTTCCTCCTTCAAGGTCAAAACTGAAGGAGGCACCAGCTAAGCATCCTTGTAGACCATTGACAGGATCTCCACGTCCCTTTCAAAAATTCATGACCCTCTTCCTCCATGTGCGCATGTGCCTTACTCAAAAGGAAACCCATTGATCTCAGTGACGGTTGCTTCTTCCTTGCTCAAGCCGTGGCATTAGACACTTTAATTGGCCAACCGTTTGTGTACTACAGACTTTTCAGTGTTTCATCATCCCCAGGGATATGAAAGAAACTTTAATTGGCTTTGAAAACAATCCTGTAATTAATACGAGAAAACTGTCTGTCCAGAAGTTGAGAAATAGCTTTCTTCCAAGCTATTTGACAAACTGTGAGTCTCACGGCGTGGCTGCTGACTTCAACCGCCAACAAAGTGTTGGAAATTATTTTTTTGGGGCTACGGGAGAAGCACCGTCTCTGCTCCAAAAAGGTTGAGGTTACCGTTAACCCAAGGTACATAGCCAGCTTACCATGGTTTCCCTGCAAATGAGTTTGGAGGGGGGCATAATTGCCATGTCATCTAGCTACAGTGTATAAAAAGTTGAGTCTTCATCTTGAAGATAAGGCTTGCCTGCTCCTTATTGTACTGTGGTCCTCGGAAATGGCAGATTTCATTTAGATAATTTCAATCCTGACGACCTTGGCACGTGTCCTTTTAGACAGAAGAGATTAGGAAGTTGGCAATCACAGCCTTTCTCTTGGTCTCTCCTTACAGCTGCTGTAAAGAGAGAGATTTCTAATAAAGCCAATTTCTTGAGGATTAACCTCTAAAGTGGAAGGAGGTGTTTTTTCTTCAGAGCCTTTAACGCAGCTACTTCTTCTTCCAAGAGGATACAGCTGTTCTGCAAGGGGTTGGGCTTTCAATGCACTCCCCTCGCCAAAGGCTTGCACAATTATTGAGATCAAAGAGAGAGAACTCAGCATGATGAAGCTCTGGGCTATAGATTTCAATTCTTGGAAAAGAAGCAACAGGTGTGCCAATGGAGGAGAATATTTGTTGCTCCAGTGTGAACTGTGGGGCCGCTGCTGCTCTCTGAGCTTGGTTGTTTGCTTGCAGACATTTCATCACCCGACTAGGTAACATCTTCAGTGCTAATGAGGGGGTGGGCTTCTCCCTTAGCATTGATGACATTTTCTAATCAGGTTATGAAATGCCTGCAGGAAGACAACCAAGCTCAGAGAGCACCAAGGACCACACAGTCCTCCTTCTCCTCCTCCTCCTCCTCCTCCTCCTCCTTCTCCTCCCAACATACTCCAATCCTTTCTAGCACTGATGATGTTACCTAGTCAGGTAATGAAATGTCTGCAATAAAACAACCAAGCTCAGAGAGCACCAAGGACCACAGAGTCCTTCTCCTCCTCCTCTTCCTCCTCCTCCCCCCAACACACCCCATTCCTTTCTAGCACTGATGATGTTACCTAGTCAGGTAATGAAATGTCTGCAATAAAACAACCAAGCTCAGAGAGCACCAAGGACCACAGAGTCCTTCTCCTCCTCCTCTTCCTCCTCCTCCCCCCAACACACCCCATTCCTTTCTAGCACTGATGATGTTACCTAGTCAGGTAATGAAATGTCTGCAATAAAACAACCAAGCTCAGAGAGCACCAAGGATCACACAGTCCTCCTCCTCCTCCTCTTCCTCCTCCTAACATGCCCCAATCCTTTCTGGCACTGATGATGCTACCTAGTCAGGTAATGAAATGTCTGCAATAAAACAACCAAGCTCAGAGAGCACCAAGGGACCAAGTAACAGTGGTTTTTTTCACATCAAAAAGTAGGGAGGGGGACATTATTTCACAGGGGGGGCCCTCTGCAACTTCTTATTGGGAGCCATTCCTAAGAGCCCTCTCATCTTATCCTTTGTTATGTGAACCTTTAACTAGTCATGGAATGAGAAGAAAATTAACTCTCCCTCGCTAAACACGAAGTATCTGCGTGGCCTCAGAGCCCACCAACCGTTTCTCATCTCAGCCACAGGTGTTGGGCCCAAATCCTTTGTCTTCGGACCAACAGAAATAGCCCAGAGGTGATGCAGCAGAAAGTATCCATTCACAGGAAGAAGCTGATGGATAAAACTGCATTGACGCCGACCCCTGGATCAAACCACCTTGGCACATCAGGGGAGAGAAGAGATAAAGAGATAAAGATGTTCTCATTCACACAGCCATATTGGTTTTTGGGAGGATGGCGAGGGGGGGGCGGGGGTGGTGGAAAGGATACTTCCAGCAGCCAAGGATGTCTGGTAACAAGCCACTTGCACAATGGGCGTTGTTATATTGATAGAAAGTCAAAGGTTGCAAGACAAATGACTGTTCTATCGTTAAGGCTCTGCTCAGGAAGAGAGGTAATTTTAAGACAGCCTACCAGAAATGAAGTAATTTTAAGAGGGTCTACAGGAAAACAGGAGCAATTTATTTAACCCTTTGTAAGCGGCATCCTTTTGTGCAGGGGAAGCCCATCCCAATTCCTTTTTGCTTGAGTAGAAAACTCTGGACTTTGTTTTTCCTTGGAGACATGTTGCTTCTCATCCAAGAAGCTTCTTCAGTTCTGACCAACCGGTGAAGAATGGAAGGATTTATATTCCTTGCCATCATTTGATCGTTAGCCTATCGTTGCCACTTTGAAAAAGGGGCCAAAGAGGCCATCTACATTAGAAATGTCTAAGATTTCTGCTTATTTGAAAGATCATTCACAGGAAAGATATATTTCAGTTTGGAGGAGATGAATAAATTATATTCGGAACAAATATGGGACTAAAAAGTTCCATTTAGCTTATGAGTAGATTTTAGTGGGATATTGTTATTGGCACGTTGTTTGTAGTTATGTTAAAGGGGAGTTAAAGCACATTACGAATTTGGTTAATTGTATATTATGCATAATTTTTATTTAGAATATGATTATTGTAACTATAATCCTGTATTTAGCTCTGGGAAGTGGGGGCGGGGAAGTGGGCGGGTTTGGGGTGGGGGGGATTTGGGGATATATTGTAAAACTTTGTTTTTGTAAAACTCTTTAATAAAAAAAAGAAACTAAAAAATAAAAGATTGAACGGTTCTCTCTCCACAGAGAGGGAGGCATACAACACCAACTATTTCCTGCTTACAACCCAGACCTTCCAGCAGTTCCGAGAAGATTCCACACCCATTTGGTTAAGGTGTCCCTGGGGGCACAGATACCCCTCCAAGTGGCCTCAACGACTCTCGGAAAGAGTGCTAATGACCGGATGACTACAAGGAATATAAATCCTTTCCATTCTCCACCATTCAGTCAGAACTTCCATTCTCCACCATTCAGTCAGAACTTCCATTCTCCACCATTCAGTCAGCTTCTCAGATGAGAAGAGAAACGTCTTCAAGAAAAAAAAAACAAAGTCCACTTGCCTTTTGAAAAAGCACCTTTGGGTCCCTCAGTAGATATCTTTGAAGAATCAAGAGACTTTTGATGCCTCTCTTCCCTTGGTGTGGAAAGGAAAGGAAAAAAAAACCAGGTATGGCATTAAGAGGAAAATATTACGCAGGTGGAAACACACAGCCTCCTGGCAAGTAACATCTGATTACTGAGTTACCTCGTGTTGAAGTGACTGAACCATTGCTCTTTAGGTATACACAGAACCATTGTGAGCTGCGGTAATAACTATAATTTCAGCATTGATGTACAATACACCATGAGTTCAATGTAGCTTTCCATTCCTCCCTCTTCTGATTAGATGTTTATGACAGAGGCAAATGTTCAGAATCCCAGCTGGGTCCTGCACGGAAATATTGATATCGACCTATCCCTGAATTACTTCTCAGAAATTATAGCTTAACACCATCTCAGCTGAGCCTTCCTCAATTTCTTTCCACTTTTTGATCTCTTGCTTTTCTTGCACTTGTAGCTCTCGGTGACCTGAGGGCGACCACATAATCGCAGACTGAAAAATGGACTCTGAGCTTTGGATACTACCTTAAAATACGTAGCCAGACTCCTGAATTCACACTAGTTGATAGTACTTTTCTTTCTAAGGGTTTTGAAGTCCTATTGCTAGACTTTGTTTGGAAAGGGTAGGACTTCTTGACAGAAGAGGATTTTCTGCAGCCCAGGGTTAACTATGGAGACCTTGGTGGTCTCTGAGTTGGGTTGTTTTTTTTGGTAGACATTTCATGACCCAACTAGGGAACATCATCAATGCTAGAAGAGAATGGGGTTTGTGGAGAGGAGGAGGAAGAGGAGGGGAGAGAAGGGGAAGGAGGACTGTGGGGTCCTTGGTGTTCTCTAAGCTTGGTGGTTTTCTCACTGACATTTCATGTCCCAACTAGGGAACACCATCAGTGCTAGAAGGGAGAGGAGGAGGAGGAGGAGGGGAAGGAGGGGAGGGGAGGGGGAGGAGGACTGTGGGATCCTTGATTTTCTTTAAGGTTGGTGGTTTTCTCACAGACATTTCATGACCCAACTAGGGAACTAGGGAACACACATCATCAATGCTAGAATGGGGTTTGTAGAGAGGAGGAGGAGGAGGAGGAGGAGGAGGAGGAGGAGGAGGAGAACTGT
This sequence comes from Vipera berus, assembly GCF_964194415.1. NCBI lineage: Eukaryota > Metazoa > Chordata > Lepidosauria > Squamata > Viperidae > Vipera > Vipera berus. The sequence continues at coordinate 6,022,972 of NC_138217.1, read as the reverse complement.
GGGGTCCATGTTGCTCTCTGAACTTGGTTGGTTTTTTGCAGAGGTTTCATGACCCAACTATGCACATCATCAGGGCTAGAAGATATATATATATATATATATATATATATATATATATATATATATATATATATATATATATATATATATATATATATATATATATATATATATATATATCCCCTTCATGGATTACTGCCTTGTCGTGGCGAAGGGGCTTGCGTAATTCAATGAAGCTATGAGCTATGCCGTGCAGGGCCACCCAAGACGGACAGGTCATAGCTGAGAGTTCTGACAAAACGTGATCCACTGGAGAAGGAAATGGCAACCCACTCCAGTATCTTTGCCATGAAAACCCTATGGACAGTACCAAAAGGCAAAACGATATGACGCTGGAAGATGAGCCCCTCAGGTCGGAAGGCGTCCAATATGCTACTGGGGAAGAGCAGAGGGCTAGTACTAGTAGCGCCAGAAAGAATGAAGCAACTGGGCCAAAGCCGAAAGGACACTCAGCTGTGGATGTGTCTGGTGGTGAAAGGAAAGTCCGATGCTGTAAAGATTTTTTCTCCATAGGAACCTGGAATGTAAGATCCATGAATCAAGGAAAGCTGGACGTGGTCAAACAAGAGATGACAAGACTGAACATCGACATCTTAGGTATCAGCGAACTAAAATGGACAGGAATGGGTGAATTTAATTCAGATGACCACCAGGTATACTACTGCGGGCAAGAATCCCTCAGAAGAAATGGAGTAGCCTTCATAGTCAATAAAAGAGTAGGAAAATCAATACTGGGATACAATCCTCAAAATGACAGAATGATCTCAGTTCGAATCCAAGGCAAACCATTCAATATCACAGTAGTCCAAGTCTATGCCCCAACCACCAGTGCTGAAGAGGATGAAATTGACCGGTTCTATGAAGCCCTACAGCACCTTATAGAACTAACACCAAAAAATGATGTCCTTATCATCATGGGGGATTGGAATGCTAAAGTAGGAAGCCAAAAGATAACCGGAATAACAGGCAAGTTTGGCCTTGGAGTACAAAATGAAGCAGGGCACAGGCTGATAGAATTTTGTCAAGAGAATACGATGGTCATAGCAAACACTCTTTTCCAACAACCCAAGAGACGGCTCTACACATGGACATCACCAGACGGTCATCACAGAAATCAGATTGACTATATGCTCTGCAGCCAAAGATGGAGAAGCTCTATACAGTCAGTAAAAACAAGACCAGGAGCTGACTGTGGCTCAGACCATGAGCTTCTCCTTGCAAAGTTTAAGCTTAAACTGAAGAAAGTAGGGAAAAGCACTAGGCCACTCAGGTATGAATTAAATCATATCCCTGTTGAATATACAGTAGAGGTGACAAATAGATTTAAGGAATTAGATCTGATAGACAGAGTGCCTGAAGAACTATGGACAGAGGTTCGCGACATTGTACAACAGGTAGCAACCAAAACCATCCCAAAGAAAAAGAAATGCAAGAAAGCAAAATGGCTGTCTGAGGAAGCTTTGCAAATAGCTAAGGAAAGGAGGGAAGCGAAAGGCAAGGGAGAAAAACATAGATATGCCCAATTGAATGCAGAATTCCAGAGAATAGCTAGAAGAGATAAGAATGCCTTCTTAAATGAACAGTGCAAAGAAATAGAAGAAAACAATAGAATAGGGAGGACCAGAGATCTTTTCAAGAAAATTGGAGAGATGAAGGGAACGTTTAATGCAAAAATGGGCATGATAAAGGACCAAAATGGCAGGGACCTAACAGAGGCAGAAGAGATTAAGAAGAGGTGGCAAAATTACACAGAAGAACTATACAAGAATGAGCTTAATGTCCCTGATAATCACAATGAGGTGGTCACTGACCTCGAGCCAGACATCCTAGAATGTGAAGTGAAGTGGGCCTTAGAAAAGCTGAGCAACAACAAAGCTAGTGGAGGTGACAGTATTCCAGCTGAGCTATTCAAAATCTTAAAAGACAGTGCAGTAAAAGTGCTACACTCAATTTGCCAGCAAATTTGGAAAACTCAACAGTGGCCACAGGATTGGAAAAGATCAGTTTACATTCCAATTCCAAAGAAAGGCAGTGCCAAAGAATGTTCAAACTATCGCACCATTGCACTCATTTCTCATGCTAGTAAAGTCATGCTTAAAATCCTACAAGCTAGACTTCAGCAGTATGTGGATCGAGAACTACCAGAAGTACAGGCAGGATTTCGAAGAGGCAGAGGAACTAGAGATCAAATTGCCAACATACGCTGGATCATGGAGAAAGCTAGGGAGTTCCAGAAAAACATCTACTTCTGCTTCATTGACTATGCTAAAGCCTTTGATTGTGTGGATCATAACAAACTGTGGCAAGTTCTTAAAGAGATGGGAGTACCAGACCATCTTATTTGTCTCTTGAGAAACCTATATGCGGGCCAAGAAGCAACAGTGAGAACTGGACACGGAACCACTGATTGGTTCAAAATTGGGAAAGGAGTCCGGCAAGGCTGTATACTGTCGCCCTGCCTATTTAACTTATATGCAGAGCACATCATGAGAAAGGCAGGGCTAGATGAATCAAAAGTTGGAATTAAGATTGCCGGAAGAAATATCAACAACCTAAGATACGCAGATGATACCACTCTAATGGCAGAAAGTGAAGAAGAACTAAAGAGCCTCTTGTTGCGGGTGAAGAAGGAGGAAAATCAATACTGGGATACAATCCTCAAAATGACAGAATGATCTCAGTTCGAATCCAAGGCAAACCATTCAATATCACAGTAGTCCAAGTCTATGCCCCAACCACCAGTGCTGAAGAGGATGAAATTGACCGGTTCTATGAAGCCCTACAGCACCTTATAGAACTAACACCAAAAAATGATGTCCTTATCATCATGGGGGATTGGAATGCTAAAGTAGGAAGCCAAAAGATAACCGGAATAACAGGCAAGTTTGGCCTTGGAGTACAAAATGAAGCAGGGCACAGGCTGATAGAATTTTGTCAAGAGAATACGATGGTCATAGCAAACACTCTTTTCCAACAACCCAAGAGACGGCTCTACACATGGACATCACCAGACGGTCATCACAGAAATCAGATTGACTATATGCTCTGCAGCCAAAGATGGAGAAGCTCTATACAGTCAGTAAAAACAAGACCAGGAGCTGACTGTGGCTCAGACCATGAGCTTCTCCTTGCAAAGTTTAAGCTTAAACTGAAGAAAGTAGGGAAAAGCACTAGGCCACTCAGGTATGAATTAAATCATATCCCTGTTGAATATACAGTAGAGGTGACAAATAGATTTAAGGAATTAGATCTGATAGACAGAGTGCCTGAAGAACTATGGACAGAGGTTCGCGACATTGTACAACAGGTAGCAACCAAAACCATCCCAAAGAAAAAGAAATGCAAGAAAGCAAAATGGCTGTCTGAGGAAGCTTTGCAAATAGCTAAGGAAAGGAGGGAAGCGAAAGGCAAGGGAGAAAAACATAGATATGCCCAATTGAATGCAGAATTCCAGAGAATAGCTAGAAGAGATAAGAATGCCTTCTTAAATGAACAGTGCAAAGAAATAGAAGAAAACAATAGAATAGGGAGGACCAGAGATCTTTTCAAGAAAATTGGAGAGATGAAGGGAACGTTTAATGCAAAAATGGGCATGATAAAGGACCAAAATGGCAGGGACCTAACAGAGGCAGAAGAGATTAAGAAGAGGTGGCAAAATTACACAGAAGAACTATACAAGAATGAGCTTAATGTCCCTGATAATCACAATGAGGTGGTCACTGACCTCGAGCCAGACATCCTAGAATGTGAAGTGAAGTGGGCCTTAGAAAAGCTGAGCAACAACAAAGCTAGTGGAGGTGACAGTATTCCAGCTGAGCTATTCAAAATCTTAAAAGACAGTGCAGTAAAAGTGCTACACTCAATTTGCCAGCAAATTTGGAAAACTCAACAGTGGCCACAGGATTGGAAAAGATCAGTTTACATTCCAATTCCAAAGAAAGGCAGTGCCAAAGAATGTTCAAACTATCGCACCATTGCACTCATTTCTCATGCTAGTAAAGTCATGCTTAAAATCCTACAAGCTAGACTTCAGCAGTATGTGGATCGAGAACTACCAGAAGTACAGGCAGGATTTCGAAGAGGCAGAGGAACTAGAGATCAAATTGCCAACATACGCTGGATCATGGAGAAAGCTAGGGAGTTCCAGAAAAACATCTACTTCTGCTTCATTGACTATGCTAAAGCCTTTGATTGTGTGGATCATAACAAACTGTGGCAAGTTCTTAAAGAGATGGGAGTACCAGACCATCTTATTTGTCTCTTGAGAAACCTATATGCGGGCCAAGAAGCAACAGTGAGAACTGGACACGGAACCACTGATTGGTTCAAAATTGGGAAAGGAGTCCGGCAAGGCTGTATACTGTCGCCCTGCCTATTTAACTTATATGCAGAGCACATCATGAGAAAGGCAGGGCTAGATGAATCAAAAGTTGGAATTAAGATTGCCGGAAGAAATATCAACAACCTAAGATACGCAGATGATACCACTCTAATGGCAGAAAGTGAAGAAGAACTAAAGAGCCTCTTGTTGCGGGTGAAGAAGGAGAGTGCAAAACTTGGGTTGAAACTTAACATTAAGAAAACCAAGATCATGGCATCTGGCCCTCTCAATTCCTGGCAAATAGATGGGGAAGAAATGGAGGTAGTGACAGATTTTATTTTCCTGGGCTCCAAGATCACTGCAGATGGGGACTGTAGCCAAGAAATTAAAAGACGCTTGCTCCTGGGGAGGAAAGCCATGACAAATCTAGACAGCACACTAAAAAGCAGAGACATCACCCTGTCAACAAAAGTGCGTATAGTCAAGGCTATGGTCTTCCCAGTTGCAATGTATGGCAGTGAAAGTTGGACCATAAGAAAGGCTGAGCGCCAAAGAATTGAGGCCTTTGAACTATGGTGCTGGAGAAGACTCCTGCGAGTCCCTTGGACTGCAAGGCGATCAAACCGGTCAGTCCTAGAGGAGATCAATCCTGACTGCTCTTTAGAAGGCCAGATCCTGAAGCTAAAACTCAAATACTTTGGCCACCTAATGAGAAGGAAGGACTCACTGGAGAAAAGCCTAATGCTGGGAAAGATCGAGGGCAATAGAAGAAGGGGACGACAGAGAATGAGGTGGCTGGATGGAGTCACTGAAGCAGTAGGCGTGAGCTTAAATGGACTCCAGAAGATGGTAGAGGACAGAAAGGCCTGGAGGAATGTTGTCCATAGGGTCGCGATGGGTCGGACACGACTTCGCAGCTAACAACAATATATATATATATATATATATATATATATATATATATATATATATATATATATATATATATATATATATATATATATATATATATATATATATATATATATATATATATATATATATATATATATATATATATATATATATGGAGATCTTCGGTCATTCGTGTTTCCTCCCACGTAGAACTATATGTGTGTGTGTGTGTGTGTGTGTGTGTGTGTGTGTATGTGTATATATATATATATGTATATATGTATATGTGTATATATGTATATATGTATATATATGTATATATCTTTACTGAGTTGGTAGTTCCTTGATTGGGGTGTTGTATTGGAGAGCAAACCCGTTTTGGAGGGGGGGAACCGACACCCAATCCCCATTCTGTGGCCACTCCTACCTCAACCAAGAAAGGAAAAGTATTTAAAAGCCTGCCTGAATGCCACTGAAGGGGGAGGTGAAAAATCAATTCTGCTGCAAACTTCCAGGTGACCCCTTTAGCAAAGAAGGTGGGCAGGTTGACAGCTCTAACCCCTTCCCCTCCTAGTCTCCCGAATTGCCCTCTTCTGCAAAGGCATAACAAACACATTGGGCACTGTCAAAGACAAGTAAGTGGCCTTCAGCTTTGTATTGGTACTGTCAACCAGATGATTTATGGACCGCAGCCTAGCACACAGTGTGTCCCCCCCACCTTGCCCCCCCCTCAGTAAGGCCTCCTCTAATTCATCTTCGACACATTTTAATGATTACAACCCTAAAACATTTGGTGAAGCCAGAAGCCAAAGCCTCCACCGAGACAAATCCCACCACCCTTGCCTTCGATTTGTACAAGTGTGTCTGAGTGGCAGCAGGAGCTCAGCTCAACAACAACAACAACAAAAAGTTATCGTCAGGCAACACAACAGCAGCATAACAATTTGACGGCTGAAAAGCAAAACAGTGACTGGAGATAGAACTTGCTACTGTGCCCCAAATGCCTCCTGCATTTCCTCCACGCTGTTTCTCTGCAATTGTGTGTGTGTGTGTTGTGTGTGTGCTCGGGTGTGAAGGGGGAACGGCAGAACGTTGATGACATTTCAAAAGCTAAGAATATGTTAAGGTCCTCCCCATTCTGACACCATCATTTCTTAGCAGGAAGCCTGGTTAAAAAAAAATAACCCACACATTTTCTAACTTGGCTTGTTTTGAACTGTGATGTTAATACAGATAGTGCTTGGCTTACCACCCCACCACCCCAGTTCATTTCAAAGTTACAATGGCACTAAAAAAAAGTGATTTGCACACTTACAACTCCATGGTCATGCGAGCAAAATTTGGGCACTTGGCAACCATATTTACAATTAGTTGCAGCATCCCGAGGTCATGTTATCACCGTTTGCAACCTTCCCAGCCGGCTTCTGACAAACCAACATCAAAAGGGAGAAGCCAGATTCGCTTAACAACCACATGATTCGCTCAACAACTTAAAGGTTTCGCTTAACATATGACTGTAGGACTTGGGTTGGCTAGTCTAAAGAAAAGAAGAAATAGGAATGACTTGATAGCAGTGTTCCAGTATTTGAGGGGCTGCCCCAAAGAAGAGGGAGTCAAGCTATCCTCCAAAGCACCTGAAGGCAGGACAAGAAGCAACGGATGGAAACTAATCAAGGAGAGAAGCAACCTAGAATTAATGAGAAACTTCCTAAAAAGCTAGAACAATTAAGCAGTGGAACAGCTTGCCACCAGAAGTTGTGGGTGCTCCATCACTGGAGGTTTTTTAAGAAGAGACTGGACAGTCCCTTGTCTGAAATGGTATAGGATCTCCTGCTTGAGCAGGGGGCTGGACTAGAAGACCTCCAAGGTCCCTTCCAGCTCTATTCTATTCTGATTATGATCTGGGAATGCATGAAATGAGGTTTAACTAGTGTGATTCATTTGGCTGGACAAGTTATTGCACTCTCTCTTAGTCACTTCTCCTTCACACATGTGTAACTGTATGGGTAGGTGTCTGCCTTTATGGACTGTGTATGCTAATTGGGAGCGAAAGTCATTTTAAAAATCATTTTAAAAACATGCCAAGAGTTTTTAATTTTTTTTCTCAAAACCCAACTGTGCTCTATTTTAAGTTACAGCGGAGGTGGGAAGGGGAACTAAACAGGAGACTTTGGATTGCAGAAATGGCAAGGTTCAAATGAGAAACTCATCAGATACTAGGGGAAAAAAAAGATCAAGGTCTCTGGATTAGATTTTAAAGATATTTGTCATGTTGTTTTTCCTCCCTCTGAATCCTTCAGGGGAATTAAATTTCTTCCGAGATATAATTAGGGAACAGAGATGTTTCTTCTGGGCGTGGAGGAACTGCTATACATCACGTCCAATTATCTCTCCAGGTAGCATGGTTCAGTGGATGTCTGTTTCCTCAAGGAGCTAGCCAATATCTACCCAAACTTTTCCTGAGAAATCTGCGTTGAGAATGGCAGGCTTTTAAGTTGGAGGACCTTTCCCAGCTTCTCTGACCAATAGACAGGGTTGGGTCCTGTAACGGAAGAGGAGGTGGTAGGTCTGTCAAGATCACTTATGGAAACTGTTACTAAGGAAAAATAGTAGCCCTTGATCCTTTCTATGGTCTTAGCAGTGGCAACATAACAATCAACCAAAAGGACCTTCACATTGACCTAGCAAGACTCTACCTAAGTGTCAAGCTTCCGACTGATGATCCCAACGAAGTGAGCACAGCTGTGACAGTCCAAAATCTCTAATGCAAAACTTTATTGAGCTCAGCATATCGGCACTGATGAATAGGAAACCAGCTCTGGGAAAAACGGTGCCAGAACAGTAAATTTTCTAATAATAACAACAATAATAATAAAGTTGGAAGGGACCTTGGAGGTCATCTAGTCCAACCCCCTGCTCAGGCAGGAAACCCTATACCATTACAGACAAATGGCTGTCCAGTCTCTTCTTAAAAACTTCCCGTGTTGGAGCATTCACCGCTTAAAAGTGTAGAACTTCTCTTCCACAATTAAGTGTCAGACATTTTTTTAAGAAAGTCTTCAATTTCCAGGCCAGCAGTTCTGCAATGACCTTGATTCCCACGCTGGACTGTTTACAGGGGCGCTGAGCACTCCAAACCTCTCCCCCTCTTCCCCTGCGTCTGCAGGCAAACTAAGAAACAATAAAGGCTGAAGCAGAGTAAGGTTTCTCTGATGCTTTATACCTACATCCTTAAACATTCAAAAATAGCCTACTAAAGACCATGAGGCCTAGAATTCAAGGGAAAGCTGCAATCTCAAATGACCTAGAGCTGGGATAGGCAACCTGGGCTCTTTGATGACTCGTGGACTTCAACTCCCAGAATTCCCGAGCCAGCATGGCTCAGCTTGGAAACCTCTCCCTTTCCCCTCAGCGTGGCTGACTCAGGAACTCTGGGAGTTGAAGTCCACGAGTCATCAAAGAGCCAAGGTGGCCTACCCCTGACCTAGAGGGAGTTAGATTACCTTGAGTTTGAAGGTCTTCCTGTCAAAGCAGATACAAAGAAGGACCAATGAATAATTGTCATAAAGTCATTCATCATTGTTGTGGGAGGTAATCTTCTCTCCGGGTGTTTACCTTTCTAACGTTTAGCCAATGTCTCTGCTTTTATTCACTCTACCTTCTAGTCCAGGGTTCTCCAGACTTGGCAACTTTTAAGATTTGTGGACTTCAACTCCCAGAATTCCTCAGCCAGCCAAGTGCACACATCTTAAAGTTGGCAAGTCTGGAGGACCCTGGACTAGAAGGTCAGTGAATTAAAGCAGAGACACTGGCTAAACGTTAGAAAGGTAAACACCCGGAGAGAAGATTACCTCCCACAACAATGATGAATGACTTTATGACAATTATTCATTGGTCCTTCTTTGTATTTGCTTTGACAGGAAGAACTTCAAACTTGGTCTTCTGTTTTACTCTCCACACATTTGCCTGTTTCCAAAGGCCTTCCCGGTGCAGGAAGACAGCAACACCCCCACTAGAGAAAGAAATATTTTGGGGAAGATTAGAAAAGGCAGAATATTATATTTCCCCAAAGGAATAATGGAGGAGATCTTAAAAGGCAGAAACCTGCCTCCCACCAAGTCTCTCTGCCCCAAGCAGAAACAAGGTCTGTAGAAATGCAGATTTGATCATCCTTTCAGAAAGACTGGAGCCAGGAAGCTTAGAGCTGATGGGATTAGAAAGACAGAGATCCCTAGAACCAACAACCCCTCACTAAAAAAAAATCCAACATAGGACATAGCCATCAGCCACAGCCTCAGGAAAGCAGGATATGATCTTTAGGACATAATAGGATTAACCCACCACCATCAGAATACTATTTTTCTACTTGCATTTTTACATGCTTTTGAACTGCTAGGTTGGCAGAAGCTGAGACGAGTAACAGGCGCTCACTCTGCTACGCGGCACTCAGGATTTGACCCGCCAAACTGCCGATCTTCTGATCGACAAGCTCAGCATCCTAACCCACTGCGCAAGGTAACAGCATTCCGTGCGCCTTTGGCGTCTAGTCATGCCGGCCACATGACCACGGAGACGTCCTCGGACAAGCGCTGGCTCTTCGGCTTTGAAATGGAGATGAGCACTGGCCCCTAGAGTCGGAAATGACTAGCACGCATGTGCGGGGGAACCTTTACCTTTACCTTTACCTTTTTATCAGAATCCTAAAATGACATACTGAACCTAAGGTCAAAGTTCATGCCACAGGAAGAACTCCAAACACAAAAGCCCCAGAAGATATAAAAACCCATCACTCCCAGCAATATGTGGTCAGCTGCTCTGGAGCCACATGTCTTGCGGTTCTGCTCTTCAATAAACTACAATCTTATTTCTAAAGCAGTCTCCATTTTCTTTATTCCCAGCTTGGACTGGACCCTAATAAAGGTTTTTCTTTCAACACCGTAATGACTAAATTTGGGATTTTGAACCGAGAACCTAACCTCAGGGACTCTAAACTGCCAGCCAGGCTTGCAGGGGGGGGGTCAAGTGAGGACCTAGCTTGGAGTCCTTGCACGGCCACAAGCAGCATAAGCGTAACCTGTCCCAAGATCCATGAAGCTTTACTTGGTCATTCCCAGGGGTTTGGGGAGATTCATGTAACATGGGTGGCAGACAATAAAGTTATTTACTTTGTGTCAGAATCCATTTATATCACATTCATAAATGTATGTTTAAAACATTATCCCCCCCCCATGGATTCTGCCATCTCCCGAGGAAGGAGGAGCGCATGTGGATTCAGCCTGCCTTAGGTTATTTCAAAGACCAAGGGAAACCTTTTGAACTGGGGGGAACAAAGGGGAGGGTTAGGGAAGAAGGCATCTGGCCTGTGTCTCCATTTGAATCCGTAAAGGAAGAAGGCAATAACCGTAACGATCCGAAGTTCCCTTTTTCCCACGAAAGGGATGACACGAAGTAAATGATGGGGGGCTGACCAAATGGGGTTGAGGGAAGGGCGGTTGAACCGGGAACTCTTTATAAAGTTTCAATCTGTAAAACAATACCAGGTCCTGTCTTGTATTTCCACAACCAAGCATGTCCTAGTAAAAATTCCTTTTGGACTAGAACTGACTCCAAGAGTTTTTGTTTTCCTAAGCCGTGGATTGGGGTGGGTCCCGACACTTTGGATCTTCACTAGTAGCTCTGGTTGTTTGCACCTGACATATACCTTCTCCCCTTAGCTGGCTCTAAAGTTTCCCACACTCTTTTATTGGCTGGTTCAGGCAGGAGAATTGCTTCCTACAGTGATCGGGCTCCCCCCTGCCCCTAAAGGGAATTTGTTAATCACAACTCTATTTTCTGAAAGTGCAAAGCTCTTATTCCATTTCACCTCCCTATGATAGATGCAGGAGTGCAGCTCTCTTAAAGTTCTGGACTGTTATTTAATGGAAATGGTTGGGCGTGTTTTTTTTTTGCCCTTCACCTTTCTGGTGTTAAGGCAGTATCAGATTAATCCATTACTCTTTGTCCGAGTTGTTTTCTTTCAGCAAGCTTTTCCTGTCTCTTCTTTATTCACTCCACTCTCTCCTTTCTTGTTTCCTTCCTTCCTTCCTTTTATTGGGATCAAGGACATGTCAGTGCAAGCACAGCAGAGTTCACGAAAGGGGGCAAACACATCAAGCACTCTCTAAATAAAAGGATCACAGCATTGTTGTTGTTGTTAGTTGCGAAGTCGTGTCCGACCCATCGCGACCCTATGGACAATGTTCCTCCAGGCCTTCCTGTCCTCTACCATCTTCTGGAGTCCATCTAGGCTCACACCTACTGCTTCAGTGACTCCATCCAGCCACCTCATTCTCTGTCGTCCCCTTCTTCTATTGCCCTCAATCTTTCCCAGCATTAGGCTCTTCTCCAGTGAGTCCTTCCTTCTCATTAGGTGGCCAAAGTATTTGAGTTTTAGCTTCAGGATCTGGCCTTCTAAAGAGCAGTCAGGGTTGATCTCCTCTAGGACTGACCGGTTTGATCGCCTTGCAGTCCAAGGGACTCGCAGGAGTCTTCTCCAGCACCATAGTTCAAAGGCCTCAATTCTTTGGCGCTCAGCCTTTCTGATGGTCCAACTTTCACTGCCATACATTGCAACTGGGAAGACCATAGCCTTGACTATACGCACTTTTGTTGGCAGGGTGATGTCTCTGCTTTTTAGTGTGCTGTCTAGATTTGCCATGGCTTTCCTCCCGAGGAGCAAGCGTCTTTTAATTTCTTGGCTACAGTCCCCATCTGCAGTGATCTTGGAGCCCAGGAAAATAAAATCTGTCACTACCTCCATTTCTTCCCCATCTATTTGCCAGGAGTTGAGAGGGCCGGATGCCATGATCTTGGTTTTCTTAATGTTTAGTTTCAACCCAAGTTTTGCACTCTCCTTCTTCACCTGCAACAAGAGACTCTTTAGTTCTTCTTCACTTTCTGCCATTAGAGTGGTATCATCTGCATATCTTAGGTTGTTGATGTTTCTTCCGGCAATCTTAATTCCAACATTTGATTCATCTAGCCCTGCCTTTCTCATGATGTGCTCTGCATATAAGTTAAATAGGCAAGGCGACAGTATACAGCCTTGCCGGACTCCTTTCCCAATTTTGAACCAATCAGTGGTTCCGTGTCCAGTTCTCACTGTTGCTTCTTGGCCCGCATATAGATTTCTCAAGAGACAAATAAGATGGTCTGGTATGCCCATCTCTTTAAGGACTTGCCACAGTTTGTTATGATCCACACAATCAAAGGCTTTAGCATAGTCAATGAAGCAGAAGTAGATGTTTTTCTGGAACTCTCTAGCTTTCTCCATGATCCAGCGTGTGTTAGCAATTTGATCTCTAGTTCCTCTGCCTCTTCGAAATCCTGCCTGTACTTCTGGTAGTTCTCGATCCACATACTGCTGGAGTCTAGCTTGTAGAATTTTAAGCATAACTTTACTAGCGTGAGAAATGAGTGCAATGGTGCGATAGTTTGAACATTCTTTGGCACTGCCTTTCTTTGGAATTGGGATGTAAACTGATCTTTTCCAATCCTGTGGCCACTGTTGAGTTTTCCAAATTTGCTGGCAAATTGAGTGTAGCACTTTTACTGCATCGTCTTTTAAGATTTTGAATAGCTCAGCTGGAATACTGTCACCTCCACTAGCTTTGTTGTTGCTCAGCTTTTCTAAGGCCCACTTCACTTCACATTCTAGGATGTCTGGCTCGAGGTCAGTGACCACCTCATTGTGATTATCAGGGACGTTAAGCTCATTCTTGTATAGTTCTTCTGTGTAATTTTGCCACCTCTTCTTAATCTCTTCTGCCTCTGTTAGGTCCCTGCCATTTTGGTCCTTTATCATGCCCATTTTTGCATGAAACGTTCCTTTCATCTCTCCAATTTTCTTGAAAAGATCTCTGGTCCTCCCTATTCTATTGTTTTCTTCTATTTCTTTGCATTGTTCATTTAAGAAGGCATTCTTATCTCTTCTAGCTATTCTTTGGAATTCTGCATTTAATTGGGCGTATCTTTCTTTTTCTCCCTTGCCTTTCGCTTCCCTCCTTTCCTCAGCTATTTGCAAAGCTTCCTCAGACAGCCATTTTGCTTTCTTGCATTTCTTTTTCTTTGGGATGGTTTTGGTTGCTACCTGTTGTACAACGTTGCGAACCTCTGTCCATAGTTCTTCAGGCACTCTGTCTATCAGATCTAATTCCTTAAATCTATTTGTCACCTCTACTGTATATTCAACAGGGATATGATTTAATTCATACCTGACTGGCCTAGCGCTTTTCCCTACTTTCTTTAATTTAAGCCTAAACTTTGCAACAAGAAGCTCATGGTCTGAGCCACAGTCAGCTCCTGGTCTTGTTTTTACTGACTGTATAGAGCTTCTCCATCTTTGGCTGCAGAGCATATAGTCAATCTGATTTCTGTGTTGACCGTCTGGTGATGTCCATGTGTAAAGCCCTCTCTTGGGTTGTTGGAAAAGAGTGTTTGCTATGACCATCGTATTCTCTTGACAAAATTCTATCAGCCTGTGCCCTGCTTCATTTTGTACTCCAAGGCCAAACTTGCCTGTTATTCCCGTTATCTTTTGGCTTCCTACTTTAGCATTCCAATCCCCCATGATGATAAGGACATCATTTTTGGGTGTTAGTTCTATAAGGTGCTGTAGGGCTTCATAGAACCGGTCAATTTCATCCTCTTCAGCACTGGTGGTTGGGGCATAGACTTGGACTACTGTGATATTGAATGGTTTGCCTTGGATTCGAACTGAGATCATTCTGTCATTTTGAGGATTGTATCCCAGTACTGCTTTTCCTATTTTTTTATTGACTATGAAGGCTACTCCATTTCTTCTGAGGGATTCTTGCCCGCAGTAGTATACCTGATGGTCATCTGAATTAAATTCACCCATTCCTGTCCATTTTAGTTCGCTGATACCTAAGATGTCGATGTTCAGTCTTGTCATCTCTTGTTTGACCACGTCCAGCTTTCCTTGATTCATGGATCTTACATTCCAGGTTCCTATGGAGAAAAAATCTTTACAGCATCGGACTTTCCTTTCACCACCAGACATATCCACAGCTGAGCATCCTTTCGGCTTTGGCCCAGTCGCTTCATTCTTTCTGGCGCTACTAGTACTAGTCCTCTGCTCTTCCCCAGTAGCATATTGGACGCCTTCCGACCTGAGGGGCTCATCTTCCAGCGTCATATCGTTTTGCCTTTTAGTACTGTCCATAGGGTTTTCATGGCAAAGATACTGGAGTGGTTTGCCATTTCCTTCTCCTTTATTCACTCCACTCTCTCCTTTCTTGTTTCCTTCCTTCCTTCCTTTTATTGGGATCAAGGACATGTCAGTGCAAGCACAGCAGAGTTCACGAAAGGGGGCGAACACATCAAGCACTCTCTAAATAAAAGGATCACAGCATTGTTACCTGGGAACAAACACATTTCTACCAATGAAATGGCTCACGGGGGCCATTCTCTCAACCTAAGACCTGTCTTGGCAAATATCGAACAGTCAAGTATGTGGAATACTATTTTGAAATTTGGATGCTCAAACCGCTACCTTTTGGCCAATCACCAGGAGACTGGGAGTTCTAGTCCTGCCTTAGGCATGCAAGCCAGCTGGGTGACTTTGGGCCAATCACCAGGAGACTGGGAGTTCTAGTCCCGCCTTAGGTATGAAAGCCAGCTGGATGACAGTGGTCCACTCCCTCTCTCTCAGCCCAGCCCACCTCACAGGGTTGTTGTTGTGGGGAAAATAGAGCATCAGATATGTTCACCCCCTTAAGTTATTTGTAAAAGTAAGAAAGGTGGAAATAAATAAACATAAATAAATAAATAATTCCACTAGGTCACGATTCCCACTAGGCACTAGAAACAAGGAGAAATTTCCTGACAGTGGGAACAATCAGCTGATGGAACAGAAGTTGCCTCCAGAAGTTGTGGGAGCTTCATCCCTGGAAGCTTTCAAGAAGAGACCTGACTGCCATCTGTCAGAAATGGTGTAGCGTCTCCTGCTTGGGCGGGTGGGTAGGGGAGGGGGGTTGGACTAGATGACCTCCAAGGTTCCTTACAACTTTGTTACTGTATTCTATTAGCAGCGATAGGGAAAGAAATCACGAAGTCCTTCACGCTCAAGGCAGGAAGTCAAGAATCCTGTAGCCTCTTTGAATATAATTTGAATATAAAAAGGGTAGTTTGTTTATTATAGAAGAATGGGTGTCTAAAGTTTAGAATCTTGCAGAGATGTCTAAGATTTTTTGTGTATTTGAAGGATCATTCACAGGAAAGATATATTTCAGTTTGGAGGAGATGGATAGATTATATTTAGAACAAATATGGGACTAAAAAGTTCCATTTAGCTTATGAGTAGATTTTAGTGGGATATTGTTATTGGTACTTTGATTGTAGTTATGTTAAAGGGGAGTTAAAGCACATTATGAATTTGGTTAATTGTATACTTGCATAATTTTTATTTAGAATATGATTATTATAACCATAATCCTGTATTTAGCTCTGGGAAGTGGGGGGGGGGAAGTGGGTGGTTTTGGGGTGGGGGGGATTTGGGGGTAAAACTTTGTTTTTGTAAAACTTTTCAATAAAAAAAAAGAATCCTGTAGCCTCTTTGAGGAAGACATAGTTTGGATAAGATGGAATGGGCGCACACCCTTCTTCCTGCCAATGGAAGTAACGGAAGCAACATCATGTTCCACCTTTGAAACTTTCACTCTACTCTAGCGGGCCCCCAACCTTTTGGGCACCAGGGACCAGACCGGAGAGAGGGCATGGTTTCGTGGGCTACCTGCATCCCGCAGATGGGGGCTTTGTTTGCGTGGACCGGTTTCTGGCATGCCTCAGCCTGGTGTAAAGTTCACAGGCCGGGGGTTGAGGACCCCTAATCTAACTACAGGAATGATTCAATAGAATTTTAGAAAAAAAAATATTGCAGGCTTCAACCTGCAATATTTTAAATAGCTTGATTCTGAGATACATGTACTGTAAATCTATTTATCTGTCTATCTATCTGTTGGTAAACACCCCCCTCCCTCTCTCTTTTTTTAAAAAAATAAACTCCGTGGGAACCTTGGGGTACAAATTTCACGAGCCCAAAGGTCAGAAATGGTGTAGCGTCTCCTGCTTGGGCGGGTGGGTAGGGGGGGTTGGACTAGATGACCTCCAAGGTTCCCCATTTAAGTTTCTTATTGTAGCACAAACTTTTGCATGCCCGTAAAAAGGAACTGTGCATTTCCTCAGGCAATCCAGGAGAGCAAACCTTTAAATAAATATTATAGCATAAGAAGGAATTGGTGTCATGGCTGCTATTTTCTCGGCTCTCAGATTTATTGCCTTGGAAAAATGAAATCTTATTTTATACCCCCTTTTTATCTATCAGCAATTGGAGCATATGGCTTCAGACATAAATTGGTTGATGTGCTTTCCCCGAAACCTCGAAGAGAGCAATATGGCTATGTATCTTTATTTATTTATTTAATGTACTTCGACAGTCTTTCCACCCTGATTCTTTCCAACCCGGATCTGTTATTTTCTGCATGTCAGGGCTGCACGGGTGACAAAATTGGAGGTGGGAAGAGCAAAGGATGAAAAAAGAAAAAAAGAAGAAGAAAACCTTGAGAGTTGCAGCAAAAAGTTCAGGAAAGCCTAGTTCACCAGGATAAGCATCATTAATCTCAAATCTTCAATTCAGTCCATTCGAAGTCTACCCAAGGGGCCTTGGCTCCTCAAATAAGGACGGAGAGGGTGTCAGTCTGGAGAGACAATTATTGCTCAAAATGAGAAAGGAAAGACTGCAGGAAACAGAAGCTTTGACCTATTAAAGGGAATGTTACATTATCCATTAGGTAAAGGTAAAGGTTCCCCCGCACACGCGTGCTAGTCATTTCCGACTCTAGGGGCCGGTGCTCATCTCCGTTTCAAAGCCGAAGAGCCAGCGCTTGTCCGAGGATGTCTCCGTGGTCATGTGGCCGGCATGACTAGACACCAAAGGCACACGGAACGCTGTCACCTTCCCACCGGAGTGGTCCCTATTTTTCTACTTGCATTTTTACGTGCTTTCAAACTGCTAGGTTGGCAGAAGCTGGGACGAATAACAGGCGCTCACTCTGTTACGCGGCACTCGGGATTCGACCCGCCAAACTGCCGACCTTCTGATCGACAAGCTCAGCGTCCTAACCCACTGAGCCACCGCGTCCCTTCAACATTATCCATTAGATGTTTGAATATGGTTAAGAGTAGATTGCTAGAAACAGAAGAATCATTATAACTCGGTAGATAGGATTTGTAATCAGAATATCATCTCTTGGTATGAAAAGGGAAATAAGAATATGCCAAGAACTTTGAATAAAGGAAGCTTTTGGTTACCCAAATATAAAGGGTTCTGAAACTACAAATGATTGGGATATTTTGAACATGGATGGGGAAACAAAATTGAAAAAAAGCGAAAATAGGACATAGACTGAATAAATGGATACTGAGGGCAAATGCAATTAAGATATGCTTTGGTTAGTCACGATAGTCTAAACCAGACATGTCAAACACAAGGCCCGGGGGCCGGATCCAGCCCGCAAAGTGGTTTCATGTGGCCCGTGAAGCCATCCTGGAAACAGTGAGGGAACGGCCCCCACTGCCTTGGCCCTGGCCCAGAGACCCTCCTTCTGCCAGAGACCCTCCGATCTGTCCCACTCCTGCCCAGGCCCCCATAGGCACCCTTGATGCGAACGATGTAGAGCTGGCCACGCCCACCCAGTAGGCCATACACACTCTAGCCACGCCCACCCAGTAGGCCACGCCCACCCTGGCCACACCCACCCGGCCCCCTGAGGGCAACCGCAATGCTGATGAGGCCCTCAATGAAATTGAGTTTGACACCCCTGGTCTAAACTGACATTATTGACAGGCATGCTGGCTGAGGAATTCTGGGAGTTGAAGTCCATAAATCATAAAAGGGTCAAGTTTGAAGACCCCTGTTTTAGCCAGCCTCTGGAAGGAATCCCCCCAGAGAGAGAGAGAGAGAGAGAGAGAGAGAGAGAGAGAGATTTATAAGCACATCTTCTGCAATTCTGAAGTTAAAGTGGAAAAGCAGAAATAAACGTCCAGCCTTTGAAAGAGATCTTTTGATGTTTCTCCTACTGAAGCTCTGTGCTTCCATTTTAAAGAAAGGAACTACTTGCTAACACTTCCAGTTTTTTTACAGTAGGCTATTACATTGTGGAGTTGTAGAGATTTTTACAAGCCTATCAAGTCAAGTCATTGACTTTTTTTCACAGAACATAAAAAAGGAAGGCACAGTCCATAAAAAAAAGGAAATGCAGTAACTTAAACCCACCTTTCTATGAAATACACTTCTTTCAATAACAACCGACTCCTAACTTGATAGACAGAGACAGGAAAGGGAATTCTTCTCACAGCTGAACCTAATCTGGACCACCAGCCTTCGGGCCAATTAGATCAGAGTTTGCAAAAAAAAGCCAATCAGGCGTAATCTGATTGTTAGCCCCTATTATTCACACTAATGGCAGATTATTCCTGTAATGATTTTCCTAACTAGCTAAGCAACAAACAGATTAACCCCTCTGGATGGAAGTTCCAGAGAAATCATTTGTGTTTCCTTGGTGATACAGACACTGCTACACAGCCATTTGTTTTAGAAATAGTTTGGCAAACTCTCGAAATAACAATATGTGATTCCAGATGATCAGGTTTGTTCCAGTATCTGAGGGGCTGCCACAAGGCAGAGGGGGCCAGGTTGCTCACCAGAGCACCAGAGGGAAGGACAAGGAACAATGGTTGGAAACTGGTCAAGGAGAGAAGAAAACTGGAATTAAGGAGGAACTTCCTGATCGTGAGGATAATCAACCATTGGAACAGCTTGCCTCCAGAAATCTTGGGCGCTCCATCGCTGGAGATTTTTAAGAAGAGACTGGACATTCACTTGTCTGAGATGGTATAGGTTCTCCTGCTTGAGCAGGGGGATGGACTAGAAGACCTCCAAGATCCCTTCCAGTTCTATTCTATTCTATTCTATTCTATTCTATTCTATTCTATTCTATTCTATTCTATTCTATTCTATTCTATTCTATTTTCTTACTCTATATTCTATTCTATTCTATTCTATTCTATTCTATTCTATTCTATTCTATTCTATTCTATTCTATTCTGTTCTGTTCTATTCTATTCTATTCTATTCTATATTCTTACTCTATATTCTATTCTGTTCTGTTCTGTTCTGTTCTGTTCTATTCTATTCTATTCTATTCTATTCTATTCTATTCTATATTCTTACTCTCTATTCTATTCTATTCTATTCTATTCTATTCTATTCTATTCTATTCTATTCTATTCTATTCTATTCTATTCTATTCTATTCTATATTCTTACTCTATATTCTATTCTATTCTATTATTTTCTTACTCTATATTCTATTCTATTCTATTCTATTCTATTCTAGTCTAGTCTAGTCTAGTCTAGTCTAGTCTAGTCTAGTCTAGTCTAGTCTAGTCTAGTCTAGTCTAATTTCTATTCTATTCAAGACACTGGCAGGTGGTTCCATTCTGGGGAATGTTGGCAAATACAGATAAGTCCTTGATTTACCACCACAATTGGGTTATAAACAATTTCTGGGGCTATGTGATGATGTGGTCATGAGGTGGAGTCATGCTTGATTTTTATGACCTTTTTTGCAGCGGTTGTTAAGTGGATCGGCATGGTCTCCAGGCAGATGAAACTTTCTCCCCCACCTCCATTGACCTTGTGGGTTGGAATCACCCTCCGGGAAGGTTGCAAATATCAATCCCATGGTCCTTGAACATGGCAAGGGTCATAAATACACACCAGTTGTCTATTCCAGGAGAATTGAATCGATTTGACTTGGGGGAGTCTTGATCTTAATTTCATTTTTTCTGGTTATTTGGTGGGGTAATAAAAAAAGAAGGAAATTAACCCCACTGGAGGATTAATAGACCTATTTTACTACTTAATTCTCTCATCCACTCTTTTTTAAAAGAGATAATTTGCTGATCTAACTTAATAGCTGAATCTGGGGACACTGAAGGTGTTTTCAGATTTAAATAGGCTGGTGTTAAGCCAATAAAGTTCTAGGAAGGTAGAACTTACTTCCTTCTCCTTTCTTTCTTCCCTTCCTCCCTCCCTTCCTTCTCTCCTTCCTTCCCTCCTCCCCTTTCTTATGTCTTCTTCCCTTCATCCTTCCTTCGTTCCTTCCTCTTCCCTCTCCTTCCTTCTGCCTCTCTCCTTCCTTCCTTCCCTTCTCCCCTGCCTTAGGTCTTCTTCTATTAATCCTTCCTTCCTTCCTCTTCCTCTCTTTCCTTCCTTCCTTTCCTTCCTTCTCTTTCTCCCTTTTCAGAATTTCTCCTTCTCAGCTTTTGTACTCAGGATCCTTTAGGGTAGACAGATTGAAAATTGCCAGTTGCGCAGGGAAAAAGAGAGTGTGTCATTTCTCTTCCATTTGTCTCAGGAAGGCAAATATTAATATGCAAAGAGAGAGATAATTTACCACCAGCTATGGAAGCCAGATCGCTCTGTAGTGTTCAGCATTAAGACAGAGAGAGGGAGAGAGAGGGAGAGAGAGAGAGAGAGAGAGAGAGAGAGAGAGAGAGAGAGAGAGAGAGAGAGAGAGAGAGAGAGAGAGAGAGAGAGAGAGAGAGGAGAGAGAGAGAGAGAGAGAGAGAGAGAGAGAGAGTGTGTTATATAGCTAGATTGGAGCTATAATTTATACATTTAAAGATTTAGAGGGAAAAGGTGGTGGTGGTGGGGGAAGCAACTTACTTTTTTTTCATTATTGAAATTAAAACTTCAGCAAAGCCTCTTTTGCAACCCTTGAGAGCATCATTTTTTATGGCATGAAAAAAATAATGCTGGCTCATCATCTATCCTGGCTTGCAATGGAAGGCAACTGGTGCTGGGCAGGAATCAAATTGCATTTTTTTTCTTTTTATTTCAGGCCAAGGAAACTTACTAGGGTGTGTGTGTGTGTGCAGGGTCAGTACAATTGATCTGACTTTAAAAGTATATATATATTTACAGGGCTTAGAGAACATTCCCTTCTGCCAACGATCAATCTGAATTGAATTGAAAGGGACCTATCCCCCCACCAAAACTCTAAAGACATGCCCTTTAGGACATAATAGGATTAACCCACCACCATCAAAATACCAAAAGGACAAGCTCAAAAGCTCAGGTCAAAGTTCATGCCACAGGAGCAGGAAACAACTCCAAACACAAAAGCTCAAGAAGGTATAAAAACCCACCACTCCCAACAACATGTGGTCAGCTATTTCAGAGACACATGTCTTGTAGTTCTGCTCTTCAATAAACTACAACCTTCTTTTTAAAGCAGTCTCCATTTTGTTTATTCCCGGCTTGGATGCATGACCATGTCTTTGTATGTACGGTCCTTTTGCACATCTGATTGAGTGGCGTGAAAATGGTAACAATTTGTATAATTGGGAAGCATAATCTTCCATCATTCAGCTGTCCATGCTGGGGCAAAACAGAATCGCTTTGCTCTATCCCCTCTTTACTTCTGTAAACTCAGATCAAAGTCCAGAGAGGCACAGTTGAACCAAATTTCATCCACACTGATTTTTACAAGGCTTTTATTTCACATCAATGGGCTGATTTGAGGCCTACTGATCTTTAATTGCAATGATCCATTTTCACATAGGCTTTAGAAGCAATTTTTATGCGCAGCGAACAAGTTATGTGACATGGATATAATAATAAATATCTCTCTACGCACAGTTCAGGTAAAAGAAGGCAAAATAGTTGTAACCAATTGTCTAGGGCAGGGATAGGCAACCTTGGCTCTTTTACGACTCGTGGACTTCAACTCCCAGAATTCCGGAGCCAACATGGCTCAGCATGGAAACCTCTCCCTTTCTCCTCAGCATGGCTGACTCAGGAATTCTGGGAGTTGAAGTCCACGAGTCATAAAAGAACCAAGTTTGCCTACCCCTGGTCTAGGGCAAATGTCCTGATGGGTCCTATCTTTGAATTAAGCTTATTAAAAGAAAAAAGCAAGGATGTATTAGCTTAGCTAAGAGTAGGGATAGTAAGCCCTGGTGAAGAGCATTCAACTGGGGGCCCATCTAATAGGAACTCATGATTTCTCCTCCTGAGAACATCCACCAACCCATTTTTGTCACAAAGGAATGTAAGAGTGGAATCCAGAATGGCGAGCAACTGGAATTAAGGAGCTAAGTAAGTGTCACAGATATCTGATCTTGAGAACATCAAGGTAGAACAGAACCCCAGCATTTTCATGAGATAGATTAAAGTAGTACATCTACATCTTCATCTTTAACTCCTCCTCCTCCTCCTTCTCTTCTTCTGCTCTTCATTTTCATCTATCTGTCTATCCATCATCTCCATCCATATCTGTCTACATCTCTGTATCTGTTATAGCTATCTCTAGATCTGTTTTCATCTATCTGTCTCTCTATCAATCAATCAATCAATCAATCATCTATCTATCATCTTTCTCTCTCTCATTTATTTATACACACACAGAGACACACACACACTCATTGGTATCTAGGAGGCCCCAGTGAGTTACTTCGGTGAGCAATCAATTTCCTGAGGTTCCTTTGAAGAAATACATGGCAGTCTTTGATGCCCCATTTCCCTTAAGCAAAACTAATTTCAAGTAACGTTGTGCAGAAGGCTTCTCCCATGCCAGTCAATGCTAATTCCACTTGTGTTTGATGCCTGAAATAATTCAAAGTTGAAAATCATTTACAGTGTTTAATAAAATAAAAATCAAACCAGGGAAGAAGTGGGTGGGTGTTTGTTTTTTTTTTAAGTGATGGAACTTTGTTTTTCTTATCTCCACTAAGTTGCTTCACAACGACTAGGGTGTCACTGGAAACTAAAATTGATGGTTTGAGGATTGCACATGAGTTCAAGATAGTTATTATTAACCTTTATTTTTTTAATTAAAAAGAGAGAGAGAGAGTCAGCTCTCCACCCCCAACTGAAAGTCAAACTGTAATAAATGCCGGCGTTATTTTATTTTTATTTATGCCAGGAAAAGATAATTAAATGTGCCTAAAACAAATGTTCTCTGCATGAATTTTGGAGATTTAACAGTGAATGTGCTCCTCCGGGAAAGGGAGGAAAGAATCCAAGATATGTCACATTAATAAAATGTACCAACTGGACTATACTTTTTAGTGATGGATGATTTAGATTTATTTGATGCTGTGGGTGTTCCTCTCTCCCTGTTACAGTTTGCCTTATTATGCAGATTTGAGCTAATGTGAGAGATAGCAAAGGGAGGGAGGGAGGGAGGGAGGGAGGGAGGGAAGAAAAGAGGGAGGAAGGAAGGAAGGAGATGAAGAAGGCATAAGAGAGATAGCAAAGTGAGGGAGGGAGGGAAGGAAGGAAGGAAGGAAGGAAGGAAGGAAGGAAGGAAGGAAGGAAGGAAGAAAGGAGATGAAGAAGGCATAAGAGAGATAGCAAAGGGAGGGAGGGAGGAAAGGAAGGAAGGAAGGAAGGAAGGAAGGAAGGAAGGAAGGAAGGAGATGAAGAAGGCATAAGAGAGATAGCAAAGGGAGGGAGGGAAGGAAGGAAGGAAGGAAGGAAGGAAGGAAGGAAGGAAGGAAGGAAGGAAGGAAGGAAGGAGATGAAGAAGGCATAAGAGAGATAGCAAAGGGAGGGAGGGAAGGAAGGAAGGAAGGAAGGAAGGAGATGAAGAAGGCATAAGAGAGATAGCAAAGGGAGGGAGGGAGGGAGGGAAGGAAGGAAGGAGATGAAGAAGGCATAAGAGAGATAGCAAAGGGAGGGAGGGAAGGAAGGAAGGAAGGAAGGAAGGAAGGAAGGAGATGAAGAAGGCATAAGAGAGATAGCAAAGGGAGGGAGGGAAGGAGAGAGGGAGGAAGGAAGGAAGGAGATGAAGAAGGCATAGGAGAGAAAAGGGAGGGAAGGAGGGAGGGAGGAAGGAAAAGGAAGGAAGGAGAGATGAAGTGAAGAAGGCATAAGAGAGATAAACAGGGAGGGAGGGAGGGAGACAAGGAGAGACAGAGGGGGAGGAAGGGAAGGAGGGAGGAAGGAAGGAATGGAGGGAGGGGGAGGGAGGGAGAAAGAGAAAGAGAGAGGAAGGGATGGAGGAAGGAAGGAAGGGAGGAAGGGAGGGAAGGAGGGAGGAAGGGAGGGAAGAAGGGAGGGAAGGGAGGAAGAAAAAGGAAGAAAGGAGAGATGAAGTGAAGAAGACATAAGAGAGATAAGAAAGGAAGGGAGGGAGGGAAGAATGAAGGGAGGGAGGAAGAGGGAAGAAGAGAAAGAGAGAGGGAGGGAGGGATGGAAGAAGGAAAGAAAGGGAGGGAGGGAGGAAGAAAGGAAGGAAGGAAGGAAGGAAGGAAGGAAGGAAGGAAGGAAGGAAGGAAGGAAAGAAGGAAGGAAGGAAAGAAGGAAGGAAGGAAGGAAGGAACCTGAACATTTCAGCTTCTCATCCTGCAGCATTATTTTATGATCGGCCACTGCAAGGGCTGTGCCTCTAAAAATATTAGAGGTGACGCCGGGCCACCAAAGCCATTTCTCATTTGAGGATATTGCTATTATGAAGAGCGCATCTTCCATTTATCACTGATATTTGGCAACTCAGCTGTCACTAAGAGAGATGTCACAGCAAAGCAAGAAAAAGAACCCCAGGCACTGTCCCAAAACATTTTCATCCTTGCAGGTTTACTGCACGCAGAAACAAAACACTGAAGCAAATTCATCCCAAACTGTCGGAAATCAGCAGAAATCCATTCCTCCTGATGCCGACCCAAATTTGGATTTCCCCTGGGCTACGGATTCCCCTCTCTTGCATCTGTGATATCGTCTGTTTGCAGAGACCCCAATTAATTCATTCCATCAGCCAGCTTTATGCCCCTTGTCCCCTAAGTGAGGTTGATCCCTTTTTTCTCCAGTTGAGAGTTCCACTCTGATCGCAACTGGAATGCCTTGGCATTGGACAAAACTATATCATTTGGCAATGAAATAACGGGAAGAATAATTAATCCTTTTGTCAAAATCTTGGCAAATGGAGACTAAATCCTTTTTGCTCCTCCGGTTGACGATAGACTCTCTCCATCACAGCTTTCTTTGGCGGCTAACTTGTGATCATAATATAAGGCGTGGCTTTGTATTTTTGTGATTGCAGAGAATTTTCCTGCTTGGGACCAGAGATTTTCCATGGGAACATCAGAGGACTATTAAAGAGTTTTGTGGTAGGTGAACTCATGTTGATGATGGTAGCCCACAAAGATGGTTGCAGTGGCGAAGCCTTTTCTTCGGAAGCCGTGGTTTTGTTTAGTGGGAGATGCTGATCTCCTGGGAGAGAATAAATAAAAATGCTTTGATCTCCTTGGCTTGATTTTTAACAACAAATGACCCCTTATCAACACCAAGCGTTATCTCTTGTGTGTCTTTTTTCTAAAGAGAGGACCTTTGGATCTTCTGAGTTATCTTCCAGCATTCCCAGCAGTGGGCAATCCCGGTTAGGAAATCTAGAAGTCCTGAATTCCAACATTCAGAATCAGCAAAATAGGTTCATCTACCTTCAGTTGAAATTTCTTGGTAGGTATCAAATGTAAGGTCCTGTTCTGTCCAAGCCTACATACGTCCTTGTTACTTCACAAGGTAACCCCTAATTTAGCAGTAGACTGGATAAATAAACCCCTTTTATTAAAGTTACAGACCTTGTCTGCAAACAAAATAGAGCACAAGCCAAAACAGGAAATAACTCACTGATAAAATAAACAGACCATCATCTCTGGGCACAGAAGTTCTTTGCAAACGGTTGCCTCCAGCAACCAGCCCTGCCCACACATTCCCTTTTTGTTATGCAGCCCCCAAGGCATGGCTTCTCACTGCTTTCTCCTTCTCCCCTGGAGTCGCCCCATTGCCTCCCTCTGATTTACTCATGTGACCTGTCTACATTTACCTGCATCTCTGAGGTCTTCCAGCTGTGCTTCCTCCGAGTCTGACTCCGCCTCCCAGCCCAGCTGGCTTTCAGCTTGACCACGAGTGGAGGGGCCAAGTTCTTCCTCACTTTGTAAGTCTGGTAACTCATCAGAGCCTTCCTCCGACTCTGATGGCTCCGCAGGCCCCTCCTCCTCTGATTCCTTGGACTCAGCTGCCGGGATCACAGGCTGGCATGGAATCACAACAGGTCCTTCCTCAGCTGTCTTCTCAGGAAAGCAGGACTCTCGAAACGAGCATTCTCTCAAAAGGCTCTTTTACTGAGAGAAAGTGATTGCAGAGAAGTCAGGTGGAATCTGAGGTTCCCCGCGCGAATTGTTAAGCTAATTTCCCCTGGTTCAAACCCCATCAGGAGCCAATCCGCTGGCGCGAAGGTGTTGTGAGAACTCCCGGATGAGAAGCTGATAGCAAGCCACCCTCCTGGTTCTGCGACCTTTGTAATTGGCAGGACCTGGCTGGAAAGAAGTCCCTCCAGATAGCCCTGATGGCCCATTTCCCCCTCCCTAATTCCCACGCAGATACATGAAAGACTTCATCAAAGACTTCAATCCCCAGGTGACATCCCCCCCTCCCCTTGGAATGGCAGCATTCCGACAGGGACCTGACATCAACAGGTGAAGACCAACATGTCACCCAAACCATCAATCTATTTCCTTCTGTGCCTCGTTCCTGCCATCATGGCTACAACGACGGGCTTTTAACCCTTCCATTTTAACCCTCCGACGTTAACCTACCTATCAACTTAAGGAGAGATAATGTAGGCTTTAGCCTTTCTCTCTTGGGGAAAATTGTTAGCTCTGGTTTCTTTGGCAGCAGTTTTCTCTTGGAGCTCGTAAACAGGCTGAAAAAGCTCCGTCCTTTTGGGTCGTTCCCCCTAAATAAATGGTATTTACAGCCTGCTGCCTAGAATTTGAAGGTAAGATATAAAGGAGACTAAGAAAGGAAAATAGGGAAGGAGAAATAGGGAGAAATCTTCTGGGAGTTTCGATTTTTGGTACAGTACTACAATATTTGAAGCAGTCTTCCAATATTTGAGGGTCTGTTACAGAGAAGGTGGGGGGCAACCTATTCTCTCCAAAGCACCTGAAGGCAGCACAAGAAACAACGGATGGAAACTAACCAAGGAGAGAAGCAACTTAGAACTAAGGAGGAATTTCCTGACAGTGAGAACAATTAATCAGTGGAACGACCTGCCACCATAGGTTGTGGGTGCTCCAACACTGGAGGTTTTTAAGAAGAGCCTGGACAACTGTTTGTCTGAAATGGTTCAGGGTTTCCTGCTTGAACAGGGGGGCGGATCGGGCCTTGAGCCATTTGGAGCTGGGCTGCAGAAGTGTTGGGTGAGTGCATGTGTGCACGCTTCCCCCGCTTGCACAAGCAGCGCACTCCATTTGCATGAATAACAGAATAACAGAGTTGGAAGGGATCGTGGAAGTCTTCTAGTCCAACCCCTTGCTCAGGCAGGAAGCCCTATACCATTTCAGACAAATGGTTGTCCAATCTCTTCTTAAAAGCCTCCAGTGTTAGAGCATTCACATCTTCCGGTGGCAAGTTGTTCCACTGATTAATTGTTCTCACTGTTAGGAAATGTCTCCTTTAGTTCTAGGTTGCTTCTCACCTTGTTTAGTTTCCATCCGTTGCTTCTTGTCTGACACTGGCAATCAGCCTTCTCCTAGCTAAAGCAACTCATCAACATATGATTTTGTTGTTGTTGTTGTTGTTGGAGGTCTTCTAGACCAGCCCCTTGCTCAAGCAGGAGAACCTATACCATCTCAGACAAGTGTCTGTCTAGCCCAGGGATAGGCAACCTTGGCTCTTTTATGACTCGTGGACTTCAACTCCCAGAATTCCTGAGCCAGCTTGGCTGGCTCAGGAATTCTGGGAGTTGAAGTCCACGAGTCATAAAAGAGCCAAGGTTGCCTACCCCTGGTCTAGCCTCTTCTTAAAAACCTCCAGTGATGGACCACCCACAACTTCTGGAGGCAGGTTGTTCCACTGATTAATTGTTCTAACTGTCAGGAAATTCTTCCTTGGCTCTAGGTTGAATCTCTCTCCTTGACTAGTTTCCATCCGTTGCTTCTTGTCCTGCCTTCAGGTGCTTTGGAGAATAGCTTGACTCCCTCTTCTTTTGGGGCAGCCCCTGAGATATTGTAAGGCTGCTATCGTGTCCCTCCTTGTCCTTCTCTTCTTTAACTAGACATAACCAATTCCAGCAACCGTTCTTTATGTTTTAGTATTTCAATTCCAGTCCATTTTGTTTTCACCCACCATTTCACGGAGGAAACTTAATTTAGCATTTATTTTCTTGACTGTCCGGGGAAGCAAAAAAAAATAAAATAAAAAATAACCCTATTCCTCTAAGATAAAACAAAAAAGCTGGGAAAGATTTCGGCACGCTGGATGGATAAGAATTTAATGAGGATATAATCAATAGTTATTGCTCTCCTGCACTGAGATGAAGCAATCCGTTTTGCCCAAAACATTACTTTTCAACTGATTCCATGCTGTCATGTCTTCCCGCCTCAGCACTTACCAACAGAATGTATTCATGATCTTTTATTAGACAACTGTCTATAGGAAGAGGGGGAAATGGAAATTAAATGCACTATATTTTCGTGAATTGTTACCACTGGTTGAAAGGAGTATTGATTAACAGTCGGCCTCTTATCACTCAACGTCTTTCTACTCCCTGCTTTATCTTTCATTACTGGGCAAACAAGAGTTGCTTTGTTTATCCTTGTCACTACCCTGGGAGTTTGAACATAGTTTTTTAGTTTGGGTTTTTTTTTAAAAAAAAAAAATCCACAGCTACTGGGTGTTTTCATCTGGTACTGGTTCTGGTTTCACTGGTTCTGGATATTTTTGTGGAAGAAAAAGACAGCTTTTGAAGACAGGATGTCTTCATGTCTGCAGCAAAAATTTGTATTGGTGGAGCTGAGTCTTGGACCATGAGGTGATGGAATAGAATAGAATAGAATAGAATAGAATAGAATAGAATAGAATAGAATAGAATAGAATAGAATAGAATAGAATAGAATAGAATAGAATAGAATAGAATAGAATAGAATAGAATAGAATAAAGGAATTAGAATAGAATAGAATAGAATAGAATAGAATAGAATAGAATAGAATAGAATAGAATAGAATAGAAATAAGGAATTAGAATAGAATAGAATAGAATAGAATAGAATAGAATAGAATAGAATAGAATAGAATAGAATAGAATAGAATAGAATAGAATAGAATAGAATAGAATGGAATGGAATAGAATAGAATAGAATAGAATAGAATAGAATAGAATAGAATAGAATAGAATAGAATAGAATAGAATAGAATAGAATAGAATAGAATAGAATAGAATATATGGAATGGAATGGAATGGAATGGAATAGAATAGAATAGAATAGAATAGAATAGAATAGAATAGAATAGAATAGAATAGAATAGAATAGAATAGAATGGAATGGAATGGAATGGAATGGAATGGAATAGAATAGAATAGAATAGAATAGAATAGAATAGAATAGAATAGAATAGAATAGAATAGAATAGAATAGAATAGAATAGAATAGAATAGAATAGAATAGAATATATGGAATGGAATGGAATGGAATGGAATAGAATAGAATAGAATAGAATAGAATAGAATAGAATAGAATAGAATAGAATAGAATAGAATAGAATAGAATAGAATAGAATAGAATAGAATAGAATAGAATGGAATGGAATGGAATGGAATGGAATGCAATGGAATGGAATGGAAAGGAATGGAATGGAATAGAAAATATAGAACAGAACAGAACAGAACAGAACAGAACAGAACAGAACAGAACTGAACAGAACAGAACAGAACAGAACAGAACAGAACAGAACAGAATAGAATAGAATAGAATAGAATAGAATAGAATAGAATAGAATAGAATAGAATAGAATAGAAAAGAAAATATGGAATGGAATGGAATGGAATGAAATGGAGTGGAGTGGAATAGAATAGAATGGAATGGAATGGAATGGAATGGAATGGAATAGAACAGAACAGAACAGAACAGAACAGAACAGAATAGAATAGAATAGAATGCAGAGTAAGAACACAACAGAATAGAATAGAATAGAATAGAACAGAGCTGGAAGGGACCTTGGAGGTCTTCTAGTCCAGCCCCCTGCTCAAGCAGGAGACCCTATACCATCTCAGACAAGTGAATGTCCAGTCTCTCCTTAAAAATCTCCAGTGATGGAGCACCCACAATTTCTGGGGGCAAGCTGTTTCACTGGTTGTTGGATGTTGGAGAGCAACCATCCCAGCTGGGAGGAGGAATCAAGTGAGCAATTAGCCTGGGCTCCTTATGTAAGCACGAGAGGGCAAGGTCTGCTAGAGCTTTATTTGGTCATTCCCAGGTGAAAGCTGCCAGTTTGGAGAGATTCCTGTGAAACAGGCATGGAACAATAAAGTAACTAGTTGAAACTCTACATGTGTGGGTCTGGTTGTCTGCAGTTCAGGCTTTGATGGGCAACTGAAGATGGAGATGGAAGGGAGGAAGGAGAAGGCTTTGCTCACATCAGCTGTTTGAAATAGATCTTCCTTGCCTACATCTGAATGGGTTGACATTGATTCTTAAAACACTGTTACCAGTAGAAGAGAGCATTTGCAGTCTGGCAATATTGACAGGGCAATCCACTAGAAAAAGAAAGTGAAGCCCAATCTCTTCAAGCACTGATGAGGTTACCTAGTTGGGTAATGAAATGTTTGTAAGAAATCAACCAAGCTTAGAGAGCACCAAGGACCACTACCACCACCACCTCCTCCTCCTCCTCCTCCTCCTCCTCCTCCTCCCTGCAAACCCAACTCCCTTCTAGCATTTATGATGTTACCTAGTTAGGTGATGAAACATCCGCAAGAAAACAACCAAGTTCAGAGAGCACCTTGCAAACATTGTTCGGATGAACCACAATCCATCCATGTCAGAAGTTCTGAAGGTGGATCAAAAAATGAAGATGGATGAACAACACTTCCGGTTTGCACAGGAAGAGTGGGTTGGAGTCTATAAAAAAAAAACAACAACGAAGCATGAGATGGATTTGGGTGAAACATCCTCTCCACCCAAACAACATTCACATCAGGAACTGAATCTGATCAACGGCCATCCCTTTCCAAATTCTGTGTTCTTTGCAACAATCTTCCTGATTGATAAATATGGAAATTACTGGCAGAGCTTGACTCTCGATGTGCTTCTCCATTGCCATTAAACTGATACAATTGGAACACCAATTCAAGTATCCTTCAGTTAATGGTTCACCCTTCCTGTAACCCCATGGGTCCATTTATTCGATGCATCAATTACAAACTTGACATTTTTATGCGGTGTCTCTCATTTTAATAGGGTTTCAAAGCCACATTATGATCAGCAGGAGAAATGCTTTGTTCAGGGAAGGAGACAGTAATCACTCACATACCAGAACAGAATAGTAAATTACATGGTCCTTACAAAACACAAAACCAAGCTTCTAGAGCTGGCGGAAGAAAGACCTTTGAGAATCACATGAAAGCTCATTCCTTAGAGTTAAATGACATCATAGTTCCATCAATTAATGTGTTGGGTTTGGGGATTGGGGTGGGTTGTTTTTTTTTTAATTTGGCTTGGTGCCTTCTGAAATAAACCTGGCTTCCGAGCTTTTGTGTGGAAGCTTTTATTGCCTTCTCAAGGGCAATCTATTGACCCTACAGAGCACACAATGACAGCTCCAAATGCCGTCATTGTATCTGGAAGGTTATGTGTGTTTAGACAGTAGACATTAAATATTAATCTTAGTGTGTCCGTTCCAGCTCCAAAAATGCAACTCGCATCATGATTACCTTTGCTAGAATCAACCAAGGTCCTATAC
This sequence comes from Vipera berus, assembly GCF_964194415.1. NCBI lineage: Eukaryota > Metazoa > Chordata > Lepidosauria > Squamata > Viperidae > Vipera > Vipera berus. The sequence goes on along the minus strand of NC_138217.1, from coordinate 5,990,829 downwards.
TAGTTGAGCATCTGATGACCAAAGGAAGCCAGACGGATCTTGTCTGAAATTCATGAGGTGAGATGCAAGATCTTTGAAGCCCCCAGCATGTACTTAGCCTAGATAAGTAATAGAACTCAGCTTCTGAATATCAAGGTTATATTGAGCTGTTGTGGGTTGACCTACCTGTGACCCATTGATTTAGTTCATCCCCCTTTCAAAATGCTGGATGTTCATGGTTGGGGTCACTGTAAGGAGCAGAAGATTCCATGAAGGGATCATGATTTGAAGCAACGATCACATCTGTCTACCTTGAATGTCCTTCTAAGACCCATCACTACACTGTGTGTGAGACCAGAAGTGAAGGAAAGAGCTTAAATGAGTCATTAACCATGATCCCCTGTA
>NC_138217.1:5929972-5990245 GCF_964194415.1 Vipera berus | reverse complement strand
ACTGTGGGACTATAGCCAGGAAGTCTGATTCATTTGCTTTATCACCATCTGAAAGTAAATAAAATCCTCCACACATTTTTTTTTCCGTTGGGGAAAGTGTTCTTCATAATTGTTTGAATAGAATAGAATAGAATAGAATAGAATAGAATAGAATAGAATAGAATAGAATAGAATAGAATAGAATAGAATAGAATAGAATAGAATAGAATAGAATAGAATAGCTGGAAGTGACTTTGGAGGTCATCTAGTCCAACCCCCTGCTCAGGGAGGAAACCCTATACCATTTCAGACAAATGATTGTCCAATCTCTTCTTAAAAACCTCCAGTGTTGAAGCATTCACAGCTTCTGGAGGCAAGTTGTTAAGGTGGGTGGACATTAAGATGGGTAGACCTCAGCTCCCAGTACTCTACTGAACTATTTTAATTTTCAAAGCACTCCCAGAACTCCCCAACCCAATATTTTAATTTTCAGAGTACTAATGGATGTGGCTTTTTTCCCCCCCAGCTCTGTCAGTACCATCCGCAACCAGCGTTACCACATCCATGCCAATCTTTCATTTGCTGTTTTGGTGGCTCAGATCTTGCTCCTTATCAGCTTCCAGTTTGACCCTGGGACGGTGAGTGAAATGGATGTTCTTCTGAATCGGGCATCAACCCAGCAATGACGGAGAATCATAGAATAACAGAGTTGGTAGGGACCTTGGAGGTCTTCTACTCCAACCCCCTGCTCAAGCAAGAAACCTTATATAATTTCAGACAAATGGCTGTCCTGTCTCTTCTTGAAAACCTCCAGTGACAGAGCACCCACAGTTTATCATAATTTATAGGCTACCGGTTTGATCTCCGAGCTTGGCAATTTGGATGCAAATGTTTCGTCTCCATTCGAGGGGATATATTTAGTGCGCTTTGAATTGTGCTCATCTGTCAGAGCACTGGCCTTTAAGTACCTTTTTGTGTGATGTAAGTTGGTGTGGGTGTCACTTGTCCAGATGTTTCTGAGTCATGGTCACATGAGCACAGTTCAAAGCCCACTGAAGATGTCCCCTCCAAATGGAGACAGAATGTTTGCAGCCAAATCGCCAAGCTCAGAGATCAAATCGACAGCCGAACTACCAATCCAGGCTACTTATATTCAAACACATCTCAATCATAATTGATGTTAATTCATCCAGCTAATTATAGAACATAGACTGACAGAGTTGGAAGGGACCTTGGAGGTCTTCTAGTTCAGGGGTCTTCAAACTTGGCCCTTTTATGACTTGTGGACTTCAACTCCCAGAATTCCACAGCCAGTGTGCCTGGCTGAGAAATTCTGGGAGTTGAAGTCCACAAGTCATAAAAGGGCCAAGTTTGAAAACCCCTGTTCTAGTTCAACTCTCTGCTCAAGCAGGAGACCTTGTACCATTTCAGACGAGTGCGTGTCCCATCTCTTCTTGAAACCCTCCAGTGATGGGAGCGCCCACAATTTCTGGTGGCAAGCTGTTCCACTGGTTGATTGTCATCACTGTTAAGTTCCAGATTGCTTCTCTCCTTGATTAGTTTCCATCCATTGCTCCTTGTCCTGCCTTCAGATGTTTTGGAGAATAAACGGACTCCCCCCCTCTTCTTTGTGGCAGCCCCCCAAGTACTGGAAGACGGCGATCCTGTCACCCCTGGTCCTTCTTTTTCACTTTTCACAGCACACCGCTCAGCTGAGAAATGTCTCAAGGGTTATCCAAATATTTATCTCTTCCACCCAATTTTGCCTAAACCACGGGTCGGCAACCCGCGGCTCCGGAGCCGTCTCCTGCGCCTCCCAGCTGCCCGGTGCGCGCGCACCTCTTTGAACGGGTAGTGGTGCGCGCGCACCTCTCCAAATGGAGAGTGGCACCGCCCGTTTGGGGAGGTGCGCACGCACCTCCGGTCGTTCGGAGAGGTGCGCGCGCACCTCTCAGAATGGGCAGGGGCGCTGCTCTTTGAGGAAGCTGCCGCGGCCCGTCTGCAAAGCTGCTGAAAGCGGCAGCTTTGCAGACGGGCCGTCACCGTCGGGCAACCGGGAACCGGTTCCATCTCACTTTAAAAAAAAATGGCAACCGCGTGCGTCCGCGCATGCGCAAAAAACCATTTTGCGCATGCGCAAAACATTTTTTGCGCATGCGCGTGCATGGACACACGCACGCAGCTCCCACTTTTTTTAATTTGTGATGGAACCGGTTCCCAGTGGCTCTTTTACTTTTTTAGGTTGCCGACCCCTGGCCTAAACTGAACATTCCCGCCTGACAATGCACGTTGTCACCCAATTCTGCACTCCTTACATAAGAGTAAGGCCCGGCCTTTTAAAGCAGAGCCCTCTTTATTTTTAGACAATTTGTCCCCGCTTCATTATACGGTGGCCACCGTGCTGACAGGCATATAATGTCTCTGGCATTTAAATAAGCGGGTTATTCATTTCACATTTGTTCGACAATAGTCGGCACACGCTAAACGTGACAAATGTTTGTGTTTTCTGTTTGATATGCACCGAAAAATAAAGGCAGAGATTAATCATAACACAGTGGTTGCTGTTTAACTTGATAATTAATGCTATTAATAATCATAATGATACTCATGTGGTTTCATTGGAAATTCTCCTAGCTATGGTCAAAAAGGGACACACACACCCCCGTTTATTTCCCTGGGAGAAAAACAGCACGGCAGAGAGGCAATACAATGCGAAGAAAAAATTGGTATTTGGGGTGGTTGTTGTTGTTTTTACTGATAATATTTCCTGGTTTTTTTTCCTCTTGCGTATGTGTGAATATCGATAAAACAGGCTTGGCTCCCACCTACAAAAGACAAAAACGATTTCGTTCACTCAACATAACATTCTATCTGGTTTCACTTTATTAGACCCGAGTTGTCAGTTTGACAACTTTTTCCGGTCCTAGGAGAGAGAAAAATAGATAAAGTAATAATAGCAGCAAAATTTTCTCTATTCGTCACTTTGAGAGGATGGCGTACAGAGGCTGCCATTTTTTCCCCCTGCAGTGCTCTGAAATTATTATTATTATTATTATGGGCTGGTGTTGTGCATTCTGCCGGTTAAGAAAAAAAAAGGCAAGTTAGAAATAAATGGGTTGTACTCAGTGACTTAGTAATTCATATTTTCTTTCCTCCAGCGTTACATTTGTTTTGTCCCATTTCGATGTTAGTTTGGAAGTGTTTTGAAAAAAAGAAATCTGTGCGAGGTTGATCTCAGTTGCCTTCAGCTTAGAATGTACACTTTTATCGCAATTTTAGGCATTGTTTTTTTTTTTGCATGTGATATCTGCCAACCCAATTAAACCTCCCCTTCAACAAAACCTCTTTCATTGTTTCTGGGCACCTTCCTGTAATTCTAACGACATGTTAAATTTATGGATTGAGATATATGAACCTCTAAATATTGTTTGGCTACCAAATCTTTGACTAAACATGCTGCCTTGGACTCAGCAAGATCTGGAGGATTTTAGTTTCCAAGCTCCTGATCTAGACTAGCCTTTCCCAACCCAGGTGAATCTGGAAGAATCTCATTCTTCTAGATAGATGGACATCTTCTGCAGTTTAGATCAGCTTTTCTCTCAATTTAGGACTGATGTGAATAGTCCTCAGAAGGACCATCTCGCAGTCTCTATCTGGAAGTGGGTTGATCAAATAACACCATCACAATTCTGGGTAGCCTATAGATCCAGGAAGTCTGGAGCAGGTGGTAGGATTTAGTTAACTTTGGTTGATTTCCTAAAGTGACATCAAAAATCCCAGCAGTGTAGGCTAAGCAAAGAAGTGTGTGTGTGTGTGTGTGTATGTATATGTATATGTATATGTATATATATATATATATATATATATATATATATATGTATATGTATATGTATATGTATATGTATATGTATATGTATATGTATATGTATATGTATATATATATATATATATATATATATATATATATATATATATATATATATATATATATATATATATATATATATATATATATATATATATATATATATATATATATATATATATATATATATATATATATATATATGTATATATATATGTGTATATGCAGGGCTTTTTTCTCATAGAACGCTCAGAACGGAGTTCTGGCACCTTTTTTGGATGGAACCTTGTAGGGTAAGCAAGGCGGGTTGTATGATATGTGTGAGTTCTGACACCTTTTTCTTTTACAAAAAAAGCACTGTGTATATGTATGTATATATGTGTATATGTGTATATGTGTATATATATATATATATATATATATATGTGTGTGTGTGTGTGTGTGTGTGTGTGTGTGTGTGTGTGTGTGTGTGTGTATATGTAGGGACACGGTGGCTCAGTGGGTTGGGACACTGAGCTTGTCGATCAGAAGGTTGGCAGTTTGGCGGGTCGAATCCCGAGTGCCGCGTAACAGAGTGAGCACCTGTTACTCGTCCCAGCTTCTGCCAACCTAGCAGTTGGAAAGCACATAAAAATGCAAGTAGAAAAATAGGGACCACTACGGTGGGAAAGTAACAGTGTTCTGTGTGCCTTTGGCGTCTAGTCATGCCGGCCACATGACCACGGAGACGTCCTCGGACAAGCGCTGGCTCTTCGGCTTTGAAACGGAGATGAGCACCGTCCCCTAGAGTCGGAAACGAGTAGCACGCATGTGCGGGGGAACCTTTACCTTTACCTTTACCTTTATATATATGTATATATGTATATATATATGTATGCATATGTATACACACACACACACACATCTGCTTGGGATGAGAGAATGTCAAAATACATATCAAAATCTGGATATGTTCGTGAAGTCTGGAGGAACTGTTCTTGAGTTAAGAAAAAATAATAAAAAAAAATATCCAGAGAAACAGGGAATGAGGTGTGGGTTGGGTGTGGAGTTCTCTTGAACTTTCTCTCTAATGCACGAAGGATCCAGTCTTGGAGAAGAGAAGAAGCATTCTAATCTTGGCACAGCAAGTAGGTGAGACTTCAGTGAAGGTTGGCTAGGTAAGCTGAGTCACCCGGTTGCTAAGCAACTTCACAGTGTTTGTCTAGCTTGCAGCATTGTGTCAAAAGCTTAGCTCAGTTCTTCCAATGAAGAGAAGGAAGCGCGCGTGTGTGACAGGTGGCAGCAGAGATGCTGACCTACAGAAGTTCGGGAAGAAAAATGATTTTTAAAAAAAAAGAAAGAAAGAAAAGAAAAGGTTTTGTGACTTTCTCTAACAAGAAATCCTTCCTTGTCTGGATTCTAGTTGATGGGAAAGAAGGAGATGACACGTTAGACCAAGATGAAGTAGGACTAGGGCAAAGAGGTCGGATGGAGGAAAATGGCATCAAACGTGGCTGATTCTCTACCCAACTTCTCTGGGTTACTCTTACGGCTCATAAATCTGATTTTCTGCCCACCTGTGGCAATTTAAACCCGCCACTCTTCTCTCTGATGGCATCAGTTTTCTTCTGATTTATTTTATTTATTTTTATTTTAATTCCATTTATATCCCGCCCTTCTCCGAAGACTCAGGGCGGCTTACAAGCTTAGCAGTAGCCTTCATTCTATGTATATGCCTGCTTATTAGGGCTTTCACACACACCCCAAGCGGCATTATTACAAAGTCAGCTTAATTGCCCCCAACAATCTGGGTCCTCATTTTAACTACCTGGGAAGGATGGAAGGCTGAGTCAACCTTGAGCCTGGTGGGACTCGAACCTGCACTAATTGCAGGCAGCTGGTGTTACTTAAGGAGGCATTAGCCCACTGCTCCACTAAGGCTCACCCTTTCTAGCTCATCGGAGGCAGCTCTTAGCAGTTAGAACACAGTTCATCAGTGGAATGACTTTGCGGGCGCTCCAACGCTGGAGGTTTTTTGAGAAGAGATTGGACAACCGTTTGTCCGAAATGCTATAGAGTCTCCTGCTTGAGCAAGGGGATGGACTAGAAGACCTCCAAGGTCCCTTCCAACTCTATTATTCTCCTTGGGAGAGCAGAAGCAGTATCCACGTTGCAAGATTGCAACCTATGGGGGAAAACAGACCGCTCCTGATGTTTCCCAAGCAAGATCAGGTATTTTTCCTTCCCACTGCCTAGTGTAGTGTTTCTCAGCCTTGGCAACTTTAAGATCTGTGGATTTCAGCTTGCAGAATTCCCCAGCCAGCCCTGCTTATCTTAAAGTTCCCAAGCTTGAGAAACACTGGCCTAGTGGATCCCCTTTAACACAACGTCTTAGGCTCCAACAAGGCATCAATCAACAAGAAGGGAGTTTTAGAAGTTCATGATGTCCTATTGGTGCAAATCTTGCAGGACAAGTGAGCTCCTTAAAGCTCCCTTCTCTTAATGCAATTTGAATCTCACTTTCCATGGAATGAATCCATTCTGGGGAATTTACCTATTTATGAATTTAATCCATTCATGTGTCCATCTGCCTGGTAGACATAGGTGGCTAAGTATTAAAGACAAAATAAAAACTGGTTAAGAACAACCAATACTTTAAAAAAATCCCAGTGTGAATAGCATTAAGTAGCAGCTGAGAACATTCAAATCCACCATGAAATGGGCTCACCCATGGTCGTAGGGCCCTCGGCTTGATGACAAGGCCAGGATGTTAAGGCCAGGAGGATTGGGGCCAATCGGATGTCTATGGAGGTCATGATCCATCCAGGTCATGATCATCCCAAAGGTGCTTTTTCAAAAGGCAACTGGACTTTGTTTGTTTCCTTGAAGATGTTTCACTTCCCATCCAAGAAGCTTCTTCAGTTCTGACTTCAGCTGAGAACTGAAGAAGCTTCTAGGTTGAGAAGTGAAACTTCTTCAAGGGGAAAAAACGGCCAGTTGCCTTTTGAAAATGCACCTTTGGGATGGCTGTTCTGATGGTGGGTGGGTGGGTGGGTGGGTGGGTGAGAGAGAGAGAGAGAGAGAGAGAGAGAGAGAGAGAGAGAGAGAGAGAGAGAGGGAAACAGCAGGCACCACTAAACTGCATCTCTTATTTGAGTTCAGTAGGTGCAACCCATTTTAACCATCTGGGGCAAGGATGGGAAGACTTCTTCTCCTCGTCTTTCCTGTTCACTTGGCTGGTTTGTCTTCTTTGCAGGTGCCCTGCAAAATCCTGGCCATCCTCCTTCACTTCTTCTTCTTGAGCACCTTTGCTTGGATGCTGGTGGAAGGGTTCCACCTCTACAGTATGGTGATCAAAGTCTTTGGATCTGAAGAGAACAAGCTCTTATACTACTATGGCATTGGATGGGGTAAGTCGGGCCTCGTTTTACCCTTAAAAGGAAAAAAAAAGACATTAATGATGACTTCACGGGCGTAGAAGAAGGTTCTTGCAAGCCAACCATCAACTCTTTAGCAGCCATCCACCATCGACTGCTGAATGTCACAGCCCTGGATCGTTGTCTCCCACAAAAAGTTCTGTTACTCTTCTTCCTTTTCTCCTTCCTCTTCTTTTGAGCCTGCCTCTTCTGCAAGAAGGCGTGACGGAGGACATTTAGCTGAGAAATCCCCCCAAAAGTAGGATTTGGGAGACAGTTGCAGGATCAGATGATGGTAGAAACATGGCCAGGGAGGGTTGTTTTCATTGAGTTGTGTTGAGAAACTTCCATTCCAAGTTCCATTGATCTCTCAACATCCACTTGACGGCACAGGAGGAGAAGAAGAAGAAGAAGAAGAAGAAGAAGAAGAAGAAGAAGAAGAAGAAGAAGAAGAAGAAGAAGAAGAAGAAGAAGAAGAAGAAGAAGAAGAAGAAGAAGAAGAAGAAGAAGAAGAAGAAGAAAAATTACCGTATTTTCCGGCGTATAAGACAACTGGGTGTATAAGACGACCCCCCAACTTTTGAGATGATTTTCAAGATTTTTTGTTTTATACGCCGGAAAATCAGCGAGCCCGGGAAGGCACGCCCTCCCCTCTCACTGTGGAGGAAGCAGGGCAGGCTGGCGTCTGGCGGGAGCCAGCAGGGCAGTCCTGTGCACGTGCACGCTCCCCGGCTGTTAAGGAGCACTCCTTAGCAGCCGGGGAGTGCACGCGTGTGCAGGACTGCCCTGCCGGCTCCCGCCCGACGCTCTTCCCTCTTGAGGCAGCATTGCTCCCCGGTTCCTAAGGAGTCCTCGGGGATGCTGCCTCAAGAGGGAAGAGCATCGGGTGGGAGCCGGCAGGGCAGTCCTGCACACACGCGCACTCCCCGGCTGCTAAGGAGTGCTCCTTAGCAGCCGGGGAGCGCGCACGTGCGCAGGACTGCCCTGCCGGCTCCCGCCAGACACCAGCCTGCCCTGCTTCCTCCACAGTGAGAGGGGAGGGCGTACTGATTTTCCGGCGTATAAGACGACTGGGCGTATAAGACGACCCCCCAACTTTTGAGATGATTTTCATGGGTTAAAAAGTCGTCTTATACGCCGGAAAATATGGTAAATCAGAATGAAAAAAAGTACCCTCCTTAAATCTTAACAGTCTGCAAAGGCAAAGAACCAGAGGAATGCTTTTCCCACCTTAGGGAGGAAGCGTTGGCGATATAATAAACTGGACCAATAAATAAATGAACAAATGAAAAGACCCTCCCTCTTTTCAGATTCTAATCAGAAAATTGCCCTATTGCCTCTGGGATTGAGAGCTCCGTTGCAAGGCAGCCAGATGATCCCACTTGGACAACAATCTCTTTCAGTTCTTCTGCTTCCTTCACAATCTTTCGCTCTACCCTTCTCCTGGCAATTAACCCATGCTTAGCATCTTAGAATACCAGAAGGGAAGTGCCAGTATTGAATTTTTTGCATCAAACCTTCTTAGCACCCTAATTGAAGCAATGACTTATCCATTATTTGATTTGCTTGCTTGCCTGCCTGCTTGCTTGTTTCCTGGTTGGATTGCAGTTGACAGGAACTAAATCCAGGCTTGTAAAACCACGAAAGAAAGGTAGAACTTCTCCATATCTTTGCTAGCTTCTAGGCCACCGTACCATGCGTTACTCTTTGGGGTCTCAATAATGGAGAATATTTGTAGTTCAGGGTTGAAATGAGGGCTCCTTGGCGCTCTCTGGGGTTGGTGGTTTCCTTGCAGACGTTTCATAAGCCAACCTAGGTAATATTATCAGTCCTTGGTGCTCTCTGAGCTTGGTTGTTTTCTTCCAGATGTTTCATTACCTAAGCCAGGTAGCATCATCATTGCTGCTGATATTACCTAGTTGGGTAATAAAACATCTGCAAGAAAATAACCAAGCTCAGAGAGCACCTCATCTCTGGGGTCTATTCCTAGGGATTCAGCTGTCCCTAATGGGAAGAATTCATATTCATCACAATTAATTCACTTCCAACAAATTAGAAATGAGTGTTTTTTAAATACCGACAAGTATCTGGCAGACTGTTTTTCTGTTTCAACAACTGTTTGTAGAACATCTCTGTGGGGGTCCTTCTTGATTGCCTTTACTCTTGAAGCACAAGTCCTTTTTATATTACAAGTTGTAGTTCTGCTTCTTATCCTCTGGATTCAAATCAGATTGCGCTAAAGACATTTGCCAAAACAGGAAAAAAAAATCCTATAATGATTGTAAGGCAGAGGAGCAGGTACCCCAAAAGCTATTCTGAACTAAGGGAGGAAAGAGGAATGACTGAATCCAGCCATCGCTCCAGATATTTTGGACAAGAAATGAACATTAAAGAGTCATGAGACTCAACACTCACAGCCATTGCTAAGGAACCTATTTGTCCCCCAATGCAATGTGAAAAGCGTATATTTATGGCTTTTTAACGATTCATTTCAAGTTTAATATACTTATGACTCAGCTGGGTCTCCAGCTGTGCAGAATTCCACAGATTTGGCATTTGAAATCACCCTTCTGACAAAGAAGAGCTTGTTATGGAAAATAGATAGATAGATAGATAGATAGATAGATAGATAGATAGATAGATAGATAGATAGATAGATAGATAGATAGATAGATAGATGATAGATAGATGGATGGATGGATGGATGGATGGATGGATGGATGGATGGATGGATGGATGGATGGATAGATAGATAGATAGATAGATAGATAGATAGATAGATAGATAGATAGATAGATAGATAGATAGATAGATAGATAGATAGATAGATGATAGATAGATATAGACAGATGATAGCTAGATGAGATAGGTAGTAGATAGATGATAGAGATAAATAGATGATAGATGAGATAGATAGATAGATAGATAGATAGATAGATGATAGATAGATAGATAGATAGATAGATAGATAGATAGATAGATAGATAGATAGATAGAGACAGATGATAACTAGATGAGATAGATAGTAGATAGATAGATGATAGAGATAAATAGACAGATGATAGATGAGATAGATAGATAGATAGATGATAGATAGATAGATAGATAGATAGATAGATAGATAGATAGATAGATAGATAGATAGATAGATAGATAGATAGCAAAGGGAACTAAAGATTAAGGGGAGAGGGACTTTATCTGGACCTGGTTATTTTACCAAGAACTTTTAGAAGCAGATTACACTATGTATAATAATAGCACCAGAAGCATTTTCATTGCTTCCGTTAACCATCTGTTACTCTCCCTGCTTTACACCAGTATAAAATTGAGACATTAAAGGTGGATTCCACTTTAAGCTGAGCTACAACTTTGCGTGAGCGAAATAAGATCGTAATGCATCTGTTTCTAATCTCGCAACGGTTCGGCAAGAATTCTGAACATATCTTATTATAGCCAATCTATCGCTGTTAAATGTCCAGCCAAGCATTGAAATGAGGACACCCACTTACTGCGGGAGACATCCTAGAACAATTTAAATCTTATGATCTTAAATGGATTTAATTCTTTGCTGTCTCGAGTGATTGAGCCTTTCCAAGCAATCTGTGTATTTCAGATTAGCCAAATCCCAGTCGCATTTAACTATGGCAATCCACCAAATCCTGTCTGTATTTTACTCAATATACCTTCTAATTTTCCATTACAACACATACAACACCCATATGCCCACACACCCTCAGCAAAGAGAAACTTGAGCAGCCGATCCTGTTACGTGCACAGAATTATTTCCCCAGTTATTCAGTTGACTAGTCTGCATTTCACCTCCATAGCTTTCATTATCTTACCAAGAAACTGTCTGTTTAATTTTCTTCTCCGATGCAACTCTGAGCTGATAAATAATCGAGTTAAACTCCAGGAACATCTGAGATGCACTTTGGGGGGGGGAAATCAGCCAGGTTATAGCTGTTTAACACCTTGGCTGAACTCTCTTTTTGGGGCTAACAGGAATATTTATGAGCATTTATTCTTTTATCATATTTTTCCCCATGCTTAAGCTCTATTTCAATTCAGAAACTCTCATCAAAATGGATCTTTAGCATCTATCAAAGAAGAACAAGAAGAAATGCAAAGGGAATTCTCTCCAGGGAGATGAAATTGCTTGATGAAGCAGAGAGGGTGAAAAATGTGGGAGCTTTGTCCTACTCTAATTCAGAAGATGCATTGTGGCTGGGCTGATGGCAGCCATCTGTGGCAGTGAGGTCTACAGCACATGGGACAATGGGTGGATCTAATGTTTTCTATTCTTTTAAATGGTGGGGGATGGACTGCTTCCACTGATGTCTAGAGGAGGAGGAGGAGGAGGAGGAGGAGGAGGAGGAGGAGGAGGAGGAGGAAGAAGAAGAAGAAGAAGAAGAAGAAGAAGAAGAAGAAGAAGAAGAAGAAGAAGAAGAAGAAGAACCCAATGCCATTGCTTTGCTTCCATCTTAGGAGGAGGAGGAGGAGGAGGAGGAGGAGGAAGAAGAAGAAGAAGAAGAAGAAGAAGAAGAAGAAGAAGAAGAAGAAGAAGAAAAAGAAGAACCCAATGCCATTGCTTTGCTTCCATCTTAGGAGGAGGAGGAGGAGGAGGAAGAAGGAGAAGGAGAAGAAGCCGTTTGCTTACTTCCTCTTAGATGGAAGACAGCTGGAATGCTTGACAGACCCCCCCCTTCAAGAAGGGTCTTGCTCCAGTCATTCTCAAAGCAAAGCATCCCCTCAAAGATCTCCCCCACCCCACTGCTGTCAAGTCTATTTTCAAATCCCTTTTTGGAACTTATAAATTCACAAAACAGTAGCCATTTCTTTGCTCACGTCTCCCACCACTGTCGTACATTGATCGTAGGCTCACTTTGTTTCCAGTAATGCCTGCTAGTTTCCTATTATGCATCCATATGTCTCTGTAATTGAATTTGCAACACTTTGCCAGAAATCTATCTTTCTTCAGCAACACCGATAATGAAGAGGGAGCCAACTGTGAAGCACACCCCTACGCAGCCCCTAAAATTTCCTTGCAAAATGTGATCAAAGACTGCAGCTATTAAAACATCAAGTCACAAAAAAAGAGGGTGATTTGAAGGGCAGTCACATTGCGTTTTCATGATGTAGCTGCTGGTTCACCCAAGGCCCATCTGGTGATAGGGCTGGTGAAATTCAGGAACAACATCATCCCAACTCTTTATCTTACAACCAGGTCCATATGTGAAGATCCAATTAAGCTGATTTATTGCTAATCGTGCCTTTGTAAATTAATCAACTAATGGTTAGCACCTGCTAGGAGTTAGATAAGGGTTCATGGAATTCAAGGGAGAGGTTGGACTTATTTTGCTTGTGGTTACGTAGCAATACTAGGCTGATCCCTCTTTTGACTCCATCCTCGAGTTTTGCCACTCCTTCTCCTTACACTTTTAATGCGAATGCAAATGCGAATGGGATGGAATAGAATAGAATAGAATAGAATAGAATAGAATAGAATAGAATAGAATAGAATAGAGTAGAGTAGAGTAGAGTAGAGTAGAGTAGAGTAGAGTAGAGTAGAATAGACTAGAATAGAAGCTGGAAGGGACCTTGGAGGTCTTCTAGTCCAGCCCCCTGCTCGAGCAGGAGAACCTGTACCATTTCAGACAAGTGACTGTCCAGCCTCTTCTTAAAAACCTCCAGTGATGGAGCGCCCACAATTTCTAAAGGCAAGCAGTTCCACTGGTTAATTGTCCTCGCTGTTGGGAAGTTTCTCCTTAATTCCAGGCTGCTTCTCTCCTTGATTAGAAACTTAACAGAATAACAGAGTTGGAAGAGACCTTGGAGGTCATCTAGTCCAACCCCCTGCTCAAGCAGGAGAACCTACACCATCTCAGACAGGTGAATGTCCAGTCTCTTCTTAAAAACCTCTAGTGATAAAGCACCCACGACTTCTGGAGCCAAAGTGGTTAATTGTCCCCCCTGTTAGGAAGTTTCTCCTTAGTTCTAAGTTGGTTCTCTCCTTGATATGTTTCCATCCGTTGCTTCTTTTCCTGCCTTCTGGTGCTTTGGAGAATAATTTGACTCCCTCTTCTTTGTGGAATCCCCTCAAATACTGGAATACCGCTATCGTGTCACCCCTATTTTTTCTCTTCTTTAGACTAGCCAAACCCAAGTCCATAATAGTCCATAATAGCTAAACACTTCTAAAGAAACATTAAGTACTCCTTCAGCCTTACCATAAATTTGTACTTGGGGTATACTATGGGTAGTCCTCAGTTTAGAGCCATTCATTCCCATGACGGTTCAAAGTTACAAGAGCCTTGGGAAAAGTATCCCAAAACCTATATTTTCACTTAGACCTTTGTACCAACACTGTAAGGGACGCGGTGGCTCAGTGAGTTAGGACTCTGAGCTTGTCGATCAGAAGGTCGGCAGTTTGGCGGGTCGAATCCCGAGTGCCGCGTAGCAGAGTGAGCGCCTGTTACTCGTCCCAGCTTCTGCCAACCTAGCAGTTCGAAAGCACGTAAAAATGCAAGTAGAAAAATAGGGACCACTACGGTGGGAAGGTAACAGCGTTCCGTGCGCCTTTGGCGTCTAGTCATGCCGGCCACATGACCACGGAGACGTCCTCAGACAAGCGCTGGCTCTTCGGCTTTGAAACGGAGATGGGCACCGGCCCCTAGAGTCAGAAACGACTAGCACCTTTACCTTTACCTTTTTACCAACACTGTGGACATGTGAGCACGAATCTGGTGCTTGGCAACCAGCTTGCATTATCAACTGGTTGCAACATCATGTGATTGTAATTTGTGGTCTTTTTTGCCAGTTACTGGCAAAAGGTGCCCATTGGGGAAGCTGGATTTGCTCAACGACTGCACAATTCACTTAACAACCTTTGATTCACTTAAATGGCTGTAAAAATGGTCATAAAAATCAGGTCCGGCTTAACTGATCCTTGCAATGATCTACAATGGAAACCCCAGTCTCAGTTGTGGTCATAAGTCAAGGACTACCTCAGGGGTCTTCAAACTTGGCTCTTTTATGACTTGTGGACTTCAACTCCTGGAATTCCTCAGCCAGGCACGCTGGCTGAGGAATTCCGGGAGTTGAAGTCCACAAGTCATAAAAGGGCCAAGTTTATGACTTGTGGACTTCAACTCCCAGAATTCCTCAGCCAGGCATGCTGTTATGGGCAACCATTTTTGTGTTCAGGAGCACATGTGCATGATGCAGAACTATATTGACAAGATGAAGCAGATATTGTCCAAAAAACAAAAAAAGAGAGAGAGAGAAGGTGAGTATGTTCATAGTAATAGAAGAACCACATTCATAATACTTAAACCACATCCAGTGGTTTCATGATAATCTTCCTGGACCATCCTTCTATTTTTATCCTCTTCTGATGAAGATGCTAAATGCTCTCCTCTTCATTCCTGCAGGCTGCCCATTCCTGATCTGTGTCATTTCCGCAACGACATCTGTGGAAAGCTATGGAGAAGTCAACAAGTAAGTTCTGGAAAGGAGAAACTATAAATTTGTTGCCGTTATGATAGCTCCTTTGAAGAATGTAGGGTTTGTGGATGGCGTCACATGTCCACATTTGCTCCAACTGTCTCAGCATTAAGCAGTCTCCACGAATCCATATCCTGGCCCGGTTTCCTTAATACAGCATCCTTCAGACGTACTGTATCTGAGAACGGTGGGACCTGAAGTCCAGAAGATAAAGGCCTACAGCGTGGCCTTTCTGCCACATCCAGACCACGTTAATGCTAGCAAAGGTTGCATTCCATTTGCAATGTTAGTTCCAAGGCGATAGCTTTCCGGAGACAGCTGTGGCTGAAGTGAAAACCATGGGTTCTCCCTCTCTTATGTTCCTTGAACAAAGGAACATAATGAAGGAATGAAACCAGGAGAACTTTTGGAATGAAGGAAGCAACCAGGAGAACTTTTTCTGCTGTCCATCCCACTCCAGCCTTTCTCCCTACTGCATACTTTTAAATCAGTGGTGGCTTGGAAGTCACACACTGATCATCCCTGTGCTACAATGTCATGAATAGAATAGAATAGAGCTGGAAGGGACCTTGGAGGACTTCTAGTCCAGCCCCCTGCTCAAGCAGGAGAACCTTTACCGTCTTAGGTGATTGTCTAGTCTCTTCTTAAAAATCTCCAGTGATGGAGGGCGACAATTTTTGGAGGGAAGTTGTTCCACTGGTTAATTGTCCTCACTGTCAAGAAGTTTCTCCTTAGTTCCAGGTTGCTTCTCTCTTTGGTTAGTGGAACAACCTGCCTCCAGAAGTGGTGAATGCTCCAACTCATCAAGGAGAGAAGCAACCTGGAACTAAGAAGGAATTTCCTAACAATGAGGACAATTAACCAGTGGAACAGCTTGCCACCAGAAGTTGTGAATGCTCCATCGCTCCAAGTTTTTAAGAAGAGACTGGCCAGCCATTTGTCTGAAATGGCATAGGGTTTCCTGCCTGAGCAGGGAGTTGGACTAGATGACCTCCAAGGTCCCTTCCAACTTATTATTATTATTATTAGAGGAATAGTTTCCAGCCATTGTTTCTTGTCCTGCCCTCTGGTGCTTTGGAGAATAACGTGACCCCCTCTTCTTTGTGGCAGCCCCTCAAATACTGGAACACTGCTATCATGTCTCCCCTATTTCTTCTTTTCTTTAGACTAGCCAAACCCAAGTCCCGCAGCCGTTCTTCGTCTGTTTTAGTCTCCAGGCCTTTGATCATCTTAGTTGCTCTTCTCTGACGTTTTTCCAAACTCTCAACATCCTTTTTGTGATATGGTGACTAAAATTGGCTGCTGTATTCCAGGTCTGATGTCTTTCCCTCTTCCTTTGCAGCTGTTGGCTTTCATTGGAGAGTGGCGCCATCTGGGCTTTTGTGGGTCCAGCTCTGTTCATCATTGTGGTAGGTTTGCCTTCCTTCTGTTGTCCCTCAGAAGCTCTAGGGGAACCGGCGGGATGACCATTGCAAGCCATGTTGGACCATGGGGAGCTCAGCTCTGGTAGCCCCTTTGCCCACCAGCAGATTTTTCTGAAAAGCCATCAGCTTCACCAGATGCATCTCCCTTCACCAGATGCCTCAGCTGACATCTGTGGAGGAAGCTGCAGTTCGCAAAAGCTGATGCCTTTAAATAAAACTTGTCAGTTTGGGGGGGAAAAGTGACTACCAGACGTCTCCTGTCTTTTTACTCCTATAGATTGGCGTTTCTCCACCTTGACCACTTGAAGGTGGGTGGGCTTCACCTCCCAGAATTCCCCAGCCAGCATGAAGATGAAGCCCACCCACCTCCAAGTGGCCACGGTTGAGAGACACGGTTCTAAACTAACCCAGCTCTCCTCTCCAATGTCCCGTAAAGGATCTGAGATGGTCAGAGGCCTTTTTTTGCATCCTGGGAATGAACAAAGGAGAATATGGAGATCCTTAATCATCCAGGTCATGGTTGTCCCAAAGGTGCTTCTTCAAAAGGCAAAACTAGACTTTGTTTTTCCTTGAAGACGTTTCGCTTCTCATCCAAGAAGCTTCTTGGGGTCCGACTTCAGTCAAAACCGAAGGGGAGAACAAAGGAGGAGGGCATGGCTGCAGCATTCCTAACTTTGCACGAGTCCTCTGGAAGACACAAGGAATCCATAATCACCAGAATTAAAAGAGGGGGGGGGTCCTAGTACACCCCTGTTTCCCAGGGGTGAAAAACAAGATAGTTCTGGCTAGGGGGCGTTCTCTCCTTCTACTTCTGCCTAGCCAACTGAACCACACTTCTACTTTCTCTTCTACAATTGCGGTTTTGAACAGCCTGCCCCCTCCCCACCCCTTTCATAATCAGAAGCAGTAGATCCACTGCTACTCAGCGCTGCAAGTCAATAGCCTTCCCCTCCCAGGTTTAAGACTCCATCAAAAGGGGAGAGTTAAAGCAAGTTGGTTAACTCCCAAAGCTCTCTCTCTCTCTCTCTCTCTCTCTCTCTCTCTCTCTCTCTCTCTCTGTGTGTGTGTGTGTGTGTGTGTGTGTGTGTGTGTGTGAGTGAGTGAGTGTGTGACATCTGTTGGCTGTAACGAATGTGGGAGTTGCAAGTTCACAGGATGGGCCTTCCTGATACATAATGTATGACAGTGACTTAATTATAGCCCTGCCTTAAATTGAATCAAATTGTGGCTTAATCACTCCAATGTCTCTTGGAAGTTGCAAGAGATGGCTTCCACCCCCCCCCACCCCCCCATAGATTAAGGAAGGAGACATTCCTCTCTTTAGGCTATCCTTAGCCCTGTCTGCTTAGATGTTGTTTTTTTTAATCGATTTGAGATGTTTCTCTGATGATAAGAACACCCAGCCATGGGTCGCCCCCTGACAAATGGAAGGGTAAGCATATCGACTGAGCATTCCCGCTCTTATCGGTCATCATCTACAAGAGGATCGCCCTGTGCACTGGAGGGTTGTGTGTTTGGCAAATCTGAAATGGGAATCGGAGATTCATTTTGCACGTCCCACTTTTAACCGGGTTGAATTTTTAAAAAAAAAAAGAAAAGAAAAGAAAATCAAAAGAGAAGAGGCATGGATGGCTTTTGTAAGACCTCTCAAACACGCTGTGACTAAGCTGAGTGTGTAGGGTGTCTGCAGAGGGGGAGAGGGCTATGCTGTCGCGTGCATTGTGTCACAGCTGTGTGAAATTATTTCCGTTGTGCACTGGGGTCCTGACATGTTGTGACACTGCTGTGCCTTGGGCATATGGCTGAGGGTAATAAACTGGTTGAAGGAGACCGACAAAGTAGTCCATTAATGAAAACTTCCTGCTGGTAGAGGTGTAAAAGGAATAATAAACCCTACACAACCGCATGAAAAGAACTCAAGTCTTCCCTGACTGTTAAATTTTGTTTATTGTCAACTCTTGCCAATCTGGTCCTTCCTTCCTTCCTTCCTTCCTTCCTTCCTTCCTTCCTTCCTCCCTCCCTCCCTCCCTCCCTCCCTCCCTCCTTCCCTTCACTGTGGGGGTCCTTGGTGCTCTCTGAACTTGGTTGTTTTCTTGCAGACATTTTATCACCAAACTAGTTAACATCATCAGTGCTAGAAGGGAGTGGCGTTTGCTCCCTGTTTATAGGTAAAGGTAAAGTTTCCCCCACACATGCGTGCTAGTCGTTTCCGACTCTAGGGGCGGCCGGTGCTCATCTCTGTTTCAAAGCCGAAGAAGCCAGCGCTTGTCCGAGGACGCCTCCGTGGTCACGTGGCCGGCATGACTAGACGCCAAAGGCACACGGAACGCTGTTACCTTCCCACCATAGTGGTCCCTATTTTTCTACTTGCATTTTTACGTGCTTTCGAACTGCTAGGTTGGCAGAAGCTGGGACGAGTAACAGGCGCTCACTCTGCTATGCGGCACTCGGGATTCGACCCGCCAAACTGCCGACTATCTGATTGACAAGCTCAGCGTCCTAACCCACTGAGCCACCGCGTCCCTTCCCTGTTTATACCCCAACAGAATTCCTCCAATTAAGGAACTACCAACTCAATAAACAACAGCCTAATCAAGGAAACGCCCCCGCCCAGACCACTCCCACCAACACTGACGGGGCAAGCCACTAGTAGACAGAGAGCAACCCCCCCTTCTATCACTGATGATGTTACCTAGTTGGGTCATTAAATGTTTGCAAGAAAACCACCAAACTCAGAAAGTACCAAGGACCCAAGAGTCCTCCTCCTCCTCCTCCTCCTCCTCCTCCTCCTCCTCCACCACCACCACCACCACCACCACCACCCCCCCTTCTAGCACTGTTGATGTTACATAGTTGGGTCATGAAACGTCTGCGAGAAAACCACCAAATTCAGGGACCACCCAGGACCCCAGAGTTCTCCTCCTCCTCCTCCTCCTCCTCCATCCCCTTCTAGCAGTGATTATGTTGTCTAATAGGGTCATGAAATGTCTGCAAGCAGACAACTAAACTCACAGAGCACCAAGGACCCCACAATCCTCCTCCTCTTTTTCTCTGCAAACCCGACTCCCTTCTAGTCCAATGGTGTTATCTAGTAAGGTCATGAAACATCTGCAAGAAAACCACTAAGCTCAGAGAGCACCAAGGACCTCAGAGTTTCTCCTCCTCCTCCTCCTCCTCCTCCTCCTCCTCCTCCTCCTCCTCCTCCCAAACCCCTCCTCCTCCTCCTCTCCCACTCCACAAAGCCCATTCCCTTCTAGCACTGATGTTACCTAGTTGGGTCATGAAACATCTGCAGGAAAACAACCAAGCTCAGAGAACACCGAGGGCCTCCAAAATGCAGCACTATCCACACTGCTCCTCCAACCTATACACTATTAGGGGCTGGATAGTCCTGGAAACCACATAGAGGCCCTGAATTTTTTGAGACTTAGCTTTACATTTCTTCTTTTAATAGCATTTATTTTCAAGAGCTGTCCTTAGTGTTTTCCTTTGAAGACATCTGGCCTGGAACTACGTGGCAATTTAGCAAGAATGAACATGGGTTAGAAACCCACTAAGAAGAATCGTACTTAAATCACCAAAAGAACTTACTCTTCAGCCCTGCCTTTCCTTTATTTCTCAGCCACAGCCTTGACCGGTGCTTGGATTTTATCCTTGACGTGGCAGCTCAGTTCTTCCCAAAGTATAAGCTGCTTGGAGACCATCTCCAGGGGTGGGGGGTGGGGTGGGGGGGTAGGTGGGACAGCTCCTTCCAACTCAGTGGGTAACAACATCCGCAGATGCAGCGTCTGCAAAACGATTTTCTGTCAGAGCTTATAAAGGATCCCACAATCACAACAACTCACAAGTGCCTATTAATGATGATAGACAGGAGCTTAGTCAACTCTTCACTCCAATGGCGGGTGCTGGAAGAAAAAAAAATCTTATAAAAGAAAAGCCGTTGAAACTGAGAGGTTGCATTTCCAGGAGCCTCTTCAACTGACTTTTTAAAAGTTCGATGATTGGAAACCGTTTCTTCTCTCTCCTGATCCAGATAAAGGAAGCAGAAAGAATCCCTGGTTTCATGTTCCGGAGTTGTTTAGTTTTGTTTTTCAAGGAGAGATGTCTCACTGGACATTGGAAGGAAATTCAGGATTCCTCCATTACTGCGTTCATTATGCTAAGACATAATGTTGCTTACTTATAGCCCGAAATTCTGGCTTGGAAAAGCATGGTTTATGACTTAATGTGATGTGAACCCTCCTATTCTGGCCCATTTCATAAACCATGATTAATACAGATAATGCCCCAGCCTCTTAAACTGCCCAACCTTCCTGGCCTAAACAGTAGGACCAATGCTGAGCCTCAATTTTGCATACAGGAGAGATCCAAGAACTATCCTTAGCATCTCGAGAGAAAACAATAAGCTGATTGAGTGTCTAATTTGCAATGTGGTTTTCTTCATTTTTAGCTTGGCTTAGATCCTTCTGCTGGTTCGACCCATCATGACACTTATGGTAGGGCCATTGCCTGGATCCACAACATCTTTTACACTGTGTGGTCTCCTTCCTACAATCTTGTCTGCTCAGCATTTCAAAAAGAGGGGGGTCAATCTTGAACAAAGAAGAAGGGGCCAATCTTGAACAAAGAAGAGTGGGCCAATCTTGAACAAAGAAGAAGGGGCCAATCTTGAACAAAGAAGAGGGGGGCAATCTTGAACAAAGATGAGGGAGGCAATCTTGAACAAAAAGAGGGGGTCAATTTTGAACAAAGAAAAGGGGGTCAAACTTGAACAAAGAAGAGGGGGTCAATTTTGAACAAAGAAGAGAGGGTCAATCTTGAACAAAGAAGAGGAGGTCAACCTAACCTCCAAAGTGCCCGAAGGTAGGACAAGAAGCAACAGATGAAAACTAATCAAGGAGAGAAGCAACCTGGAATTAAGGAGAAACTTCCTAACAGTGAGGACAATTAACCAGTGGAACAATTTGCCTCCAACACTGGAGGTTTTTAAGAAGAGATTGGACAACCACTTGTCTGAAATGGTATAGGGTTTCCTGCTTAAGTAGGCAGTTGGACTAGAAGACCTCCATGGTCCCTTCCGGCTCTGTTATTCTGCTATTCTGCTATTCTCTTTACAGCCCCCAAATTGGGAAGGGTTCCTTCTAAGACATTTGGCACACCCAGAGTCCTGCTGTGGGCTAAGCTCCCTTTTATCTGACTTTTCCCTTGGTTGTCTTGCATTATCCTATCTCCCAAGGTCAGATATTGCAAATATCTGGAAAGAGAAAGCGAGAATAGAGCACTTCCTGATGTAACAAGCTGATAGTTGTTCAGAGATTTATTTATTAGCAGGAGTCAAATGGATTTTTTGCTCCATTCGGTTAGAACATTAATAAAGCTATACAGATCTAATTTATTTGCTCAAAGTAAAGCTAAGATGCCCGTTGTTTGCCTATGTGCCTTAAAGTACTTGGTTATTTGCTGGTGCAACATTTTGATATTAAGAAGGAAATCTCAAAAGTTTGTATGTTCTTGGCAGAGTTTTAGATGCCGCAGTGCGATCATACTTTGCGGCAATGAACTGTAGTTCGCTTTGCTCTTTTCCAGGAAGAGTTGGTAAAATTGAAAGTGATTTCTTTGCAATAGGCAACATCAAACCTTTGCAATTCCTGAACCTGGCTTGTCAAAATGTACAGAGAGGAGAGAAAATATCTCCCAGGCTCTCAGGAATTTGTTATTAAAGAAGAAAAGTAAAGTTTAGCAAAAAAAAAAAGAAAAAAGAAAGAAAGAAAGAAAGAAAGAAAGAAAGAAAGAAAGAAAGAAAGAAAGAAAGAAAGAAAGAAAGAAAGAATGAAAGAGAGAGAGAGAGAAGAAAGAAAGAAATAAAGAAAGAAATAAAGAAAGAGAAAGAAAGAAAGAAAGAAAGAAAGAAAGAAAGAAAGAAAGAAAGAAAGAAAGAAAGAAAGAAAGAAAGAAAGAAAAGCAGAGTTCTAGGAACAGTTGTGGAATCTCTCTCCTGACCTGGTCTATTTGAAAGAGCTGACAAACCATGACAGCCTTCAACTCATCCAAAGAAAAATCATATCTGAGAGCCTTTGAGACCTAGAAGATGGTCCAGCTGTGAAATCAAAGAAGAGGAAAAGAGAATGAATGACGTAAGGAGAAAGGATGAATGTCAAGATTGCCCCTTTAACTGCCCATCTTCAAATCAGAAACTCAAGCAAAGCCCACGCATGGTTTTCGACTTATCTTTGCCAAAACAGGTGGCTGTTACATTTTCATGCTGCACATTTGTTATAGGAGAGAAGCATTTATATAGCAAAAATCTGGCCAACTTTGCACAAGGACCACAATCTCCTGGAGCTGGAGTTGTGTTTGTTGTGTGCTCTCTCTCTCTCTCTCTCTCTCTCTCTCTCTCTCTCTCTCTCTCTCTCTCTCTCTCTCTCTCTCTCTCTCTCTCTCTCTCTCTCTCTCTCTCTCTCTCTCTCTCTCTCTCTCTCTTTGTCTCTCTCTCATTATAGACCACATATATCTCAAACGGAGCCCAGTTGGCAGCTGTGGGCAATTGTTAAGTATTGGCTAAATAATGGGAAGGTGAACAAGGAGTTTATATTTCCAACTAATTAGGGAGATGGAAAATAGATACCAGAATCCCCGTGAAAGGAAAGGCACCATCTATTATCTGACTTTCCTTGGATCGCTGCTTAATAAAGACATTTATTTGCAGACCGTTATTCAATGGGGGTGCGGGGGGGGGGGAAGGATGTCATTATTTTCTCTCCCTAGGAAGTTGATAGGCTCATTTGCCTACTAAGAGTTGGGATTTTAAACCTGAAAGCTGAACATCCGAGTTTAAATGTTAGAATGCAGTCCAATTTCAGGTGCAGGGAACCAAGAACGACACAATAAACCACTCCAAGTAGTTTTTTTTATTGCTGTTTGCCTGTAGACAGGAATCTTGCCAGACTGAAGTACACGTTGCATAGCTGTTAGATAAATACTGTGAAGATTTAGGATGAATCTCTTTGGGGTCTCTTTCTACATAAATGATGCAACACAGCACCACATCCAATCCCTATTGTTTAGGACTATTGCTGGTTCGGTGCCGATCTTGTCCTATTGCCGTTTTGTTTACTTCAGCCTTATTTTTGCACGCATCCTAGTTTTGAACCACCACAATAAGGATTTGATTTGACTTTGATTTGAGGACGATCGCTTCCTTCAAGGAGGTGTTTCCTGACCTGGACTCCAGTCCCCATAATCTTCAGCCAGCATATCCACAGGCATCTGGTTGATGAAGAGGATGGATGGATGTCCTTTTTTTTATCCTACAATTCCTTTCTCCAGGGTTTAGCTACCTTTGCTTCAAACCCAAGGGATAGCTCTTGAGTTTGAACATTTTTTTAATATAAAAGAGCACCTTTTAAGAGCATTTGGGGGAGGAAGATTACTTTGTTATACTTCATAATAGCTGAGTTAATAGCGCTTTGGGAGAATCATTATATGGAGCCTAAAATGTGATTTTTATGGGAAAGGCCTATAAAAGGCTCTCAAGTCAGAGACATGTTTTGCATACAAAAGGCTCAAAGTCCGTCTTTTAGCAAAGCATTCTGTCAGAATCCATTTATATTTCATTCCTAACTCTCGATCTGGGCAAACCCAAATCTCACCCCCTTTACTGGATTCTGCCATTTTCTAAGGAGGGGAAGAGAAGGCAGGATGTTAATTGGCCATCTCTATCCCTTAGACTCCTGAAGACTCTTGCGAGTCTCTTGGACTGCAAGGCGATCAAACCGGTCAGTCCTAGAGGAGATCAACCCTGACTGCTCTTTAGAGGGCCAGATCCTGAAGCTGAAACTCAAATACTTTGGCCACCTAATGAGAAGGAAGGACTCACTGGAGAAGAGCCTCATGCTGGCAAAGATTGAGGGCAATAGAAGAAGGGGACGACGGAGAATGAGGTGGCTGGATGGAGTCACTGAAGCAGCAGGCGTGAGCTTAAAGGGACTCCAGAAGATGGTAGAGGACAGGAAGGCCTGGAGGAACGTTGTTCATAGGGTCGCGATGGGTCGGACACGACTTCGCAACTAACAACAGCAACAACAGCAAGGGTTGTGTATTCAGTCTGCCTGGAGGCCATCACAAAAGACCAGGGAAGAAAACCTTTGAACTAAGAAGAACAAAGAAAGAGGGAGGGGGGGATTCTGGTTTGTATCTCCAACTGGAATGTGAAGGGGGGGGAAGTAATAATGTTGCAAATGTACTGATGCTTCTCTTTTCCCACAAAGGGTTTTGACACCTGAAACTCGACTGATCCGGGACTGACCAAATGGACTGAGGGGAGGGGTTTTTGCTCGGGGACACTTTAAAAGCATCAATCTGTGAGACAATTTCCAGATCCTGTCTAGATTATACACTGTCAACCAGGTTTTAGTAAAAGTTCCTGCTTGGACAATCTCGTCTCCAAGAGTTCTTCTTTCCTAAGAGGTGGATTGGGGCAGGTTCTGACCCATTCCTTAATACATATATATTTAAAGGGGGGAAAGACAGAATCACACAGAAGTTAACTTGAAATAATTCTGAGTTACACGGTGCGTGTTTGTGTGTGCATGTGCACGCACACACCCTCACAACCTCCCCCCCCCAAAAAAAAACCCTGGTGATTTGCTTTCCTGATGCAGTTCTTTATTATTTTCATTTTGATAGGTTAATATCTGCATCCTTATTGCCGTGACCAAAGTAATTTCAAGAATAAGTACCGAAAATTATAAGGTCCATGGAGAAGCTAACGCATTCAAGTAAGTTTGCTTTCTTCATTATTTATTTATTTATTTATTTATTTATTTATTTATTTATTTATTTATTTATTTATTTATTTATTTATCAGGAGCATCTGAACTGCTACTGAATTCTGAGTCCAGATTCATAAAATCTGATTTATTTATTTATTTATTAAAAAAAGGAAATTGTGTTCCAAATCAAGATTGGATGAATTCTACAGCACTATTTAATCGCAAAGGAGAAGGTTGCCTCCAGTCTTGTGAAATTAAAAAGGAATCTGAATGTTCAATACAAGTTGGCTGTTGGGGCACTTTCTGAAAAATACACTTGAGGTGGAGAGTTAAAAATTGGGATCCCATCTAAGGGAAGAGTCCCCTGGGATTATTTTGTAAACAGATTTTATCCCTATATTTCAATTCCACAAGCACGTCTTTTGCTGAGTGACAAGCACAAGGGAAATACTTCCTTCCTTCCTTTCTCTTTTCCTCCCTTTTTCTTTTCTTCCCCTTCCTTCCTCCTTTTTCCCTTCTTCCTTTCCTTTCCTTCCTTCCTCCTTTCCTTCCTTCCTTTCTCTCTCCCTTCCTTCCTCCTTTCCTTCCTTCCTTTCTCTCTCTCCCTTCCTTCCTCCTTTTCTCCCTTCTTCTTTTCTTCCCCTTCCTCCCCTTCCTTCCTCCTTTTTTCTCTTCTTCCTTTCCTTCCCTTCCCTTCCCTTCCCTTTCCTTTCCTTTCCTTTCCTTTCCTTTCCTTTCCTTTCCTTTCCTTTCCTTCCCTTTCCTTTCCTTTCCTTTCCTTTCCTTCCCTTTCCTTCCCTTCCTTCTTTCCTTCCTTCCTTCCTTCCTTCCTTCCTTCCTTCCTTCCTTCCTTCCTTCCTTCCTTCCTTCCTTCCTTCCTTCCTTCCTTTCTCTCTCTCTCCCTTCCTTCCTTCCATTTCCTGCTCTTTCCTTCCAGCCTCCTCCTCCTTTGCCTTCTCTTCCTTTCATCCTTTCTTCTCCTTCTCCTCCTCCTCCTCTTCCTTCCCCTCCCCTCCCCTCTCCCCTCCTCCTCCCAGTCTTTCTCCTCCTCTTCCTCCCCCCCTCCCTCCCAGAATATTATTCAGCCTTTGGAACCTGTCAATCTTCCATCTGCTTGGCTTTGCTCATTTGGTATTTGCTATGGCAGAAATTTACAAAATTCATCAAGTGCCTTTATAGACCAGGAATGCAACAATAACCTTCGCTCTTGATTAGAACAGCATGAGATATTTTTAGCCTTTTAGCACAGGTGGCACAAGAAAATGAACTTGAAACTAAAAATAAGCAGCCCTGGGCATTGCTATTTTCCCCTTCTTTCTCACAAGAGAGAGAGTCCTAGATAATTTCTTATCTGTACTGAAGAATGCTTGTTTGCTGTAGTGAACTCAAGGACAGGAATGGAGAACATAATGAATATTTATAAATGGACACTCAATGGATGTTATCGGTTGGGCCAATCAGGCCCATAGAAGGCTTTAAGTAACTGTACAGCTCCTTAGAGTAAACTCTTAATAAAACAGCTTGTGATTCCACTTGGCAAGGGCCAAACTGGTATGTGTGTACAAATTTGCCCGTGTGTGTTGAAGGACCCTGGAGATGAAGTTTGTTGGCAGTAAGACTATTTGCTGAAGAGCAATTTTGCCTCATTGCAGCTGGCAAGAACAAATTGGTGTAACTGTTGCCAATAATTTTCCCTGGCACGCCAGGCTGTTGAACCCGTGCTGATTTGATTAATGGCATATTGAAGAAGAACATCAATCTGGCCTTATCACTGCTTACCGAAGGGGCAATCCGATTGTTTGAGCCTACTAAGCAGATTCTGATTTCCTTAGGAAACTAAGCTTCAAAGACCTTACTCGTAATCTCCTAAGTGAGTAGCGGAGATTATTTTGTTCGCTTTTGTAGTGGGTCTTGCCTGGTGGATGACGGTTGCAGAACCACACCTGTTTTCTATTCAAGGATGATAGGTTGGGTTTGTTTGTTTTTTTGCACTCATGTCATTTATCGCTTACATGGAGCACCACAATACATTATCTCTGAAAGAGGGGTCCAGTTTATGTCAAAGTTCTGGAGATCTTTTCTGGACCTCCTAGGAACCGACCAAGGACTCAGTTCTAGTCATCACCCACAGACGAATGGCAGGACAGAATGATTGAACTCAGTACTGGAGTAGTACCTACGTTGTTTTATTAATTATACACAAGATGACTGGATGGACCAAAGTAGCTTATAACAATGCTGTGCATACCAGCACAGGCTTCACGCTATTTTGGGGTGAAGGGATTAGCTGGTGACATCATTGTTGCCATGGGGACCTCCAACTGGAGGCTCCGTTCTTGTCCCTGGCAGGAGCTGGAGTAAAGGACAGGAGCTCAACCTTGCCCCATGGCAATGCTTGGGTCTCAAACGTGGGCTTGCTCAGTTCCTACCCAATGTTCCAACCACTTGATCCACTGTGCTCCTTAAGGATGGTAGTAAATGAGTGGGGTAGAGATTCCTGTCTCTGCAACAGCCCAAAGTATCAAAACGGCAAAAACGATGCATTTGCAATGCAAAAACTTGTTAAAAGTCTTTCTGCTGAGAGTGCACAGATAGCTCTTCCTTCGAAACAAAACTGCTTTACGGTTTTATTACTTATACCCTCTGGTTTTAGGTTTGGTATCCTCCATTTTTTTTCCACCATTACTTAGAGACTCTAAAGTTGGAACCAAACGTCATGCATATAGAGGTAATCCTTCATTTACAATAATTCATTTAAGGTAAAAGGTAAAAGTTCCCCCGCACATGCGTGCTAGTCGTTTCCGACTCTAGGGGCCGGTGCTCATCTCCGTTTCAAAGCCGAAGAGCGCCAGCGCTTGTCCGAGGACGTCTCCGTGGTCCTGTGGCCGGCATGACTAGACGCCAAAGGCGCACGGAACGCTGTTACCTTCCCACCGTAGTGGTCCCTATTTTTCTACTTGCATTTTTACGTGCTTTCCAACTGCTAGGTTGGCAGAAGCTGGGATGAGTAATAGGCGCTTGCTCTGTTATGTGGCACTCGGGATTCGACCCGCCAAACTGCCGACCATCTGATTGACAAGCTTAGCGTCCTAACCCACTGAGCCACCACGTCTCTAATTCATTTATAACAGAATAACAGAGTTGGAAGGGACCTTGGAGGTCTTCCAGTCCAACCCCTGCTCAAATAGGAGTCCCTATATCATTTCAGACAAATGGCTGTCCAGTCTCTTCTTAAAAACCTCCAGTGTTGAAGCATTCACAACTTCTGGAGGCAGGTTGTTCCTCTGGTTAATTGTTCTCCCAGTCAGGAAATTCCTCCTTAGTTCTAGATTGCTTCTCTCCTTGATTAGTTTTCACCTGTTGCTCCTTGTCCTGCCTTCTGGTGCTTTGAAGAATATCTTGACTCTCTCTATTTTCTGGCAGCTCCTTAGATATTGGAAGACTGCTATCCTGTCACCCCTAGTCCTTCCTTCCATTAAACTAGGCATACCCAATTCCAGCAACCATTCTCTATATGTTTTAGTCCTTTAATCATCTTTGCTGCTCTTCTCTGCACTCTTTCTTGAGTCTCAACATCTTTTTTACATCGCAGTGACCAAAACTGGATGCCGTATTCCAAGTGTGGCCTTACCAAGGCATTGTAAAGTGGTATTAATAATTCACGTGATCTTGATTCTATCCCTCTGTAATGCAATCTAGGACTGCAATTGGCTTTTTTGGCAGCTGCAGCACACGGCTGGCCCATATCTAAGTGATTGTCTACTAGGACTCTGAGATCCCTCTCGCAGTTACTAGTATTGAGCAAGGTACCCCCTATACTATACCTGTGCATTTGATTTTTCCTGTCTAAGTGTAGAACCTTACTTTTTTCACCATTGAATTTCATTTAGGGCCGTTTGAAGTTACAGAAGCGCTGGAAAAAAGTAACTAAGGACCGTTTTTCAAGCTTATGGCCATTTCAGCATCCCCGGGGTCACACGATCAAAATTCAGATGCTCGGCAACTGACACACATTTACGACAGTTGGAGCATCCCAGGGTCATGTGATTGCCCACTTGCGACCTTCCCAGCTGGGCTTCTGCCACGTAAAATCAATGGGGGAGGTCAGGTTCGCTTAACGACTGCTTGATTCACTCCACAATGGCAGTGATTCACTTAATAGCCCCGGGAAGATGGTTGTAAAATTCGGACCTGGAGGACTGCCTGTATGCATAGCCTCCCTGTCAGCATGAAAAGGGATAATTGGGGAAGGGCGTGAGGCTTTGGTGTGTCTGTCTCCTGCCTTTTGCTCTGCCTGTTATTTATCCTGCCTGGCAGAAGCTCATTAACAGCTTCTCGATAAACTGCCAAGGCCAGGTTTTATGGAATGATTTTGCTCATCATTGCCTCCGGTGTGGTCTAGTGGACTGGAAAAATCAGTATCATTTCTCCAGTACATGCAGTCTCTGGAATATTAGCTGAGGAATCGACAATGAGATTTGTCACGAATAAGTGGAGAGAGAAAGAGAGAGAGGGAGGGAGAGAGACAGAGGGAGAAAGAGAAGGGTATGAGAGAAAGAGGGAGAGACAGAGAGAGGGAGAGAGAGGGAGAGAGAGGGGGAGGGAGAGAGGAATAGAGAGAGAGAGACAGAGGGAGGGAGAGAGAAAGAGGGAGAGAGAGAGAGAAGGAGAGAGAGAGGAAGGGGGAGGGAGGGAGAGAGTGGGAGGGAGAGAGACAGGGAGAGAGAGAAGGGTATGAGAGAAACAGGGAGGGAGGGAGGGAGGGAGAGGGGGGAGAGAGAAATGTCAGGAGGGGAAAAATGTCTTCAGCTTTTAAAGAAGATTGTCCATTTGGAATCTACATGTGGCGCTTTTCTTTACCATGTGGCTCAATTATTGCATCATTAAAAAGATGATTCAATTCCCTGAGATGTCAAGAATGAAAACAGCATCCTTTTTGTTTTTTATTTTTGGATTTGGAGGCATAGACCTTTTTTTTTAAAGCTCATGCATTCTTGAAAACAAGCCCAAGGATGAACTAGGTTGACTGTCAGGCCCCAAACCACGAATGACATGTGTTGATTCTACCAAGCTGAGTTCTTTTGTTTTTTTAATTACTTCCCACCGGTAGACAGAATCTTGCCAGACTGAGGACTCTCTGGGAACTGTTAGGGAGGGCTGTCTTCACCCTCTTTCTTTCACACAAGGTATCTGGACTGAACTCTCTCTTAACTCCTCCAGGGAATTCAGACTACATTCCATCACAGTGTGTTTATTCTCTCTCTCTCTCTCTAATACAATCTATTCCTTCCTAATACAATCTATTCCTGGACAGTCACTTGACTGAGATGGTATAGATTCTCCTGCTTGAGCGGGGGGCTGGACTAGAAGACCTCCAAGGTCCCTTCCAGCTTCTATTCTATTCTATTCTATTCTATTCTATTCTATTCTATTCTATTCTATTCTATTCTATTCTATTCTATTCTATTCTATTCTATTCTATTCTATTTTCCATTCCATTCCATTCTATTATTCTATTCTATTCTATTCTATTCTATTCTATTCTATTCTATTCTATTCTATTCTATTCTATTCTATTCTATTCTATTCTATTCTATTCTATTCTATTCTATTCTATTCTATTCTATTCTATTCTATTCTATTCTATTCTATTCCATTCCATATTTTCTATTCTATTCTATTCTATTCTATTCTATTCTATTCTATTCTATTCTATTCTATTCTATTCTATTCTATTCTATTCTATTCTATTCTATTCCATTCCATTCCATTCCATTATTCTATTCTATTCTATTCTATTCTATTCTATTCTATTCTATTCTATTCTATTCTATTCTATTCTATTCTATTTTCCATTCCATTCTATTATTCTATTCTATTCTATTCTATTCTATTCTATTCTATTCTATTCTATTCTATTCTATTCTATTCTATTCTATTCTATTCTATTCTATTCTATTCTATTCTATTCTATTCCATATTCTATTCTATTCTATTCTATTCTATTCTATTCTATTCTATTCTATTCTATTCTATTCTATTCTATTCTATTCTATTCTATTCTATTCTATTCTATTTTCCATTCCATTCCATTCTATTATTCTATTCTATTCTATTCTATTCTATTCTATTCTATTCTATTCTATTCTATTCTATTCTATTCTATTCTATTCTATTCTATTCTATTCTATTCTATTCTATTCTATTCTATTTTCCATTCCATTCCATTCTATTATTCTATTCTATTCTATTCTATTCTATTCTATTCTATTCTATTCTATTCTATTCTATTCTATTCTATTCTATTCTATTCTATTCTATTCTATTCTATTCTATTCTATTCTATTCTATTCTATTCTATTCTATTCTATTCCATTCCATATATTCTATTCTATTCTATTCTATTCTATTCTATTCTATTCTATTCTATTCTATTCTATTCTATTCTATTCTATTCTATTCTATTCTATTCTATTCTATTCTATTCTATTCCATTCCATTATTCTATTCTATTCTATTCTATTCTATTCTATTCTATTCTATTCTATTCTATTCTATTCTATTCTATTCTATTCTATTCTATTCTATTCTATTCTATTCTATTCTATTTTCCATTCCATTCTATTATTCTATTCTATTCTATTCTATTCTATTCTATTCTATTCTATTCTATTCTATTCTATTCTATTCTATTCTATTCTATTCTATTCTATTCTATTCTATTCTATTCCATATTCTATTCTATTCTATTCTATTCTATTCTATTCTATTCTATTCTATTCTATTCTATTTTCCATTCCATTCCATTCTATTATTCTATTCTATTCTATTCTATTCTATTCTATTCTATTCTATTCTATTCTATTCTATTCTATTCTATTCTATTCTATTCTATTCTATTCTATTCTATTCTATTCTATTTTCCATTCCATTCCATTCTATTATTCTATTCTATTCTATTCTATTCTATTCTATTCTATTCTATTCTATTCTATTCTATTCTATTCTATTCTATTCTATTCTATTCTATTCTATTCTATTCTATTCTATTCTATTCTATTCTATTCTATTCTATTCTATTCTATTCTATTCTCTATCAGGCACCAAATCAAATATGATAAGCAGTGATTCTTCTAAGCTGAGTTCATCCACTGCGACTCCTATTACCCCTCTGTGCATAACGTGGCATAAAATCCAGGCTACATGTTACTCTTACCTCTCAACAGAGTTTCAATTTCTGATTCCGCAGGTGGAGTGTTATCAATTACAGGCCCAGACTGTCCTTGAGGCCTGTTTTGTTTTCTAACACCCAAGGTTGGAGTAGTACGACAGCAAGCCCACCCCCTCCCCCCCCCAAAAAAAGAGGAGGGTGGCGCCAGATCCCGAAGCAAGACATTAAGCAGGGAGATTAAACAGTGATCATTAGCAAGCCAGAATGCGAGTCAGCATTGATAATGTCTTAAAGCTAATTACATCTTTGGCTCATTGGACATGATAAAAGACAAACACCATTTGGGTCACAGTTTATTAGACTCAGGAGAGAGAAAAAAGCTCCTGCGAACTAACACGCAAGGTTTTTCCCATGTAGCACTGCATGTTTTCGGAAGAGAAACCAGCAAAAAATCTCAAGGCAATAAGCTAGGCTGGAAGTTGTTGACGAAAGCCACAGCCACAACTTCCATTGCTACCAAAACACAAAAAAACCTGCCTTGGTGTTATACAGGTAGTCCTCAACTTACAAAAGTTCATTTAGTTGCTGTTCGAAGTGAGGAAGGTACTGGAAAAAAGTGATCAAAATTCAGACCCTTGGCAACTGGTTCGTATTTATGACGGTCGCAGTGTCCCCGTGGTCCTGTGATTCCCCCTTTTGCGACCTTCTGGCAAGCAAAGTCAACGGGGAAGCCAGATTCACTTAACAGCCAGGCTACTAACCTAAGCACTGTAGTGTTCTGTACCAGCCTGCTACCGGCCCTGCAGAAAAGACAACCCCTTTACAAACGGCAAGAGGCTGGAATTACGTCTGCCAAATTTATTACTACAAAAAACAAACAAGACACGAACCAAGATACAGGAGCTTTGAAACACTATCTGAGCGGTTGCTTTCAGCAAACCAGCCCTCCCCACACATTCCCTTTATAAAGAGTTCAGGGCGTGGCCTCTCTCTGCCTCCTTCCGAGAAGCCCCACAGCCTTCCTCTGTTTACTCCTAGTTGACTGCCTCCTGCGTCGGGCGTCCTTGAACAGGGCCAGCTGTGGGTCATCTTCATCCACACTGTCAGGCTCACACAGCTGGGTCTCCATGGTGACCAAGTGGGAGGGGCCTGCCTGAGGGCTATCATCAGCAAGATCTTCAACCCCCTCAGCAAGGTCTTCAACACCCCCCTCCTCCTCTGAGTCATCCGACCCAACTGCCGAACCCACAGGCTGACCCTGAATCACAACATGTAGTGATTCACTTACCGACGGTGTCAAGAAAGGTCCTAAAATGGAGCAAAACTCTCTTGACAAACATCTCGCATAGCAACAATAGATTTTGGGCTCCAAAGTCGAGGAATATCTGTAAATGGAACCCTGAGAGCTGAGCTGAGCTTGCAGGAGATTTTAATATTGTTTACACAATACAACGCTTCCCTACAATGCGATTCCTCTTGGATAAAAGCCACTATTTCGAAATTTCACTTCCATTCCAGCACATCTTGTTCCAACGAGTGGGAGTAGTAAAATGTTGTAATTGCGGGTGGTTGATTTTTTTTGCTCTCTCTCTCTCTCTCTCTCTCTCTCTTTCTCTGTGTTGTTGTGGTTGGTCGGCTTAATAGCAACATGTTTTTTTTCTTTCACCTTTTTTTTAAAAAGATGAATACTTTGAGCCAAAAAAAATGAGTCCTTTT
This sequence comes from Vipera berus, assembly GCF_964194415.1. Taxonomy (NCBI): domain Eukaryota; kingdom Metazoa; phylum Chordata; class Lepidosauria; order Squamata; family Viperidae; genus Vipera; species Vipera berus. The sequence goes on along the minus strand of NC_138217.1, from coordinate 5,956,421 downwards.
TTCTTTCTTGTTGGAGGCTTAATTTTCAAAGGAGGAGCCCAGGATTTTTTTTTTAGTCCTAAATTCAACGGAATTTGCAAAGAGTATCCAATACGTTTTAAGAACGCAGAAGTCTAGCCGAGCAGCTTTGCCCTGTTTGGAGAAAGATTTGTGTGATCTGAGTTTGGAAGGTTTAAATTTTTAATGGCACTTATTCATTAAATCGGACTGTGGATCGATAATAAATGATTGGGCCAATAAGAAAGAAGTTTGCGCCAACAGAACTGCACATCCAGCAAACTTTGCAGCAGAGAGGCAGAAAAAGCACACACACAGACACACACACACACCAGAGCCCATATGGTCTCCCGGTCTTTGATATTCAGGATGTGTAAAAGCCCAGGGAGGGGGGGGGGCGTAGGTAATAATTTTCAGGAGAGAGAGTTGCTGCTTTGGAATTTTAATAGAGGCGAAAGATGTGATTAATTAAAAATTTGTGTGCTTTCAAAATGTTCTCCGGGGCCCAAAGTGAGTGAACTTGCTTTAATGTTGGGTTTTTTTGTTTTTTTAACCCAGGATGGAAATAATTCAGTACCTAAATATGTACAGATGGCTATGCCCAAATGCTTTTTTTTTTTACGGTGGGGCTAAAAGGCAATTACAATGCAAAGGTGGGGCAGGTGTACAATCGCACATATCCTTCTAGCCACATTTCCCCCGATCGTGGTGGGTAATCAACCAAAGATGTAGGTGAACCCTTTTTTTAATTTTCTGCGCCTGTTTTTTTTTTAAAATTGTGATTCTGGAACAATAAGATTAAATATTTGTATCTACTGAGTGTTTTGCATTCGGGGCAGTTCTATAAAACAGGGATAACAGATCGGATTCACCTTATGGCCCTTTGCTTATTCTGTCACAACGGCATTGAAAAAAAAGTGATTTACTTTTTTTAAAAAAATAACGCTGTTTACTGTTGTGCTGGTTAGTTCTTCTGGACTTCAGCTGCAAGTAGCTTGGGCTGATCGGTGAAATACAGCCTTTCTTTTGTTGGGTTAGAAGTCTTTCCCCAAGATGAAAGGAGCGACTGCCGTCGTTCCAGAGTTGTCGGGGCACCCTTCTTTCATCGCCGCTTCTCCGGGGAGGCTTGGATCCATTGTGGTTTCCAGGCAGGACGAACATTAGCCCCGGGGGTGCGACGGTCCACAAGCCCGCGACCAGTTGCTACCGTGCAGGACTGGAAGTCCGCTTGGTGGAGGATTTTTCATGTGGTGCGGCCATGAAGCCACAAAACTGTATTTAGCCGGGTAAAACCTGGAATGGCGATTGGGGCCTGCCCAGAGTTGACGGAGAAAAAGAATTATCTAAGGCTGAGTCTGGATGATTCATCCCAAACTCTGGAGTAGAACAGAATTCTGTCATATTTACTGCGGGTAAAAACAGAAGTGGCTGATTCTCCGTAAGACCAGGAGGGTCAGGTCTCTCAACATTTCTTCCTTGAAGACGTTTTGCTTCTCATCCAGGAAGCTTCTTCCGTTCTGACCGAACGGTGGAGGATGGAAGGATTTATATTCCTTGCAGTCGGCTGCTCATTAGTACTCTTTCTGAGAGTCCTTGAGGCCACGAGGAGGTTTAGCTGTCCCTTCAGGGTCACCTCCACGTGATTTGAGCCAGGCTGTGTGCAAGGTTGCACATACTGGGGTCAGTGGCATACCGAATTTCTTTCTTGTGTAATGCTTGTAGCAAGGAGTGACCAGTATTCTTTTGCTGCAGTGGAAATGCATAAATCAAACTCTGCCAGGTAATCCACAAGCTTGCAGCAGAACGATAAGTTCCAGTTTCATAATCGTTTGTCAGTCATTTAACGAGGGTGCTTTTCAGGGAGCTGATGAATAATTGCACCCCATGCATTAAAAAAAGGGGATGGGTGATTTAAAGCCATTTAATGTTCCTGTCCCCATTGTAAAATGACTCCATTAGAGAAGTGGTACTGATTACTTCCCTACTTTGAGCTGAATATATCAATATGCCTTCCTTGGTTGTCAAACTGTTGATCAAAAGCCATTATCACTGATCCTTCAAAAATCCAACGAGTCTGGCATCCAGGGTAAAAGAACATAGGATGATCTTTAAGAAGCTATCTAAAATCTTCTAGTTCTCTAGGATAAGAGCAAAGGATGTTCTAGAAAGTTATCTAAAGTTTTCTAGCTCTCCAGGATAAGATCAGAGACTGATCTAAAAAAATTACATAAAAGACTTCTAGTTCTCCAGGATAAGAGCAAATGATGGTCTAGAATGTTAGTTGAAGTCTTCTAGCTCTCCAGGATAAGAGCAGAGGGTGATATAGATAGTTATCTAAAGTCTTCTATTTCTCTGGGATAAGAGCAAAGGGTGATTTAGAAAGTTATTTGAAGTCTTCTAGTTTTCCAGGATAGGAGCATAGGGTGATCTAGAAAGCTATCTAAAGTCTTTTAGTTCTCCGGGATAAGAGCAAAGGATGTTCTAGAAAGTTATCTAGTCTTCCAGTTCTCCAGAATAAGAACAGAGACTGATCTAAAAACTTATGCAAAGACCTCTAGCTCTCCAGGATAAGAGCAGAGGGTGATCTAGATAGTTATCTAAAGTCTTCTATTTCTCTGGGATAAGAGCAAAGGGTGATTTAGAAAGTTATTTGAAGTCTTCTAGCTCTCCAGGATAGGAGCATAGGGTGATCTAGAAAGCTATCTAAAGTCTTTTAGTTCTCCGGGATAAGAGCAAAGGATGTTCTAGAAAGTTATCTAGTCTTCCAGTTCTCCAGAATAAGAACAGAGACTGATCTAAAAACCTATGTAAAGACTTCTAGCTCTCCAGGATAAGAGCAGAGGGTGATCTAGGAAGTTATCCAAAGTCTGCTCGTTCTGGGTGAGGTGTAACTTTCAAGGATGTGGACTAGTTGACCTCTCAATTTATTTATTTTATTTATTTTATTGCATTTATATACCACCCTTTCCCTGAGGACTCAGGGCGGTTTACAGGGAGTTAAAAATCAAACATACAAAAGTTAAAAACCAAGATAAAAAATAATAAATCGACGATTCTTAAATATTAAATTGACGATTCTTAAAATTTTCAGATCTCAGTTAAAATGCACAGAAGACACCTCTAGCTTTTTAAAAACGAGAGTGGTCCATGTGTGATGATCCAGATGCAAAGGCTCCAGGAGTCATCTTTTATTATCAATGACCGTAGTTGTGACGGTCAATAGGACAGCATTTGGAACTCTTTGCCTCATAATAAATTTATTTCGGTATCTTTGAGCTAGTCTTGACTTCTGGCAACTGCCTGGACAAGTCCCTGCAGTTTTCTTGGCAGGATTTTGGAATGGTTGAGTTGGCTTTTTCTTGCTCGGGTTGACTGGCCTAAGGTCATGCAGCTGGCTTTGTTCCTAAAGCAGGACTAGAACTCACTGTCACCCAGTTTCTAGCCTGCTGCTTCAACCTCTACACCAAACTGGCGCTCTCTCATGGTAAAACATACACTCCCAGTCCTTGAGGGAGCTTACAAACCATTCAGCACTCAACTAGCATGGTCAATGCTCATTCTGGCCGTGAACATCAGGTGGGAGGGGTGTTATATTCCTCAAATCTGAAACATATTCTTGAAAAATATTCAAGAGCAAACATGGCTCTTGGCTTAGATGAACTCTCTGTGGACAGCCTGGCGGTGGATGAGAAGGTCATCTAGGACACCTTCTTTGCAATCTCTTCAAGAGGCCCAGTGGGATGTCTTGAGGAGGAGCATCAGCATTATTGGATTAGGTACAGATGAGGAAACAGATTTTATCTGTTAGAGAAACAGCTGTGCATCTTGGCACATCACTTCAGCTTGTTTTCCTATTAGAAGCCCAAGGAAAATCTCCCTTAGGTTGAGGTTGACTTTGAAGGAGCACAGAAACATCTTGTTTACTTGGCTGTGGCATGACCACGGCTCCCTGTCACATTCTTAAAGGACACATTTTTCAACGTTCTGGTCCAACGTTCGTAGGATTCCCGCAGTCCTGTATCCGAACACAGAATGTCAGAATAACAGACTTGGGAGGCACCTTGGAGGTCTTCTAGTCCAACTCCCTTGCTCAAGCAGGAAAGCCTGTAGACTTTTCAGGATCAACCAAGGCCCTTCCCAGCTCTCCTTGTCAGGCCTGCCCCAGCGTGACCTCCTAGGGAAGTAAAACTCTCGATTCCACTTGGTTGAAGTGAAAAAGGCACTTTTACTAAGAGAGGCTGATTGCAGTAGAGTCAGGCAGAATCTGAAGTTCCCGTGCATCAGTGCAAAGCTAACCGCTTGGTCCCCCCCCAGCCCTCCCCCCATAGTCTGTCCCTGTGTGCCCAATCTGGCACCATCGAGATATTTTGGGCAGCGCTGAGGTGTTTGGGCTAGTGAAATTCCATTCTCAGGGGACGCGGTCTTGAAGATGCTGGCAAGGACCAGACCCCCAAATTCTCTGTTCTTCCTCAACCATCAATTCCCTCTTCCAAGTTCCCATCACAAAGATATATGGCTTTATTGCCCATTTGTTCCCCATTCCCTTCCCCGGTTCATGTCAGAATGCCAGCAAGGTGCCAAACTGAAGGCGGTGGATCGGACACTCCCTCCTTGGTGTAGAAGGAAAGCTCTTGAGATGTCATGATGAGCAACGTTCATAATCACTATTTGTTTGAAGCATTTTTCTGCTCAGAGGTCAATTGCGCAACCTTCACTGAAACGTCCAGAAATGTAGCGAGGCTTGTTCGATTGTGACTGCCATTCAAAGGAACTGGATTTAATTTATATGCCGGATAAGGCCAAAGAACCTCAGTATAAATAATGTTATGTTTTTGTTCCCTTCTGATTTTACACAGAATGTTATTAGCAATCTCCTTCTGGAACCAGTTTTTCTCTTATCCACCGTATAAATCAATCAAATCATTCATCCTCCAGCTACGGTGCCTTATTATGCTCATTGCAACCCATAACGTGTAGAGAGGGCTGCTACGATTTCTTTTTTGCTTAAAACAAGAACCCCTGAATATTACAGATGAACACAAGGGTCAAAACCTATTCTTCGTATCCTACAGATTGACAGCTAAAGCGGTTGCTGTTCTCCTACCCATCTTGGGAAGTTCATGGATCTTTGGGGTCCTGGCAGTCAATGACCGAGCTTTGGTGTTCCAGTACATGTTTGCAATATTTAACTCCTTGCAGGTATGTCCAGTTGGGTGTACACACCCCTCAAGATGCCATAATTGGTTTTGTTGTATCTAACACAGTAAGATAACCTAAGCGTAAAGCTTATTTTAATAAATCCACACGTGTGTTACATTTGAATGCAACCATTGGCATTGTTGGAGGACAAAATGGCTTAGATGTTCTATCTAGTCAGGTGGAGCAATTGCCAAATCTTTAGCAGTTGCCTACAACAAATGTCAAGGGTGTGATGGCTCAGTGGTTAAAGATGCTGAGCTTGTCAGTTGATAGCCCAGGTTTGAGTCCTGAGCTCCGCACAATGGGATGAGTTCACGTTCCTTGCTGCAGCTCCTGCCCACCTAACAGTTTGAAAACATGCAAATGTGAGTAGATAAATAGGTACTTCAGTAGGAAGGTAACAGTGCTCCATGTGCGCTTGGCATATAGCCATGCTAGCCACATGACCACAGAAAATGTCTTCGGACAACGCGGCACCCACCTCTTTCTCAGGCTCTGAGAATGCCTTCGCACTGATGTTTTAAAGGAAACCAAAGATGGTGGTCAAAAGTGCCATTTCTTTGGCTGCTCCTCCCCCCACTAAAAAGTTGAGCTTCGCCCAAATTGATGAAATGTAAATGAGAATAACAGAGTTGGAAGGGACCTTGGAGGCCTTCTAGTCCAAGCCCCTGCTCATGCAGGAAACTCTATACCATTTCAGACAAATGGTTGTCCAATCTCTTCTTAAAAGCCTCCAGTGTTAGAGCATTCACACCTTCCGGTGGCAAGTTGTTCCACTGATTAATTGTTCTCACTGTTAGGAAATGTCTCCTTAGTTCTAGGTTGCTTCTCACCTTGATTAGTTTCCATCCGTTGCTTCTTGTCCAACACTGGCAATCAGCCTTCTCCTAGCTAAAGCAACTCATCAACATATGATTTTGTTGTTGTTGTTGTACACAGTTGTGAGCAAGGTCACTGACCTCATAAATCTTTCAATGTATATCTATAGAGATAGATAGATAGATAGATAGATAGATAGATAGATAGATAGATAGATAGATAGATGATAGATGGATGGATAGATAGATAAATAGATAGATAGATAGATAGATAGATAGATAGATAGATAGATAGATAGATAGATAGAGATAGACAGATGATAACTAGATGAGATAGATAGTAGATAGATGATAGAGATAAATAGACAGATGATAGATGAGATGAGATGAGATAGATGATAGATAGATAGATAGATAGATAGATAGATAGATAGATAGATAGATAGATAGATAGATAGATAGATAGATAGATGGATATCCTTCCTTGACTGTCATAGTTTGAAATGTCCTTTCTGACTTTCTTTCTTTTTTTAAAAAAATATTAATTTGATTTTATCATTTCAGGGTTTTTTCATCTTTCTGTTCCATTGCCTCCTGAACTCAGAGGTATGTTCCCATCTCCACCCCGTTCCAGGCAATAAAATCCAATTGATGCTGGGATAAGACTATGCTTATGCATCCCTTTCGTGGAAAAAATACATTGATTTAAAGTTTATGCTGTAACACAGCCATTATGTTAGAAGAACGGGGCCATTTAATTACTAGGCTCTAGGGAAAATATATTTTCTTTTGTTACAGAACATGTATAGTTTATATAATGGTATATTTAGCTGTCATCCCCACAATTTATGGCATTTTCAGAAAAGTAGTCTGTCAAGGACTCCAAGCATTAAAACAAATAGCCGCTGCTCATATACCAGGATTCCCCCCCCCCGGACATTATTTTATCTGGTTAAATCAAAGTTCATGGTGTAGCTTAGTTCGTTTGAAATATTACCACCCAATTATCCTCTGAAAATGCCAGAAGGGACTTCATTAATTATGTCAGGAATAACCCATGTCAACTGCACTGAATTGGTGAACAGAATTTAATTTGGATTGCTTTTATAAGCAAATGCAATCAAATAGAGTTTTTGTCCTACCCTTAAGCGCTTCTTTCTCCTGGCTGAGTCTACTTTTGAGAACACAATCATAGCCACAGCTAGGGCAAAGACAACTTCATGTTTCCAAGGTTGTGTAAACTCAGCGTTGGCAACTCGACGGCCTGCAGTGTTTCACAACCAAAACATATCAGGGTTTTTAAGAAAATATGAGCGTGCCTGGCTGAGGAATTCTGGGAGTTGAAGTCCACAAGTCATAAAAGGGCCAAGTTTGAAGACCCCCTAGTCTAGCTTAATGCCTTCACCACCACACCAAACTGGCTTTTTAGCCCAACCTTATTCTTCTTGCCAACATGAGCTACCTCACCAATGCCTAAGAAAGACAGTGAGAGAGAAAAATCTCCTTCTCTAATTGCTCCCCTTCCTGGATGCAGCCCATCCTCCTTCTCCATCCCTTTGCCCACTTAGATCTCATTTCTTCTCCACTGCTGGCGAGCATCTCTGAAGAGAGAACGAAAGAATAGAGACAATTTCAGGTATTCATTAAAAGGTCATTTAGATCCCAATTGGACAATAGGGGGAAATTATACGCTGCTATTCTAAGAAGTCTGCTTGCATATCACCATTGAGTGCCACAATAGTTGCTTCTGGCTGATACGGCAATTAAGACACGTAGGCGGATCTGTTCAGCCTGTTCCTTTTTGATCCCTAACCCAGAAATTTCCAACCCACCAGCCGCCTCTCTGAGACCAACACAATTTCAGCCAAACGTTCTTACAGAGCTACCGTATCTCTACATAATTGCTCTTCTGAACTGCCATTGGCAATATCTCATGCAAACTTCCCCATCTGTGCTCAACTGGAGGTATCACAGCTGGAGCCACATTCAGCTGGAGGTGTGCTTTTAAGGGACAAATTCACTGGAATCTATTTCCATCCGAAGGGTTGAGGGATAGGTAGGTTGAATGCACGCCACCACTTCAGATATCCGTGACACGTGAATTCTGCAGAAGCACTTAGAGCCTAGTGGTCAAATTCCATTTATTTATTTTTCCCCCCTGGGATTTGGAAACAGGACAAAGGTGGAGAAGAATGAGCAAAATCCTCGTCTTTTTGATCAGGAGGGGAAACGTTTGGTTAGGCACCAGTCAAAGTTGCAAAGGTGCTGGAAAAAAAACAAAGGAAGGGAAAACGAATCAAGTCGATGGAAAGCCAGGGAACTGGGACTTCGGAGGTAGCCTCAGGAGCTCATATCGTCCTAACCTGGAAACATCTTTCTCTCCCCTCTCAAGGTCAGGGCCGCCTTTAAGCACAAAACGAAGGTGTGGTCGCTCACCAGCAGCTCCATCCGCAACATCAATGTGAAACCTTTCAATTCTGACATTGTAAGTATTGCTGGAACCGCTCAGATTTCAAAAATGAAATCTGAAAAGGTCCTTTGCCCACCCTCAGCCTGCTCCAGCACGTTCTGTTCCATACCTACCTGCTGGTTTCCAGTCATTACTGTTGATGATTCAGAACAACAGAAGTGGAAGGGGCCTGAGAGGTCTCTTAGTCTGGCCCCTGGTCAAGCAGAAGACCCTAACCCATTCCAACACTTGAATCCAGTTGGGAGCCAATCCAGGTTTATTCCAATGACACTGGAAGTTTTGAAGAAGAGATTGGACAACCATTTCTCTGAAATGGTGTAGGGTTTCCTGCCTGAGCAGGGGGTTGGACTAGATGACCTCCAAGGCCCCTCCCATCTATTCTATTCTATTCTATTCTATTCTATTCTATTCTATTCTATTCTATTCTATTCTATTCTATTCTATTCTATTCTATTCTATTCTATTCTATTCTATTCTATTCTATTCTATTCTATTCTATTCTATTCTATTCCGTCCTGTTCTGTTCTGTTCTGTTCCGTTCCATTCCATTCTATTTCTATTCTGTTCTATTTATTCTATTCTATTCCATTCCTTTCCATTCCCCATTCTGTTCTGTTCTGTTCCGTTCCGTTGCGTTCCATTGCATTCCATTGCATTCCATTGCATTGCATTGCATTGCATTCCATTCCATTCTATTCTGTTCTGTTCTGTTCTGTTCTGTTCTATTCCATTCCTTTCCATTCCCCATTCTGTTCTGTTCTGTTCCGTTTCTATTCTATTCTATTCTATTCTATTCTATTCTATTCTATTCTATTCTATTCTATTCTATTCTATTCTATTCTATTCTATTCTATTCTATTCTATTCTATTCTATTCCATCCTGTTCTGTTCTGTTCTGTTCCGTTCCGTTCCATTCTATTTCTATTCTGTTCTATTTATTCTATTCTATTCCATTCCCTTCCATTCCCCTTTCTGTTCTGTTCTGTTCCGTTCCGTTGCATTCCATTGCATTCCATTTCATTCCATTTCATTCCATTCCATTCTATTCTACTCTGTTCTATTCTATTCCATTCCATTCCATTCCATTCCATTCCTTTCCATTCCCCATTCTGTTCCGTTCCGTTCCTATTCTATTCTATTCTATTCTATTCTATTCTATTCTATTCTATTCTATTCTATTCTATTCTATTCTATTCTATTCTATATATTCTATTCTATTCTATTCTATTCTATTCTATTCTATTCTATTCTATTCTATTCTATTCTATTCTATTCTATTCTATATTTTCTATTCTATTCTATTCTATTCTATTCTATTCTATTCTATTCTATTCTATTCTATTCTATTCTATTCTATTCTATTCTATTCTATATTTTCTATTCTATTCTATTCTATTCTATTCTATTCTATTCTATTCTATTCTATTCTATTCTATTCTATTCTATTCTATTCTATTCTATTCTATTCTATTCTATTCTATTCTATTCTGATTTCCACTCCATGTTGACTTTGGCAGAGTCTCCCCTGGGAGAAGGTTGTTTCCACTGTAATTATTGGGAATGTCCATGCAACTTAAGTCAGGTAAAGACTTAGAAACCTGTTTAGATTGGATAGGTTGAACCTTGATTATTATTATGTTTCTTTAAGTTTGGTGCTTTGGGCTAATCCAGCCCCTTTTAGAAGTTTATGAGTCAACATAATGGGCCAGCCCTCTAAATGGGTGAATTCACTAATTAAATAAATGTTTCATGAACATGGTCCTCTCAACTTGGTGGACCTGAAAAGGACTCATGGAGAAATGGGCCATCAGGTGCTGCTACTCTAAATGGGCTGTATCAGAGATAAGGAGTTCATAGGTAGCATCGCTGAAAAACAGTTGTTGAGGACCAACCTAAAAAGAAGGCAGCCACTTTCCTGTCTATGTTTGGGAGGTCTATCATATGATGCAAAAAGATCCCAGTATTTCAGAGGCTGCCACAAGAAGGAGGGGGTCAACTTATTCTCCAAAGAACCAGAAGGCAAGGCAAGAAACAATGGATGGAAACTTAACAAGGAGAGAAGCAACCTAGAGAAACTTCCTAACAGTGAGGACAATTAACCAGTGGGACAGCTTGCCTCCAGAAACCATGGGCGCTCCATCACTGGAGATTTTTAAGAAGAGACTGGACATTCACTTGTCTGAGATGGTGTAGGTTCTCCTGCTTGAGCAGGAGGCTGGACTAGAAGACCTCCAAGGTCCCTTCCAGCTCTATTCTATTCTAATAATAATGGAATTAAAATGGAATAATCAAAGAGAGAAGCAACCTGGAATTAAGGAGAAACTTCCTAACAGTGAGGACAATTAACCAGTGGGACAGCTTGCCACCAGAACTTTGTAGGTGCTTCATCACTGGAGGTTTTTAAGAAGAGACTGGACAGTCACTTGTCTGAAATGACATAGGGTCTCCTCTCTGAGCAGGGGGCGGGACTAGAAGACCTCCAAGGTCCCTTCCATCTCTGTTGATTGATAGATGAGTTTCATCTTGAATCCAGGAGGTGCATGAGAGAAAGAGTGTAGGCACAGTATATTAGCAATTTCTCAATGCTCCATCAATGAAGTGTCCGTGGTGCACTCTTGGTTGTTGGATTTGTTGTTTGTGTTTTGTTTTGCAGCCATTTCATTACCCCAACTAGGTAACATCATCAGAGCTAGGTAACAAACTAGGTAACATCATCAGAGCTAGGTAACAAACTAGGTAACATCATCAGAACTAGGTAACAAACTAGGTAACATCATCAGAGCTAGGTAACAAACTAGGTAACATCATCAGAGCTAGGTAACAAACTCGGTAACATCATCAGAGCTAGGTAACAAACTAGGTAACATCATCAGAGCTAGGTAACAAACTCGGTAACATCATCAGAGCTAGGTAACAAACTAGGTAACATCATCAGAGCTAGGTAACAAACTCGATAACATCATCAGAGCTAGGTAACAAACTAGGTAACATCATCAGAGCTAGGTAACAAACTAGGTAGCATCATCAGAGCTAGGTAACAAACTAGGTAACATCATCAGAACTAGGTAACAAACTAGGTAGCATCATCAGAGCTAGGTAACAAACTAGGTAGCATCATCAGAGCTAGGTAACAAACTAGGTAACATCATCAGAGCTAGGTAACAAACTAGGTAGCATCATCAGAGCTAGGTAACAAACTAGGTAGCATCATCAGAGTTAGGTAACAAACTAGGTAACATCATCAGAGCTAGGTAACAAACTAGGTAACATCATCAGAGCTAGGTAACAAACTAGGTAGCATCATCAGAGCTAGGTAACAAACTAGGTAACATCACTAACTAACATTGATGATGTTACCTAGTTGGGGTAATGAAACATCTGCAAGAAACAACCGAACTCAGAGAGCACCAAGGACCCCCCTCCTTTCAACCCTGAGCTACAGATACTCTCCTTTATTGCTCCATCAATTATCCAAACTCTTTCTTTCTCAATCCAGATAACTGTGACCAGGCCTGCGACGACGCCAACGCCAACCAAACTCAACACTAATGATAAAAGCAGTGATTCTGGCAACAAGATGGATCTTTCCGCTGTCTGACATTGGCCCTTGTTGACCCTTCCTTCAGGTACCCAAGCAAGCCACCGTCCTCAGGATCTTTCATTCGTTGCCTGACTACCTATTACTCTCTGAGAATTCATTCCTCTTTACTTCCTTCCTGCTAAATTGAGGAGGGGCAGAGTTGCCCATTGGACTGAATCCATACTTCCAGCTTTTCTCCTCTCGGCTGGGAGGACTAGCTACGGAATAGGCAAGGGACGTTTTACACTGGATGGTCCTCTAAGCACTGGCAGAGATGAAGCTGAGGAACACTGGTGGGAAAGGGAACTCCAGGAGGAGCTCTGGATCTGCAAAGCTAAATTTTCTCATGGCCCTAACATTGAAGAACTCTTGACCAGACACCTATGCGTTAGATAGTGGAAGGATACAAAAGAGAAGCTACACCAGGAAATGTCCAACTGCCTTTGCATACCACTGCAGAAGCAGAGGTGATGGAATCCAGCTCTGTTTTCTGATCTTGGCCTGGAGACTAGCAGAAATAGCAGATGTTATATTTGAGCCTCAAGTATATTTGCTTGGGGGTTCTCCGGATTATCCTAACGCTGGTTGTGACGGACACGCAGAGCTTCATTTCATTGCAAGAAGCTTTTATCTAACCTGGGGGGAAACATTTGTATAGAACCTTCCTACTTTCCCAGATGAGACTCCGCGTCTCAGCCGAGTCCTGTTTGTAGACCGAGCGGATTTCTCTTTTGTTGAAAAATCACGGTTGCTTCGCTGTCCATCTTGCCAGACAGAACAAAACTTGAATGCCAAACAGCCACATTCTTCCCCCCCCCCCGACGAAGCGAAACGAAATAAAAAGAAACAAGCAACCCACCTCCACAGAAATGAACAAGATAGAAAAATGACTCTGAGGTGTCAGCCAGGCTGCAGCTGGAATTGTGTGATTATCCACGGATGTCATTTAAATTTTTTTTATTATTATTCCTTTCTCCCGATAAGCAGACAGATGGGTTTGCGTTTTGGGTGGTTGTTTTTTTTTCTCCAGCCGTGCAGCAATGCTGTAGCTTCTGGAAAGAAAAGCAACATTTGATTGATTCAACCAAGGTCTCACCACCTCCCTTTAATGGATTTCGCTAGTGGAGTTCCTCTGCTGAACTTCCTAAATATAGTGTATCTTGGCAGTCTTAAGCACTAGAAGCTTGCTTTTTTTTAAAAAAAAAAAAGGTGGAAGCAAACAGGACAAAAAGAGAGCGAGAGAAAGGTCATTGCTGCATGGAAGATCACAGGCTTTTCATGCTAATTCAAAGCCAAGCATGTCCAGAGGAAGCTAGAAAGAACTTGTCTGGTAGCCTCAAGATACACTATCAAGTCATTGTAGAAAATAACCCAACTTGGTTATCTATCTAATTTATCCTAGGATAATTGATCTTTGTTATCTTGGCCATAAAAGGTGGGAAGGAGAGGCTAAACCAAAGCAGAAATTCACCCCTTCAATTTATGGGACGGGAGTCTCCATCTCATAAAACTTTGTAGCCCTATTACTTTCTGTCCTCCTTTGACATCTTGATTTGATGGAATGATAGTCTCCATCTCAAGTAACTTCATAGCCCCACAACTTCCTGTTCTTCTTGACTTCTTGATTTTATGGATTTGTAGTCTCCATCTCAAGACCCATAACTTCCTCTCCTCCTTTGATTCCTTGATTTGATGGAGTGGTCATCTCCATCTCAAGTAACTTCACAGCCCCACAACTTCCTGTTCTTCTTGACTTCTTGACTTGATGGAATTGTAGTCTCCATCTCAAGACCCAAAACGTCCTGTCCTCCTTTCATTCCTTGATTTGATGGAGTGGTTGTTTCCATCTCACATAGCTTCGTAGCTCCGTAATTTCTTGATCTTCACAGAACGCAGAAGTTATGCCTTGATATGGTCCCAGCTTCAGGCTACCTACCAAATGAGGAAGCTTGTGGTCTGATTCACATGCAGGTATGAACCATTGTCAGAAGTTTTGTGATGACCCATTAATTCCTCTTTCTCTGTCCTTTTTCCCTATGGGTGTTCACCATAATTTAGGAGTACATTGGCACTGTCATCAATACTAGTGATAGCAGGATGGTCTAGTTTTTTGACTACCCTTAGGACAGGGGTTGCATATTCCATCTTGAACTAATCAAGGTTAAATTGAACTAAAGGTAAAGGTAAAGGTTCCCCCGCACATGCGTGCTAGTCGTTTCCGACTCTAGGGGCCGGTGCTCATCTCCGTTTCAAAGCCGAAGAGCCAGCGCTTGTCCGAGGACGTCTCCGTGGTCATGTGACTGGCATGACTGGATGCCAAAGGCGCACGGAACGCTGTTACCTTCCCACCGGAGTGGTCCCTATTTTTCTACTTGTGTTTTTTACGTGCTTTCGAACTGCTAGGTGGGCAGAAGCTGGGACAAGTAACAGGTGCTCACTCTGCTACGGGGAACTCAGGATTCGACCCGCCAAACTGCCGACCTTCTGATCGACAAGCTCAGCGTCCTAACCCACTGAGCCACTGCGTCCCTATTAAATAGAACTAATCATGGTTAAAATTCATGGTGACTTAGATGATACTTAACTCTGCTCTTACAACTGAAGACTTTGCAGATGTATTCATTCAACCTGCTAAAGTTGGGCAAGTCCCATTTAGGTTGAACATTTTGTGGCCTATCCTGTTGGCTACCTTAGAAATCAGTGCATTGTCTAAGCTCAGAAGGTTAAGCTAATTTCTGAAATCAGGATAAATGTGTTTGCTTATAATAGTTTGATTTCCATCGGCTTCCATGCATTTAGATACCCCTCTGTTAAATATTTAAACAAAAAATTAAAATCCTTTATATCAGTAGGGTTTAGACTAAGAAGACACTGTATTAAGAGTCCTTCCAGTACTTTTTTTTTAAAAGAAAGCTATATTTAATCCCCTATTTTTTTTGCGTTGCTTGAGCTTGTTTGTATTTTGAGTTTGTGATATACAGGGTTACAAGCATGCATATATATGCATGTGTATTAAATGTGAATAAGCCATAAATTTTTATTTTCAATAGTTCATCAATCCGGATTGTATATGGTGTTTGTGTGTGTGTGTGTGTGTGTGTGTGTGTGTGTGTGGTGTTGCTGAATGCAGTAAATGTGTTCAAGGATTTTCTTTTTTTAAAAAAAAAACCCTGCCTGTAGCCTTTTACTAAAATCTGAATACCCTAGCATTTATTTATGGGTCTTATTTTTCTGGCTTTTGCAATCTGTCTTTGGAGCAGTGTGGTGATGTCAACAATACGAAAGCTTAACTGAATGAGATGCAAGTTGAAAATAGATTAAATAGCAGCAAAATGATGGCTTTGCCTGTAATAAGAATAAAATGGTTGAACGGACCATCCCTACCTCTTCTTTTTTTTTCTTGAATGGAACAGTAGGGGGAAAAAAACCTGTCTTCTAATCAAAAGCGGATAAGGCCTTGTTCAGATTATTTTGACGTAGTAGAAACAGAGACGTACTATCAGTAGAAGAGAGAAAAAAACCTTGGTGGTTTTCTTGCAGATGTTTCATTACCCAACTAGGTAGTATCATCATGATGAGAAGGGAGATAGGTTTGTGGAAAGGAGAAAAAGGAAGAGGAGGAGGAAGAGGAGGAGAAAGAGGAGGGGGAGGGGGAAGTCAACTGTGAGCTCCTTGGTGCTCTCTGAGCTTGGTGGATTTTTTGCAGACGTTTCATGATCAAACTTGATGGCATCATCAGCTGATTATCTGCTTGACAATCGTAGCAAAGAAGTCATCAAATGACATGCAATTCGCTTAGCAACCGCCTCGCTCAACAAAGCCAATTCTGCTCCCAGTGGAGGACCACCTGTAACATCCTACTAACTCAATTCCCACTGCTGGGCTCACTGGATGGATGGACAGAGAGTTATGACTTTGCTCGAGAGGTTTTAATGAAACGTTGATTATTTAAATGACGGAAACAGCCCTGCGGGGACTGAAATATCAGGCTTGGCGTCCTGCTAACATAAGGAAGATTAATTGTTTTTGTGGGGGAGGGGAGCTCTTCTTTACCTGCCTTCTCCTGGACCCACTGCTTTATGGATTGAGTATCTCATGTTCTCCCCAACCGACAGTTCAAGATTCCAAATTCATTACGGATTGTCCTCGTCATGGAAAGACGTTGAGCAGATGGCTCATTAAGACCGGGATGGAATTATAGGACACTAATGTTGAGCGTGACAGTCCAGGATTGCTCTTGGGGCAGCAGGCGATGGTGTTCTCATACACCCCCCGTAAGAGAGTTGGTTGATCCAGGCAGCTGCCCTTTTCTTGCGAAGCAGGCCATTAGCCAGGTGGCCAAACGGCCATTAGCTATCTCTGTGTCAGATCGAAGATGGAATATCACCTCCCGTGGGGAGCAGAAACGGTAGCCTGTCAGACCTTGTGGCGTTTCTCCCAGGTGCCCTTCTGACTCCTCATTCTCACCATAAGTTGAATTTCTCAGAAGCCTCCATCGAACACTAAAAGTAATAATAATAATAATAATAATAATAATAATAATAATAATAATAATAATAATAATAATAATAATAAAAGGCAGAACAAGACCTTTTAGGTGGCACCTGGAGAAACATCACTGAATCCTAGCTACGAGCAAACGTGAAGGTTAAATTGCTCCATGATTGGGTCTAAGGCAGAGGCGGGAATCTGGAAAGGTACCTGGCAGTGGGAACTTCAACTTGTTCTCAGTTGCGGCCATCCTACCAACTCAATTCCCATTGGGGCGCTCGCTGGAGGGATGAACAGAGAATTATGACTTTCTCAAGATGTTTTAATGAGAGTTGATTATTTAAATGACAGAAATGGCCCAGCAGAGACTGAAATATCCATTTGGGAGTCATGAAAATGTAAGGAAGATGATGATGATGATGATGATGATGATGATGATGATGATGATGATAATGATGATGATGATGATGATGATTAATTTTGGTGGGAAAGGGGAGAGATTCTTTTCTCTCCTTGTTCTGGACGTTACAATGAAATAATTAAGATGAGACTGGACAGCCATTTGTCTGAAATGGTATAGGGCAGAGGTAGGCAACCTCGGCTCTTTTATGATTCATGGACTTCAACTCCCAGAATTCCTGAGTCAGCATAGCTGACTCAGAATTTCTGGGAGTTGAAGTCCATGAGTCATAAAAGAGCCGAGGTTGCCTACCCCTGGTATAGGGTTTCCTGCCTGAGCAGGGGGTTGGACTAGATGACCTCCAAGGTCCCTTCCAACATTATTATTATTATTATTATTATTATTATTATTATTATTATTATTATTATTATTATTATTATTATTATTATTATTATTATTATTAACCATCTCTCTCATGGAAACCATGCTCTCTTCTAAAGGAAGACTATGTTACATTTCCAGTCACGCTTGGAAAGCTGGCTGGCATTTATGCCGCGAAGAACCCTGCAGAATAATTGGAATCTTAAACCGACGATTTTCTTCTCCGTCAAACTCGTTTGAACATGGAATTTGGACAGCACCCTACGACTTTTTCAGCTGCAAGGTTAATTATGCACATGTATTTGGCGACATCCAGAGGACCCTCCTGGGATAGAGGTGTTTCCTTTGGTTGGTTTAAAACCCCTGGGGTCTTTGCCATCCCATAAGATGTGGCACAACACACCCCGGTCATAATGCCATCCTAAAAATTTGCAAGGCTCATTTGCCAGAAAACCAAACCAAAACAAAACAGCAAACGGTTAGTTGGCATCTGAGCCAGCAACGAAACCTGTTCTCTAAAGCAGGGGTCCACAGCCTATGGTCCACAGCCTGGTACCGGTCCGTGGCCTGTTGGCCACCGATGCCCGGGAATAGCTGGTGAGCCCCGCCCCACTCACAGTAGCACCGGCGCGCAGGCACTAGCATCCCCATTTGCGTATGCATGGGGACGCTAGCACCGCTGCCAGCATCATGTGGGCACCAGCGGCCCATTTGCGCATACAGGCGCAGGGTGGCACGTGCACACATTTGCCTGCTCTTCCCTTTCCTTCGGGCTGCCAAGCTGGAAGGATTGACATCTGCTCTAAAGCACCTGAAGGCCAGACAAGAAGCAACAGATGGAAACTAAGTGAGGAAAGAACTGACCTAGAACGAAGGAGAAATTTCCTGTCAGAGAGGACAATCAACCAGTGGAACAGCTTCCCCCAGAAATCGTGGGCGCTCCATCACTGGAGGTTTTTAAGAAGAGACTGGACAGTCACTTGTCTGAGATGGTATAGGATGGTTCTCCTGCTTGAGCAGGGGGCTGGACTAGAAGACCTCCAAGATCCCTTCCAGTTCTATTCTATTCTATTCTATTCTATTCTATTCTATTCTATTCTATTCTATTCTATTCTATTCTATTCTATTCTATTCTATTCTCTGTTCTGTTCTGTTCTGTTCTGTTGTAGTATTCTATTCCGTTCTGTTCTATTATTCCTATTCTATTCTATTCTATTCTATTCTATTCTATTCTATTCTATTCTATTCTATTCTATTCTATTCTATTCTATTCTATTCTATTCTATTCTATTCTATTCTATTCTATTCTATTCTATTCTATTCTATTCTGTATTTTATTATTCTATTCTATTCTGTATTTTGTTATTCTATTCTATTCTGTATTTTATTATTCTATTCTGTATTTTATTATTCTATTCTATTCTATTCTATTCTATTCTATTCTATTCTATTCTATTCTATTCTATTCTATTCTATTCTATTCTATTCTATTCTATTCTATTCTATTCTATTCTATTCTTCTATTCTAATTCTATTCTCTTCTCTTCTAATTCTATTCTGTATTTTATTATTCTGTATATATTATTCTATTCTGTATTTTATTATTCTATTCTGTATTTTATTATTCTGTATTTTATTATTCTATTTGTATTTTATTATTCTATTCTATTCTATTCTATTCTATTCTATTCTATTCTATTCTATTCTATTCTAATTCTATTCTATTCTATTCTATTCTGTATTTTATTATTCTGTATTTTATTATTCTATTCTGTATTTTATTATTCTGTATTTTATTATTCCGTTCTGTATTTTATTATTCTATTCTATTCTAATCAGTGAAACTACTTTCCTCCAGAAGTTATGGGTGCTCCATCACTGGAGGTTTTTAAAGAAGAGATTGGACAGTCATTTGTCCAGAATTGTATAGGGTCTCCTGCTTGGTCCCTTCCAACTCTTTTGTTCTGTACTCTTTTCCAGGCTTAGCCTCATTTTCAGACTGAGAAGAGTATCAAAGAAATCAAAACATTGACAGAAACAGGAAGAAAAGCAAGGAAGCCTCAACGCCATGGACACGATGATATGGACAGCCCCACCAGATTGAAATTAGGCTAGGAAATTAGACTCCAAATTAATTAAGCTATAAATTGGGTTCTGATTTAATCGAGCAAGGCACCAGGCACAAAATTAAGTGAGTAACAAATGGGGTGCAAAATTAACACAGCACTTTCCCCCCCCTAAATCTTCTAATTTTCCAAATCTCAATTTTTGAGTCTATCCAAGGTGTGTTTCCACCCCATAGTTAGCGAGCTGAATTGAAATAAACCATAGTTCGTTCAGTCATGTGTGAATGCATAGATGTTTCGTGGTTGGGATGAATTCTGATAACAGTGGGATTTCAGAACTGGGTTGTAAGTCCTTTTTGGGGTGACTGTTGTAACTTTGAACAGTCACTAAGTGTTTGGTCATAAGTTGAGGACTATCTGCATGTAGTCCCAAGGTCTCTGACTATCGTCCTTTGACATTTGGGTCTTCCTACCTCTTGGAAAGTGAGATCTACGTAGATCTTCAATACATTACAAAGTGAAGATTCACCTTTATCTCTTCGCCCTTCCTCTCTCTCTTCCCCCACCCCCCCCCCAAGTAATTCAGATTTTAGAAGGCAAATTGAAACCCTTGAAGAAAATCAGGCACTCTGTATTTAGCCCCCAGCCATGAACAAAAGAGTTCACCTCTGCTAATCAGACCTTACTTCCCCTGTTGATGACAGTTTTTGCAAAAGAAGAGAATATCCTTTGGTGTCTAATCAGGATTAATTATTTAACATAAGTTCAAAGATTTATTTGCTCCCACGAGTTCAGAAAGATGCAGGAAACATCGTTCCTTTCTTTAAGGAGAGGTTCCCCCCCACCTCCAGTCCTTGCACCTTGTCTGTCAGCTCGAAAGAAGACCTGGATTCAAAGTTGTGGGTCCTCCAACACTGACAAGAAGAAGAAGAAGAAGAAGAAGAAGAAGAAGAAGAAGAAGAAGAAGAAGAAGAAGAAGAAGAAGAAGAAGAAGAAGAAGAAGAAGAAGAAGAAGAAGAAGAAGAAGAAGAAGAAGAAGAAGAAGAAGAAGAAGAAGAAGAAGAAGAAGAAGGAAGGGACCTTGGAGGTCATCTAGTCCAACCCCCTGCTCAGGCAGGAAACCCTATACCATTTCAGACAAATGGCTGTCCAGTCTCTTCTTAAAAACTTCCAGTGTTGGAGCATTCACCACTTCTGGAGGCAGGTTGTTCCACTGGTTAATTGTTCTAACTGTCAGGAAGTTTCTCCTTAGTTCTAGGTTGCTTCTCTCCTTGACTAGTTTCCATCCGTTGCTTCTTGTCCTGCCTTCTGGTGCTTTGGAGAATAGCTTGACTCCCTCTTCTTTGGGGCAGCCCCTCAGATATTGGAACACTGCTATCATGTGGGAGATAACAGAACAACAGAGTTGGAAGGGACCTTGGAGGTCTTCTAGTCCAACCCTCTACTCAAGCAGGAGACCCTATAGGTTAGACCAAATGGCTGTCCAGTCTCTTCTTAAAAACTTCCAGTGTTGGAGCATTCACCACTTCTGGAGGCAGGTTGTTCCACTGGTTAATTGTTCTAACTGTCAGGAAGTTTCTCCTTAGTTCTAGGTTGCTTCTCTCCTTGGTGAGTTTCCATCCGTTGCTTCTTGTCCCGCCTTCAGGTGCTTCGGAGAATAGCTTGATTCCCTCTTCTTTGAGGCAGCCCCTGAGATATTGGAACACTGCTCTCATGTCACCCCTCACCCTTCTCTTCGTTAAACTACACATACCCAATTCCATCAACCGTTCCTTATATGTTTTAGCCTCCAGTCCCCCAATCATCTTTGTTGCTCTTCTCTGTACCCTTTCTAGAGTCTCAACATCTTTTTTACATCGTGGTGACCAAAACTGGATGCAGTATTCCAGGTGTGGCCTTCCCAAGGCATTGTAAAGTGGTATTAGTACTTCACGTGATCTTGATTCTATCCCTCTGTTAACGCAGCCTAGCACTGTGTTGGCTTTTTTGGCAGCTGCAGCACACGGCTGGCTCATATTGAAGGGATTGTCCACTTGGATAACTATTTGTTCGGAATGGCATAGGGTTTCCTGTTCGAGCAGAGGGTTGGACTAGAAGACCTCCAAGGCACCTTTATCTCTGTTATTCTGTATTTTATGCTTGAAAGACAACTGCAACAGGACGTTACATTAGAAAAAATGGTAGTGAAAAGAACAGAATAATAAAGAAAAAAATGGAGGAAGGAATACAGAGGAAATTGTTTTAGGCTGCTGGGGGGAAAAAAGAAGCAGGTTGGACTAGAAGACCTCCAAAGTCCCTTCCAGCTTTGTTATTTTGTTAACTGAATTCTTATAAATTGACTAAGGTTCGGAAGCACCTGGCCTCTAGAAGTGGGCTTGTCTGGTAAGGCTGTTCAATCATCATCATCATCCTAGCCCAAAATGGCAGCCTGGACAAGTGAAACCATAACATAACAGTGAAGCCAAAAAAGTAAAATATGATCCAGGGAAGACAATAGTTCAAATCACATCTGCTGTGTGAGATGCCTAACAATGGGGCCAGCCCCAGTTTTGTTGGATGCTCACCCTGAGTGTTGCTTTGTTTGAGGACCTCATCCATCCTGCTGCCAGAAATTTAACGTTTGCCTTGTGGCATAACACTGAATTATTTTGCCCTAGTACCAAATTCCAAAATCAGGAACGAGGTCACTCACTGCCTAGAAGACGCTAAAGAAAGAAGATGCAGAATTCTAAGAATGGATCTAATAGCAAATCCAGCTTTCCAATTTCCAATTTCCTTCTGCTTTTCTACATCCTCAGCTGGCATGTTTCATACCATAACAACCAATTATGGATTGAAGAGTATTTGTCTGCTAAGTAAAATCAGCCAACTGTCTTTGTTCCTGGTAGTCACTTCTATGGGCCATTCTTGTTCTCTCATTCACTGTGTTGATTTAATTACACGTTTTTGGGTCTTCTACAAAAAACCCCCAAAACCCTCTTGTACCATTTTGGCTTTGTGAGTGTTGCAAAGCAGTGATTCATTTTTTGACTCTTTTACAACGGGAGGAGGAGGAGGAGGAGGAAGAGGAGGAGGAGGAGGAGGAGGAGGAAATGAAGTTGTGTTTCCTACAGTTGCAGATCTTTGTACATGGGCATTGACTGAAGAGCTTAACTAACAAAGCAATGTGCAATACATTTCCCCTGGAGACTTAATGTCAGGGACAAGAGCTCCATCTTCATCTAAAGAAATACATTCTTCTGAACAGCATTTTTTTTAGTGACAAAATGAGAAGGAACTTCAGACAGATGTTGAATGATGAACCCTTGTGGAACCTTTTCTCTCAGTCAACTTCTGTCTCTTCGGTTTGCTTAGAAACCTATCACCATAGGGGAATCTCATTGAAAGAAAAAAAACCCACGTCCTTCCATGTTCCAAAACAGGAAATCAATGCCATGTGTCTGGAGACGTTGGACAATTTTAAGCAGATAGATCTGTCATTTTCCCACCAAAGTTGTTTGGAAAGCCCAGTGGCGTAGCGTGGGTTGTTAGCACCCGGGGCAAGGCAAGTAATTTGCGCCCCCTAACCTGTGGATTTTAGCACTCGAGTCTCTTCCACTAGCTCAGGAATTCTGGGAGTTGAAGTCCATGAGTCATAAAAGAGCCAAGGTTGCCTA
This sequence comes from Vipera berus, assembly GCF_964194415.1. Taxonomy (NCBI): domain Eukaryota; kingdom Metazoa; phylum Chordata; class Lepidosauria; order Squamata; family Viperidae; genus Vipera; species Vipera berus. The sequence continues at coordinate 5,933,363 of NC_138217.1, read as the reverse complement.
CCCCTGAGTTAGGTTCAAGGCAAAAAAGGGTCTCTGGAGAAGAGGGAAAATGCTAGTTTAAAACTGAAACAAGGCAACTTTAAGGTGCCTCAGCTGTGATTTAGGATGAGACAAAGAGAGGACATGGCGTTGAAAATGGTTAATGGGGCATGTTTGTTCCACTCTTAGTGGACGTCAGGATAAACCCCAGGAGAGAATGACCTTACAACAGATGTGAATAGGCTTGGACTACATTTGTAGATTGAGTGCATACATCACATGGAGCGATGATGGGCTTCATCAAGATTTATGATCCCACAATTGGCTAGTTTTCTCCATCTTGTCCTAAACCCTGGATACCAACCACGGTTTATGGCTTAGCATGTGGCGTGGGGTTGACCCAACATGTTAGGCGACAAACAATGACTTCCAACTTACAATGCCTCAGCTTCCCAAGGTTATTCCAAAGCCGGAAAAGCCAACCAACCCACCCTGCAGCTTTGCCTGCTTAGGCTGAACCCCAGGAATTCATACTTGCTGCGGCGCCCGACCTATTTTCTGCCCAGACGCTGCTTATCCAAGCCAAGCCGCCTCCTTCTCTTTGGCACCTCACCCCAAAGATTCGCCGGCCTGGCTGGAAACTCTCGCTGCTGGCGACGTGTGTCGGGGGGGGTGGTCCCGATCGCCGATGCACGGTTGGATCGGCAACCTGCCGATGCAGCTTTCGTTCCAGAGCAGGGACCCCTGGAGAGACGCTGCAGCAATCCTCCCCCCACGGGAAATCCACCCTCTTTCAAGCCCCGCCGCGCCCCCCCCCGCGCCCCCCCCGCCTTTGGCAACCCCGGGAGCGCCTTGGGAGAGCCTCCGCAGCGGAGCCCCGGGCTTGCAGGAGGGCCGCGCTCTGTGCACGCTCAGGAGCCGCCTTCTCCTTTGCGGGGGGGAGGAGGGAGAGAAGGCTTCCGTCCAGCGCCGGAGCGAAGGCGGATTCCAGCCTCTGGCCCTCCTGGCGGGAGCCGTCCTTACAAACGGCGGGAGTAAATAGGCGCCAACTGCGGCTGCCTGCGGCAGCGGCAGAGAAGAGGGGGAGGGCAGGCGGGAAACAAGCCAGAACTTCAGCCAACCCGAAGGCGAGAGGGATTATGCCCTCTCGGGGGAGCGGAGGCCGCCTGGCAAAAGTTAAAGGAGCTCCAGCCGGGCCTGGCTCCCCGGAGCCTTCTAGGCCGGGCAAAGAAGAGCGCCTCCGACTTGTGGCCTATGGAGTTTCCGGTCGGAGCGGCCCGAAGGAGGAGTCACGCTGTGTGTTTGTGTGTGTGTGTGTGTGTGTGTGTGTGGCGTGCCGTGGGGCGTCAGGCCCTTCCCGGCTGGGGCTCCAGTGCCTCCGCCCTGCCGGATCCCGGCGCCGTCGAGCGCGCCCCCCCAGATGTTGCGCCCGGTGCGGCCGGCCCCCCCTGCACCCCCCACGCTACGCCACTGGGAAAGCCAAACTAAGAGCCAGACAAAGAAAACATAAAGGCAAGGATACGTATTGATTGTTCTGGATTGGTTTTGTCATAAATAAAATCATCTCCAATAACAGGCAACAGGGAGAAAGCAGAGCTACTTAACTCATACTTTGCATCAGCCTTCGCACAAAAAGTTACTATAGCCCAACATACCAAAATAAACCACTGCAAAAACAAAAATTAAAATAAGCAAGAAAATGGTAAGAGAACACACCTATCTGACCTTGATGAGTACAAATCACCAGGACCTGACAGATTATATCCCAGAGTTCTGAAGGAGATGGCAGATGTCATCTCAGAACCATTGCACCACATCTTTCATAAATCCTGGCGCACCGGGGAAGTACCTGAGGATTGGAAAAGGGCTGATGAACCCAGGAAACTGCAGACCAATCAGTTTAACATCAATACCTGGGCAGATCCTAGAAAAGTTAATCAAAAAAACAGATCTGCGAACAACTAGAAGCAAACAAAGTTATAACTAGTAGCCAGCACAGGTTTGTTAAAAACAGATCATGCCAAACCAATCTTATTTTATCCTTTGACAAAGTGACTAAACTAGTAGACCAGCGAAATACTGTGGACATGGTATACTTAGACTTCAGTAAGGCATTTTTTTTTAATTCCATTTATATCCCGCCCTTCTCCGAAGACTCAGGGTGGCTTACAAGCTTAGCAGTAGCCTTCATTCTATGTATATGCCTGCTTATTAGGGCTTTCATACACCCCCCAGGCGGCATTATTACAAAGTCAGCTTAATTGCCCCCAACAATCTGGGTCCTCATTTTACCTACCTCGGAAGGATGGAAGGCTGAGTCAACCTTGAGTCTGGTGGGATGCGAACCTGCACTAATTGCAGGCAGCTGGTGTTACTTAAGGAGGCATTAGCCCACTGCTCCACCAAGGCTTATTTGATAAAGTAGACCACAACCTACTCCTTGGTAAGCTTGAAAAAGGTGGAATAGACAACACCACCACCAGTTGGATCTGTAGCTGGCTGGCAAACCATACGCAATGGCACTACATCCACATGGAGAGAAGTAAGCAGTGGGGTACCACAAGGTTCCATCTTAGGCCCAGTACTCTTCCATCAATGACTTAGATGAGGGAATTGAAGGGAAACTCATCAGATTTGCAGATGACACCAAACTGGCAGGAGTAGCCAACAGCCCAGAAGACAAACTCAGGATCCAAAAAGATCTTGACAAACTTGAACAATGGGCCCTATCCAACTAAATGAGTTTCAATGTGGAGAAAAGTCTTACATTTAGGCAGCAGGAAAAAAAACAAATGTACAGATACAGATCCTGGGTTCTCTAAACAGAGGCATAGAATTAAGATCATGCAAGGTATTAGTACCATTTTACAAAGCCCTAGTAAGACCACACCTGGAATACTGCAGCCAATTTTGGTCACCATATGACAAAAAAGTTGTTGTTGAGAGTTTGGAAAAAAAGTCAGAGAAGAGCAACTAAGATGATCAAAGGCCTGGAGACTAAAACATATGAAGAACGGCTGCAGGATTGGGTTTGGCTAGTCTAAGAAAAGAAGAAATAGGGGAGACATGATAGCAGGATTCCAGTATTTGAGGGGCTACCACAAAGAAGAGGGGGTCAAACTATCTTCCAAAGCACCAGAGGGCAGGACAAGAAACAATGGTTGGAAACTGACCAAAGAGAGAAGCAATCTGGAATTAAGGAGAAACTTCCTGACAGTGAGGACAATTAACCAGTGGAACAGCTTGCCTCCAGAAGTTGCCAGTGCTCCATCACTGGAGATTTTTAAGAAGAGGCTAGATAGACACTTGTCTGAGATGGTATAGGTTCTCCTGCTTGAGCAGGGGGCTGGTCTAGAAGACCTCCAAGGTCCCTTCCAGCTCTATTCTATTCTAATCTTTGAGCCACCATTTA